>NW_017804009.1:1222141-1283102 GCF_001625305.1 Branchiostoma belcheri | reverse complement strand
TGACGGTGAAGGTACTACAATGTTAGTAAATTCAATAATAGACTCCCTCAAGTGCCATAGTATAAGTGAGGTATTATGTTATTCATGTGTCTCTCCCAAATTCTTTACTTCTGAAGGAAATTGATACTTTCAAGAAATACTGTAGTTTATAGATGTGATGACACCTTAATTAAAAAATAAATTGAGTTTTAAACATGCTACTATCGGTCTCACCCTGGAACTCCTCCTCCAATGCAGCAATCTCGGCTGTAGAGAAGTCAACCATGAAATGGCTTGGGTGCCAGTTGGGGTTGAAGTCCTTCAAGACCTGCAGTGCCTCCCTAATGGCTGCTATTGATTCTTCCTGTACAATGAAAAGGCCTACAACAACATAACTCACATTGGCTCTCACGCACAGGAAGAAAAGAGGTACAGAGTATCTGCACGTCCTGTAGGTTGCGTCAAGCAAAACCAATTGCTGGCCATATATGTGGAGAAGCCGTTTCTGCCAGCTTGTCTGATAGCAGAATAGTAGCCGTGTTGTTTCCGTGCTTGGCCTGTATCTTATGCTGCTGTCTGCTTCCCATCTGGAAGCTAAGATCTATAAAAAGATGGAAATAGGACAATGTCTCAATAAGGTATCATGGAGTCTCGATGATCAAACATTTGGAAGTAATTGGGCAATAATTATTAATAATGATGAAATTATGTCTAACTTACTCTAAGTCTAAATTGCCAAATTGTTTACCAGCCTTTCAAAAATGTAGAAGACTACCTGTAATTTATGCTGCTGACTGTAGCATATCAATAACACTAAACAGCCAAACTATGAACCTACTGTTTATTACCTGCAGGTTAGTCCGGTCATTCTTCGACTCTCGCATTAATTCTGTCTTTGACCTTTGTCATAATGTTCCTTACATCTTGATCTGTAGGCTGGTAGCGTCACCTCGTCTGGGGAGGTGGAGGCTCATCCCGGAACAGTTCCTGTTCCACATACAGGACCAGATGCCGTCGGATCTCACTGAGTTTTCTTGCCCCAGCCAAGGTAAGCTTGATAATCAGTTCCTCAACTGACGGGTCAATGCCTTCACGGAGCTCAGCTACCTGTACGGTAAAAACATACAAGATAAAAATGTACAGTTGTGTTTGTAACTGTTTCTCAATCTTCCTGTCTACATTTTGCACACATGGATTCCCCCCTCTCCCTTTATCATGGATTTTTTTGTGTTTTCAATGATCCAATTGAAGAAAAAAAGGCAAATTGTGTAAGGGTGGGTTTGGTACATGTATTCGGATTGTACGTGTATTTCTCTCTCTGAAAAAAAAAGCATTTGCAAAATTTCATCCAACTTGCAGCCCAGGCAGGCAACAAACTCAACATCGAGATCGACAGAGCTAGACACTGCCATCCTGGACACAATAGAAAAAATCCATGCCAAAGATGACACTTCGTCAGGTAACCAATCAATGTTTGACTTTCCCTAGCTCACTGTAGATACCCAATGTGTAACCAATACAGGCAACCAATATGTTGGCTCCAATAGAGATTATTCCAGAAAGTAAACTGGCCTGTAACTGTACATCACCAGGGGGCAGCCACCGGTGATGACGTGAACCAGGGGGCAGCCACCGGTGACGACGTGAACCAGGGAGCAGCCACAGGTGACGACGTGAACAAGGGGGCAGCCACCGGCAACGACGTGAACCAGGGGGCAGCCACCGTTGATGACGTGAACCAGGGGGCAGCCACCGGTGACGACGTGAACCAGGGGGCAGCCACCGGTGATGACGTGAACCAGGGGGCAGCCACCGGTGACGACGTGGAGGTGGCAGGAGGTGCCAGGGTGCGCAAGTCATCCAGGAAAAGGAATGTCACAGAAAAATTTAAGGTAAAATTACATTCGTTGCACATTGTACATAATGATGACATGCAATGTAATATCATGATGTCTCTCCATGCTTTTTGATTTTTTTTCTATTCAACAATTTGACACGAACACACAAATACCTTTCAAAAGTTTGAACCTTGTGTTTACATGAATGACAATTCTGTATTAGTAAAGGCCTGGTGTATGGTATGTTTAAATTCTGATTCTGACTCAATAACTATTAATGATCTTAAAATGACTTACATGTATAGTGTAGACCACAAGGACTTATATATCTTAAATCTTATATTTTTATTTACAGAAGCAAGAACCAGGGGGGAGCAGCCGGCGACAACGTGAACCAGGGGGGAGCAGCCGACTACAACATGAACCAGGGGGAGCAGCCGGCGACAACGTGAACCAGTGGGGCAGATGCCGGCTACGACGTGAACCGATACGGACTATGTGTTGTGTCAGCCAATAATGTATACCATTATCCATGTTCTGCTTTTATTCATCAAAAGTGAATAAACACTCAACCGTGGCGTGCGCACGACTACCCTACCCATGTGTCTGTCCAGTTTGTGAATAGACAGGAAACTTAGTTCTCTTCGGAGTTTACGAGAAATCACGTTTCACCCTTGTAATACGGGAGCCTACACGGCTACAAGTGGGCAAGTCTTACTTGCTGAATGTAAAGAGTACGCCAACATGGCACAACAAAGTATACAATCCCTACAAAAGACACCACAGTACAGGGAATTGATGAACAACGTTGCAAAACACAGACGATATCAACATCCCCAATTTTTGTAAATAATGTATTACATGTGTTGGTATTGCGTTGTACAACGCTTGGTATTGCGTTGTACAGTATTCGATGTTTAATGTATAATATTTCTTAATGATTGTTCATTATTGCAATTCGTTTTGTATTCAATAATGTAATCTGTATTTATATTGTGCATGTTGTGTTTGGGAGGACAACTTGTAAAGGTGTCATTGCACCTGTTTTGTCCTCCCTTCCACTTGTATATCTGGTGGTAAACTCAAACAAACTATAGCCCAACTACAACAGGCAAAATATCGGGCATGACAATTGTAGGGCTCTCGTAAGTGCGTACATTGCAAGAAGAAAAAACCTCACAAGCTGGAAAGACAATTGTTACCTGCTCTGCCTGCCAGATGAGCATGCTCCAAAATTGTTGTTGGGGAAGGCGGACAAAAACAGGACGCATGATAATGAATTTTACCCAACAACGTCTGCTTGGAGAGTAACCGACAACAACACCGCGCCAGTCACTGCCACGCGCCAGTCACCGCAACGGTCACCGACAACAACACCACGCGCCCGACTACAAGCAACAACGGCAGGCTTTCCATCACTCATCCTAACCTAACGGACTCAAAAGTGTGTTTGAACTGTAAAGTTCCTTTCTATGAAAGCGTTTCTTTAATTGTTAGTCTATAACGTTAGCAAAGTAACAAAGAACATGTAGTTGTTCCTTAAAGTAGGTGTAGTTATTTTTCATACCGTCTTTAAAAGGCTCAAATAAAGGAGATCATTTCAACAGAGTGTTTCTCTACCACTAACACCCTGGCTTGGACATATCAATTGATGAGAGTATGGTGGGGTTTAAAGGCAAAACTCCCCACCTCCGGCAGTTCATGCCGCAAAAAGGGCGTTCCAGGTTTGGGATAAGCTGTGGTGTGTAGCCGATAATTCAGGCTATACATCCTTCATGGAAATGTATAAGGGTAAGGATGCGGCAGCACCAGTTGATCCTTGAGGGCAAACACATGCATTGGTCATGAGATTGCTGACCAACAGCAACTTTCTCCACAGGGGATATCACCTGGGCATTGACAACTACTTCTCCTCCCCAGTTCTTTGAACTATACTAGCAGGGTACATCAGCTACAGGAACGGTCAGGTCCAACAGGAAAGGCTTGCCCATGCAAGCCATCAGCAAGAAGTTGAGAAACCAGGAGACTGTAGAAAGACGTAAAGGAAACCTTCTGTGTGTAGCATGTAAGGATGGTACCAAAACTCCTGTCCTCTTCAGGATGTTGTTACTGCTAAAGGCCAACGGGTCACAACAGTGACTTGAAATTTACCGCAATAAATTGCATTGTTATGACGTCTTTTTTTATATTTCCACCGGCAAAGATGATTTTGCGAAAGACTTAATGTGTATGTATAGCCACTTAGGGTTCAATCTGAAAATTGATATGGGGGTGCTGGCTGGTCACATTGGGAAGTAAGGGCACTGCTCCCTAGTCTAGAAATAAACCGGAAAATGAATGTTTACTTCACAGCAGAACCTGTATGTATCTTGAACCGTTAAAGGTCCAAGCACAACAGGGAACCGGAAAGACCGACTGGAAGAAGTCCATTATCAGTACAAGAAGCTTGATCCAGAAATGAGTATGAGGATGCTACAGTATGAGGAGAGGGCACGTCAGACGAAGTTTGTCACCATTGAGGACCTGACAGAGGAGGACAAAAATAGGAAAGAATAAAATGAATAAGCACATTGAGACCGGGGAGAAACTTGGTTTTTACAGATTTGTTCAGCAGGCTATAGAAAAGGATGAGCGAAACTATCCCATCGCGCAGGTAGAGATCCGGGTAGGCCACAGGAGCTACGTACGTACAGGGTCAACGCAAAGGTGACACCGAACCTGCCGCACCCTATCATGGGACCAGATGTTCCTCACCTGGAAGACCTGGTGCAGCTACATGGGGGATGGACACTTCGCAAAGCATGACGGGTAATATTTTCGGCCTGAAGCGCGGCGGCCCCTTGTGCCCTCAGCCACCGCAGTGAACGGACGTGTTGAGAGCTCCCATTATACAGCTGCCGCGCGCTATTCTAGTGTTTTTTCATCCTGCAGAGGAGGAAAAAAATCCCAGGCCACTGCTCTTCTCAAATGAGCTGGAGAGACTCTTAAGTACATGTACCGTAATTATTTTTGAAATTCTCAAAAGAACAGGTGTCATTTATATTTTTTACATTCTAAAATACAGGACATCCTCTTGGAACGCTATATATATTGACAGAAAGACAAACTGTACATAGTGTAGACCATAAGTTTATCCTCTGTACAATGGCTAGTTCGAAGGTGCTGCCCAATAAAGACACACTAGGTAGAGACAGTGTAATTCCAGATGCTGACTTTGTCACAACACAGAGGAAGTATAACAGTTATTTCAACAAGTACTTTGTCAAGAAACACAGCCAGTGACGAAGATGGCCAAAGCTTCTTGAAGAACTGAGAAGTGTACAGACCGCCTATACCAAGAGTACCTGACAACGCACAAGTTCCCCCACAACCCTCAACATCAAGTATGTCTCAGAAGCTCCAAGGCTGACAAAGCTTGCTTTACAGCGAGAAGTGAGGGAGAAAGAGTTGGAAATCGGAAATATGGTTGTCCAGAATTTCTCCCTCGAAAAGGAGCTGGAAGCAAGGGACAGAAAGCAAAAGGAGTAAGAGAAGAAGAGGAAGGAGTTGCTACAAAAGAAAGAAGCAAAGGTCAAGCAGACAGTGATCACACTCAACGTGAAGAGCTGGCGAGAAAAGTTGAAAAGAAGAGATTCTAAAATAAGAAAACAGCAGCAAAAGCTGGACATGATGGCTGACACAAAATCAGAGCTCAAAGAGTTGAAGAAAGGGAAAGGAAAGTCGGCAGCTGGAGTATTGGAAGAGACGTAGCAGAGTACTAGACGAAGACCTGAAAGCCGTGAAAAAGAAGGAGAAAGCCAAAGAGAAGAGGGTGGCAAATCTGGAAGTGGAGGTCGAGGATCTGGTCGAAAAAGTAATGGAGAAGCAACGTGCAATCAATCTGCGTGACGGGCCACACAAGAACAGCCCGTTCACGTTCGATGTAAGAGCATGTTACATGCAGCTTCTGTCGTTCGAAGTCAGTGCCCATAACTTATCCAATGTGACCCACTGCGTGCTCTCGACGCTTGGCAAGTTTAATGTCCAGACATTTTCTCAGGAGATGCTCCTTGAAGCAAACCTTGTCACCTCGATTTAAGTAGCTAAAGGATTAGGGCACAGCAGGAAGTACACAGTTATAAAAAAAAACCTTCCCAAACTCCGTTCCACTGATGACATTGTGGCCTTCTGGAAGGAAAGAAGTCCGACCCTTCCACTGTTGAGTGGCCTGGCTAAGTCTTACCTGGTTGTGCCTGGAACCAGTGTTCCTAGTTAGAGGGTGTTTAGGCATCACTAGTCAACAGATTTGAAGATAGCTAGATTTGACTTGATGAAAAGTGAATCAAATTGCGTCTAACAATCATGTATGTTGTTTTTTAGCGCCCACCACAAGCTGAACATCAGCGAGGAGACAGAGCTACTTCTCCGTGTGCGGTGGTTTCACGCCGCTGGCACAGATGTGGAGGTCTTCGGCAGGTAACTGAAGCTGCAGGGAGGGGGGCGTCTTTACTTTAACATGTGAGTTGCATGTCTTTTTTACATGCACTATGAATGCCTCTCAGGTAACCAAGGCCAACGGCTAGTTAAGGCATGAGTTCTGATGGTGCCAAGATGTTTTTTGTTGCACAAGTCAAACAAAGAGTTGCACTTACAATGTATAAGTAGAAGCTGTATCGTGTCTTTTTTCCATGCAATATGGAAGACTCTCAGGTAACCAAAGTCAGTAGCTAATTTTAAAAGACATGAGTTAATTCATAATGTATTTTTTAACACGAGTTTAAAAACATTGCACTTTTAAGTAGAAGCTGTATAGTGTCATTTTACATGCAACATGGAGGACTCAGGTTGTTCATTCTTTTGAGGAGAAAAATTCACCGAACATGGCGCAGACTACAGGAATCATGAAAAATTGTAAAAAGTCTACAACACCATATTGCAGGTGGGTGTTATTTAAATGTTATAGTCACAGGCGGTGTATCGGGAAATGAAGGAAAGTGCATGGGCGAACCGTGTACAGTACCAAGTTTTTTCTATTTTCACCATTGCAGGTATTGAAAACAAGTGTATCGAGCTATTAAAGATATCATGTTTCAGAATTCAAAAACGTTGTTTTGCCACGTTTGTTGTACATGTAGGTCCAGAAAACGATTGAGTATGGGAAATTCGTGGTATTCTGCCATTGTTTGGCAGATATGTTCACTTAAGATAGCTAGCACGAGTTTTCGTTGCGCTCAATATCTCTCCCGACTAAAGTCGACATTTGTGGAAAAATTCGTGACGTGAAAGGTTAAAAGAATCCCAACGATGATGGTTGTTGTCAGCCTCTGCTTATCCATGCAGAGAAACGATGTCATCCTCCCTAAGTTGAGTCCTGATTTTTGATAAGTATTTTTTCTGGTACAGAGCATTCTCTGTACGATGTTGTAGTTGGTTTACAGCGACCTAAACGGTGTGACAACACTAGAAGAGTGAGGAGAAGAAACGTGAAATGTACCACTGTCATATCACGTCAAACAGTTGTAAAGAGCGTACTACCCTTTGAAAGTTTATTGTTTGAAAAGCATAATTGAATCGCTTGAATTGTTAGTCAATGTGCACAAAACCCGGTTTCGAGGACAAATGTGAAATGTATCTGAAGCCGGTTTGTTCGGAGATGTCTTTGAAGGAAATGTTTGACGAGATTTCCAGACATGGGACGGAAAGGATGTTCTTGCCGCTTAAAGAAACTATGCCTTAATGATGAACGTGGATTGGTTCCAACCTTTCAAGCGCAGAAATGACTATTCTGTCGATGTAATTTACATGACAAATGTCCACGAGCTGAAAGGTTTAAGTTAGAAAATGTGATTTTAGTTGGTGTTGTCGTTGCCCTTGAAAAAGAGCCCAAAATTCATTCCTGGAACCAAAAAATAGTGACAGAGTTAAAGTTCTTGTGGCGCGGTGTCTCATTCATAAACTACACCTGAAAGCTTGTCAACAGCTGAACATAATGAGGTGAAGGCACAGAGTCACAGGATTGATGAAGACATGCCACTGAAAGACAGACGTCCAATCAACAGCAAGAAAGACCTGATGGAAAATGTTTCCTGAATGTTTCGATGACAACGTTGGTTGTTTCAAGAGAGAATACCATATAACCATTAACCCCAACGCGAAGCCGGTAGTACAACCACCAAGGCGAGTACCACTTGAGCTCAGAGACAGACTAAAGGCATAACTACAAGAGATGGTGGAAGAAGGGATCATAAGCGAAGTAACGCAGCCCACAGATTGGGTCAACTCCATTGTTGTCAAGGAAAAACCCAATGGCAAGTTGTAAGATATGCCTTGATCTATAAGATCTGAATAATGCCTTAAAGCGGGACCATTACCCGACATCACACCACATTTGTCAGGGGCAAAGGTATTCAATAAACTGGATGCTAGTAATGGATTCTGGAACGTCAAAATCGACGAAGAATCATCCCTGCTAACAACATTCAATACGCCGTTTGGCAGGTACAAGTTCAACCGCCTTCTATTCGGGTTAAAGGTCAGCCAAGACGTCTTCCAGCGTGAGATAGACGACGCCTACAGAAACTACCGAGGTAGGTTTCAGTTAAGATGGTTTCAAAACCTTCACTAAACCTTACCTGTTTGTAGCACATAGTGATGCATGTCATTAAAGCTATGACAAAACCGCGGCCGACCACAACTACGTTGACAACAGCAGAAGTTGTAGAGGTCAGCACGCAGACAGACAGTAATGTGTGTGGATATATCATCAACCCCCTCCTACCTAACCTGGATGAAGTACCTGATACCATCATCTGCACACCTGTCTCTGAAGCTGTATCCTCACAGATATAAGCCATCCTGCAAGACATAAGTGACATCGGAGGCCTGTACAAAAAACCAGAGGCACTCGTGAACACAGATCCCAACAAGTATTTTGCCAACAGGAAGGCTGTTTGCCAAACCTTTCTAAACGGACTAGCAGATAAGAGAACTTCCACTGCACCTGAAGTAATGAGCCTGGAGCAACTGTACCACCATTTTCTTTCAGTAGGAAGTTGCTCTCATATGCCATAACCAACAGTAATCTTGTAGTAAACATGCTGGGGAAAGTTTCTGTTGGTGGCATGGTTGATACAGTGTAGTCCTGCCTGCAAAACATCGTATCAAAGCCACTGCCCTTCACCAATGGAGACTGAAGTTGATATCGATAATGACCAAAAGTTGAAGAAACAGTGGTCAGTACGAACCCAGGGAAAGATGACCTGTAGTGTTGTGACCAGTGTGTGCCAAGTACAACATTCAGACAAAATGGAGGTGCTGGGTCGGGGAGACTTTTCTTCAGCATGCTGGGGTAACTCGAAAGGGCACAAGAAGAGGAGGAAACCAAAGAACAGCTGAGAGGCTGCATCAACACATCTAAAACGTCCGAAACAATTCACAGAGCAGAAGTCAGAAAATTGGCCCACGAGATATGCCACACATGCCGGACCCAAGCGCGGCCCAGGGCGCCATTGAGATCACAGTGGACGGCGTAGTAATCAAGGAGTAAGGTGTGATTTTGAAGACTTTCCCTAACAATGGCGTGTACTTTCTATTTGTCTTGCATGGATACTGTAATGTTTGTAGCGTATGGAGTATTAATGTTTTGCGAGGGCGGGGTAATAATGACACCAGAAAAAAGTGACATCTTAAAACTGCAAATGAAATTAAAACTTGGCACTTCACGACAGGTATCACGTCTTCCGACGAAGCCCCCTGTTGGATCTCCGTATGCGAGTTGTACCGGAGC
Source organism: Branchiostoma belcheri (assembly GCF_001625305.1). NCBI lineage: Eukaryota > Metazoa > Chordata > Leptocardii > Amphioxiformes > Branchiostomatidae > Branchiostoma > Branchiostoma belcheri. The sequence continues at coordinate 1,273,520 of NW_017804009.1, read as the reverse complement.
CGGACAACACGCTGGACAAGGACGCCATGGTGGTGGTCATGTCACCTCTGGACAGCATCCCGACGGCGGACCACGACGTCGTGACCGACATCTCTTCATCAACTGAAAGTAAGAGTACGCCAACATGGCACAACAAAGTATATGACCGTTAAAGGTCCAAGCACAACAGGGAACCGGAAAGACCGGCTGGAAGAGGTCCGTAATCAGTGGAAGCAGCTTGATCCAGAGACTAACCTACAGTATGTGGAGAGGGCACGGTCAGGCGAAGTTTGTCACTATTGAGGACCTGACAGAGGAGGAAAAAAATCCCAGGCCACGATATCGAACATCTCCCGCTATAATGACAACAGCCCTTGCTCCAGAAAGTGGCTTGTTGTAGCTATGGATGGACTGCCGTTAAGCATAACCAGAAACGCCATAAATGGCACGATGTAATGTTCTCCTTGCAAGGCGTCCTCCGGGTCTCTCCAACTCTTCAAAATCCACGTAGAGTAAAAACACGAGATGGGCTTCGTGTCTGAAGGTGCTCAGCAAGGTAAACCTTGTAGGCGAGTACGGCATATGTCCAGAGAAACCCACGAGAGACCCATCGTGGGTGAAGAAAGAGAGGGATTAAAAGAAGTACTGAAGTTCAAGCCGGTTCGACGAGAGCGGCTGGACAGGTTGACCATCATGCTCCTATCAGAGCGTGTTGGAGTAACAACGTGCAGTCTGCTTGGCAACATGTCAAGAGGAGTGTGGAAACTGTTACTTTCTATCCCTTGCTCAATTTTTATACATTATTTTTTGTCTTTTTTCCCTAAGGACCGGATATTAGCCATGACACTACAACAGCTGCGGTCACTTCTACTCCTGGTAGTCCTAAGGCAGCTCTCTGTCCTTTTCGACATCATGTATGTTGAATCACAGCGAAGAACTCGAGGTGCTCAGGGCAGAGAGGCAGGAGGCAACGAGGGTGGTGTCGATGCTGAAGGTGGTGGCGGCGCCGAGGGTGGTGGCGGTGCGAGCAACGGTGCAGGGGGAGGTGGCGGCACAGATGGTGGTGGCACTGTCGAGGGAGGTGGCGGTGCAGGGGCAGGGGGAGAGGCCGTTATCGAGGCAGGTGGCGGTGGCAATGCAGGTGGTGGGGCTGTTGCCGGGAATGGTGGTGACGGTGGTGGTGGGGCACGGGGTGGGCTGGTGCAGCTGTGGTAACTGCCGCGAGATGCCCACAGATGCTAAGAGGATCTGTTGCGGTGGTGGGCCTGAGTCATGTGTATCTGGTCTTGCTGTAAAGTTTAAAGTATAGAAATAAAAGCAGATTTCAGTCCTGATGGATACTATTATTAGCTATGCGTTAAGCAATTGTCCTTATCCTAAACAATATTGTATGTTCATCTTATTTTATTTCCAGCAGCAACGCAGATGTTGAAGTCTTCGGCAGGTAACTGGAGCTGCAGGGAGGGCGTCTTTACTTTAATATTTGAGATTTTTACATGCACTATGAATGCCTCTCAGGTAACCAAGGCCAACGGCTAGTTAAGGCATTAGTTCTGATGTTTTTTGTTGCACAAGTCAAACAAAGAGTTGTACTTGCAATGTATAAGTAGAAGCTGTATCGTGTATTTTTACATACAATATGGAAGACTCAGGTAAGTAGCTACGTAAGATACGAGTTAAGTTATTATGGTGCCAAATGTTGCTATGTAGATATGTACGATGTATGATGGTGCTAGGATACATACAAACGTTTGTATTTTTGTAACACAAGTATATAAAGACTTGCACTTAAAAGTAGAAGCTATTTTACCTGTTTTTTTTTCTGAATTTGAAATTTCGGCAGATTTCTGCATGTCCCGACGATACTATTATTAACTACGTTTAAATAAATTGTCCTCGCTTGAATACCCAAGTGTACTTGTATGTTCATTTTAATAAATTCGATTTTTAGTTCTCGCGAGGACGTTCACATGAAATATGACCGTTTTATTCTACATGACGTAACTCATTGGCTCCATTGTTCAATCCACAGGCACCAGAGACTTGCGAAGAGTGCGGATTCCAGATTTTCAGGAGTGAACAGGAGATGGACGACGAACACCTCCGTATCAGAGAGAGTCTGATCGCGAATAGGGAGTGTTTTGCATGTGGCGACAGAAATGCACTTTATAGGGTATAGGTGAGGGAATTCTAGTGGTTCCTTTGTTTTTTTTTTCCTCGTACGGGTTTCAATGGGATTCTTGCAGATAGAGTCTAGGTGTGAAATATGTGGAAGACATTTAGTTTTCAGAACAATAAAACACCCGTGCCCGTCCGTGCCTTTCGAGAAGGACAGGAGGTCTGTCGGCACCAGGCAGTGGCCGGCACCTGAGCTACCAGTACCACCCATGGCTTCACGCTGTACATAAGTGAGGTCCGAAGCGGTCATCAGCTCACTCTTGCCAGGACGATGGATCGGAAGGAGTACCAGTGCAAGGGGTGTCGGATACAAGGTAAAGACGTGTTGTTGAAGGGACACAAGGGCAACTGTCCTTGGCAGCAGTGCATGTGTGACGGCTGTGAGCAGCTCGTCAACTATCGGGCCCAACACAGAACCGATGGACGCACCAACGCCATGACGGCAGCTGAAGTCATTGGCATTGCCAATTTGACGCGACGTTCAAAGTTCACCGCTGAGCGCCACGACCAAGACCAGCAAGAAGCAGGAGGCGAGGGGTGTGAGGAACCAGGAGATGTGTTCCAGGCTGAATAAGAGTATGGAGCAGCTGGTTCAGAATACACCTACAGTGCACCCGGTGCACCATCTGAGAAAGGCAATTCTGGACTTTTCTGTCGAACAGTCCGGAAAGACAAAGACGGGCACGGACAAGTACACGTTTCGCCAAACCTCCTTGTACACGTCGTACTCTGGAGGTTCTGGACAAACTCCTAAAAGAAGCAATCAAATCGTGGGCAGGCGTCCCATTAAGGACGTCGGACGCCTTCTTCTACCTCCCCCGACACAGACTGGGGCTAGGTCTACCATCTTTCCACTCCACATCCAGAAGAGCACTGGTGGACAGATGTGCTCGCCTACTAGGTACCCCTTCTACCAACAAGGGACCAACCCCTCCCCTCGCAAGGTACACCAGGGAAATCCTAAAAGCACAACTCACTGACTACCTCGGCAGTGGCCTGGAGAAGGAGCAGGGTAGCACAGTGCTAGGACTCAAGATGTCAAACACACAAGGGGGACACCTGGTGGAGAAGGAGGGGAGAGCCACCAAGGAAGAACAACCGTGGCTATCGCACATGCTGGGAGCGATATGGGTGTAGGCATGTACATGGAGGGAGATGGGTACGTCCTCACGGAAGGCAGGGCAACAAGGTCACAAAAGGGCGAAGTGACAAATGCCTCCCAGACTCTGACAAGACTCCGGTCCTACATGACAAGGATGAGTCAGAGACGATTGGCAGAGGAATACATAGAGGAACATGCCACGGCCGCCCCGTTGATTGCTGACACGCTTGAAGGGTATGTGGCAATAGGGAAACTCCCGACCGCACTGAGGGACGTGTGGTTGTGGGGCAAAAGAGAGTATTCCCGTTACGTACACCAGGCCACCTTCACGGTAGCGGCTTCGGTCTGCGACCCGTGCGCAGCCGAGTCTGGCATAATGCATAAAACAACGTCAACCCACTATGCGGCAGGCTGCATTGCTACGAACACGCTCCAAATCAAACGCCACCATGCTGTCTGCGACAGCTTGGCAAAGGTCTGCACGGCCAAGGGCTTTGCTGTCGTGAGGAGGGGTTAGGGTTTCTCTGCTTGAAACTGCTGGACAACTGAAAAAAGGAAGAAGCATACCTGCCTGTCTCCATATTTAGTACAGTATCTTTTTTCCACTTCTATCCACAACGGTTTGACAAGCTTACATTCAAACAGGAAGTGTTCAACATAATCAACAGCATGGCATGACTGACATTTATCACTATCTGACCTAATTTATATGACTTAACTCTGGTAGGATATATGCTATGTAATATTTCCCATTGTAGAGTCTGGATTCTGGGTTCTTTAGTTATGAAAAATAAGGATTTGTAAATAGTTTTCCATGTAATTGTTTGAAAGTCATAAAGTGTTAGCCGGTTCTCCCAGAAGCCTTGCCCGGTGGGTTTGGCAACTTTCTGTAAGGTCAAAACATTTCTAAAGAAAATGCTGCTCTGTGAGCAGATTTCTTTTCCAAACAAATGAGTTTTTGGTATCTCAGTAGGTGAATGGGGGATACCCCTCCAAGAAGGTGGTAATGCATTAAGTAATGCATTGTACTGAAACATCAAGTGCGGATGGCTACCTACAATACATTTCAAATAATTAAAAGAGATAAAATTACCTTGACATGCAAGATGTATTTGCTAATCCAATTATGAAAATGCAACAGCCTCCCATTGAAACTTTTGATTCCTTCACCTGAAAAACTTGTGGGTGCATGTATACATGTCTGGCAGATTGTTTGGGATGGTAACAAAATAGAGAGACTGAGAGTTATTAATTAATGCACAATTTTGTTGTAGAAAATGGTATTGAGAAACAGTTTTTGTCCTCATCCTCATTTTCTCATTTGGTCATGTCCTAAAAAGCGTTTTTTTTTTCAGTGAAAAGCGGCAGAGACTGAAAGGAATCATCTCTAGTCTGAACACCAAAAATGTCGACCCAACAGACCACAAAACCTATGTTGTCCGTAGAGACAATGTGTGGCGGGCACTGAAAGACAAATTGACAAAGAAAAACTTTGATGCCTCCAAAATGGTCAAAGTTAAATTCATTGGCGAGGAAGACACATTAGACTTTGGCGGGCCCAAAAACTAAATGTTCCGGATGGCCCTACAGGGCATTTTTGAAACAAGTGGGCTTTTCGAGCATAGCCCACATGGCTACTTGCCAATCAGTTCCCCCATTGCTATTGTAAATGGGGACTTCGAGACAGCAGGTAAAGCAATGGCCATGTCAATCGTACATCTGGGGCCGACACCCAGCTGTCTTCACCCTGCCAGTGTCATAGGCTCCACAACTTGAAAAAAAAATTGTAACATTAACAAATTTAATACTTCTTGCCAAATACTCGATCTGTAAATTTAAGTTCGGAACATATGTGGGAAATATTGTTGATCTGTTTGATTACGAATGTACCTTACGAGGTTTGTTGTAACATATTTCGTAAAATAGCAAATAAAGTGCCGTGATACGGACACGGAATTGTACTAAAAAATACCTGCCTGCCTGCCTATCACTTTGATATCACTATGAAATGCCAGCGTCTAGCATCCAGGCTAACTGACTTGTAGACAAATGTTCATTATTTTGTTACCCTATTATATTTATACATGTATATTTTAGCCTGGGTTCCGGACACTATAGCACACTATAGCTAGGCTCAGAGTTATCCAGGAGAGAGTAGTTGGGTTATTGCCCCCAAAAAAGTAGGTGCTAATACGACTGTTATTTCTTCTGTATATTTTTAGATTTCACTGCTGAACACTAGTGACTCTTGTGGTATTACGGCTGCTGCTGATCTGTCAGGTGAACCTTCACACACGGGCACCCCTGCAGTCGGTGATAGGGTACGGTTTGCTATAAAGTCTTTGTCAATATTGTCCACGTTTGTACAGTATAGTGTATGATTGTTGTACAAAGGATTTTTCATGGAACAACCTGCTAAAGCGCCTTCATACTGAATTCTTTCGTATTTTGATTTTCAGTGACATCGTAAATGCCATTACAACAGACCAGATATACTTCTGGCCGTTTCAGCCTGGCACCTCGGACGCTGAGGAAGGTTCGCAACATTTGTCTTTGCGAACGGAATGGATCGAAATTTAACTCAATATGGTAGCCCACAATGGGTTCTATGGCTGCCCAAAGTGCCTACAGGACACAGAAAAGCGAAGGGAAGGAAAGTGTGTAATGGGGAGTGCAGATTCTCCATGAAATTGGAAAGCAAGCTTAGGTTAGATTTTAAAAGAGGCGCTTTCCTGCGAGGCCTGTGCCTACAGGAAAACACCCGAGGAGCTGTTCCAGAGAGCCGACAAACTACTTCCGGACGCGCGTGAACCGCTAGCTGTGAAGCTAACCATCCAGGCTGTGACACCTGGGGAGGTATAGTCCTTCTGCCCTCTAGCCCCAATTTGTATCGTTAGACATTCCGGATCCTGGTCGTACCGCCATGCAAAAAGCGAGTGAGGTGTACGCCGAACTGAACAAGACGCAATAACTGACTTAGATATGATTTTGCAGATGATATTCTGGTACATTTACTTTTAAGAGGTTCTTCTTTTCTGTCAACAATGTACAATAGTCAAATACTGCTGCATGTGCATACATTTTTGTTGGAGTCAAATCGTTTTTTGTAGTGTCTTGATCGATCCAGTGTTTATGTATGTGTCTCACTAGTTTCATGATTGATGGTTGTATTCAACTTCTGTATGAAAATTTGTGCTTTGTTTGCTTGTATTACGTAATGTCTGGTGTGGAGACATGAATATAAGTGTAACTGGAGTGTGTCGCCACCACGTCTTGTCATTGTATGTTTCAATTAAAAAAAAAAAGAACAAGACGCAGATGGAGCAGAACTGCGCAACATTGGCAGAAGTGAAGCGGCATCGGGTCGAGGCGGGACTTGGATAAACTTCTACTGTCCCCACCGAGGGCGATGCCGGCTACAACAACCCACCAAAGGGTAGGTCAAGGGGACAACCGGGAACACATGCAGAATGCCCTCTGGTTGAGGTTGAAATGCCCGAGAAGACGCTGCTGGCATTGTCTAGCATTCATGATTAAAACACAAAAATATATATAGATGAGTGGCGAGATAGTGCAGATACATGTATTTCATTTGATGCACTAAATGTTATTCTTTTTTCAGCATCCGAGTTCAGGGCCTGGCTACTGTACTATCCAGTGCCAATAATGCAGTTCTTCCTCTCAACGGAGCACTTTGACAACTACGTCCTGCTGGTCTCTGCAGTCCATACGTTGCTTGAGAGAAACATCACAGAACAGGACATCAGGACTGCAGATGACAACCTGCGACAATTTGTTGAAGGTTTCTAGGAACTCTATGGTACATATGGACGTTATATTATATTTTAGGTAGAAAATGAAATTGTATCTTTTATATGATCTTCCCTAGAATAGAAGCATACAGGTTGAAATGTCCAAGTCTACTGGCATTCTCTACAGATAGTCAGCACTGTGCGGTCTCGACGAAGTCGACGACGCAGTTGGCACTGGGGACAACATTCGACAGGACCAAGAAAATGGGTAGCAGCGAATACAAGATGGCAAAAAAGAACACGGAATCTTTATTGAAGCACAGTGGGCTAGCTGTCGGCAAACAGTGCACGGACAATGATAGCAAAAACCTGAAAAGTACGAACGACGCACTTAGCCAGGGTACGTCATGGCTGCCGCGATACTTGGTAATATGTTTAACTTTATAAGGCGGGTGGAGCTCACTATATGTTGCTTAAAACAGTGATCAGTGACTATTTTCGGCAGCTCCACCTTTGTCTACTTCTTGAGAAGACAACAAAAATAGTAAATACAGCTCTGAATATTTCATTTTTTTATTAATAATGTTAAAGATAAAGCGCTGATTAGTTGTTGTCCAGTCTGACTTAATAAAACGTGAACGTTGATTTTTTTTCAAACTTTTATTCATTCACAGTACAATTGGAACAAAACAAAGGTACATACATAATCGTACATATTATGGTACATAAAATGATGCATATGGAACAAAATGTGGATTTTATAACATGAAAGAAACTACATGTTAGGAAGACGCAATTCGATGCCATTTTGACATGTCAGAAAGGCGAGGATGTATTTCATCATCACAGACCCACATGCAGGAAAACTCCTCAGGAACTTCGTACGCAAAACCGTTGTATACAAGAACCCTGATAACTATGTTTATGTAGGTTTATCCTGCATTCGGGTACTTGGATAGTAACATATTTAGGTGATCTGATTCGTTTAGTCTACCCTTCTGTGGACACGCTGACCAACATGATTCTCGCCAAAGGAAAAGGTTGTTTACTTTTTAAGACTGATCTGCGGCGAGCCTACCGCTGCGTGTCTTTGTCCTTTGTCTTGGTTTGTGATTATTTGTGTACGAATTGAAACTTTCACTTTCACCGACAAACACAATCCCTTAAATGTACCCCGTACTTAAGGGTTTTGTCACTGCAAAGATGTGAGAAAATGACACATTTTACCAATCACTATTCCATCTCTTCACCTTGACACTAGGCCAAGGACACCCACTACTGTGAATCCTACAACAACGCAGTACTGGTGTATGTTGACAAGAGGGTTTGCTACCAACTCGACAGTTACATGGTGAGGATGAACCTCGCAACACTGGACTGGGAAAATTAATGCTCCTTTGCTGTCTGCAGACAAATTTTGAACACATCCGTTGTGTTTGAACAAACCTAAAACTACATCCTCATCTTCATCTTATCTCTTCCACCGTGTGACACATGTCTGTGACAAAAGACGAAGAGAGGTCCTCCCAGAAACATGAGCTGGTGGGGACCGGAGGCCTATATCGACATTTCGACGGACTAGGTTTGTAAATAGGTTCTTTAATACATCTTATCCTTCACTGACGACAATGTAACAGTGTTAGCATAGCAATAGAACACATTGTTTGAATCATTAGTCTAGCTCAAACGTGGCAATGCTTTTACTGTGCCACTAACTTTATCATGTTATTCTCCTTTGTTGAAACAGGCGTGCAGATGACCACGCCCATGACTGCAGTGCTATGATCAACAAGCTAATCCGGGAGAGACCACAGTACGCAGATGGCACCAAGACAAACAATTCAAACGATCTTCTAAGTATAATCCCCGCCAGTGGCTAAGTCCCGGTATGAGCTTGCGACCAGGAGACTCAAGGATTGTCTCACTGGTGCAAACACTCTGCCAGCCCATTAAACGTCTAAGCCAGAAATAGGCCAACTACAAGTACAATGTAGTCGGTTAGAGATTTCCATCTCGCTGTGTTCAGTGTCTGTCCATCGATGGTTTGGAAGAAGACATGGAACCCGTTTGGGAGTTCATGTCCACGCACCGTGTCGCAGCTGGTCTGCAACCATGGCCCTCCCAAAAAAGTAGGTACTCCCGCCGTCGGGGGACCAGGTAGGCAGGGGAAGATGTCCGAGAAGGTAACATGTAGGTCCTGGCGTATTAGCTGAAGTAGAAGAAAGTTAAAATAATGTATCATATAGTCAACTGTGTATGCAACTAACTGTGTACATACAACACATCTTTTTGCATTGTTTTTCAATAGTACATCGAAGATGGCGTGGATAATGTAGGTGCAGCGGAGATGCTGACGCACAGTGTCAACACCTGACACTGTGGCATCCTGCAAAGGAACGACGGCTAAAGACATCATAAGGCATACCATCCAAGCCGAAGTAAGGGCAACAGCAGAGATGGGCACATGCTCAGGTATGTGTTATCGTAACTCTGCTGTTATCAGAATGCAGTAAAGGATGAGCTGTCAACCATGTTGGAAGAAATGATGAGACGTGCTCCACATGACTCCAGGATCCTCCCACTCAGAAGCCCCCAAAAAGGAAACGCCGGGAACGACTAACAACTACATGGCCAGTACAAACATGATGGTAGTGATGCACAAAGAGAGGAGATGAAAAACATGCTGAAGACAACTATGAAAGGGAAAACGATTTTGGATATTTCTCCAGATTTCAAAACCATCTATCAGCAATAGGGCACGCACACCGGTGTGAGACGCTAGAAAGTGTGAGGACTGTAGCGCGACACGACGAACATTCGGGCAGTTGAAAGCGCACATTATGATACACACGGGTGAGGACAAGCAAGGTTCAAAATGGACAAAACGGGCGAGGTTTGACAAGTTGTCGGTGGAAAACCCACGAGGCCATGGTTTCGACCATCTGAGGAAAAAGCCGAGAATTTCAAAAGGTCTCCATGGTCACAGAATTCGAAAAGGGAGTCAGACAAAAACAGACAAATCACAAAGGGTCAATTGAAGACAGGCATCACCTGACCTGTAGGGTCAATTGAAGACAGGCATCACCTGACCTGTAAGAATGAGTGTAAAATAGACCTTGAGTCAGGTGAAGTGACAGTATCATACACAGGTATTCTCTGTGGTGTACGAGATGGATTGGGTCACGTAACAAGGACATTTGGCATGAACAATTTGGGATTGCATTACTTCCTGAACAAATAAATCTTACCGACAAGGACGCCCTGGTATGCGTTACGCCAGCAATGCTACAACAGCTGAAGCTGACAGTCGGGCCAATGCCAGGCTTCATGTAGAAGACCAAAAGTAAAATCTTTTTAAAAATACGAAAACTACAGGGAGAAGAATATGTGGTTTCGGAGACACATTGGTCTCATCTAGAAGACATGTGAAGCCTGTCTAAAGCAAAAGAAGTAGGCAAATGGTGCAGACGGGTCCAGTTAAAAAAAAAAACAGCAAGGATAAGGGACAGCTTGAGATATTGATATCTTTTTATCTTATCTTTTTCAGGACATGAACCTGTACATCCTGGACCCAGGTACCCTCTGGTTTGCCAGGTACTACCGGAACGACATGTTGGCAATGCAAGATCCCCAAGAGCCTGGGGCCGACCACAGGGAGGTCCGGCACGCTGCCTACAGGCATTACGTCTTGTGGCAGTACGGAAGGCTGGGAGAGGGGAACAGGGTGGTGATCCCTAGCTGTTGTGTTAGGAGGATAAGGGACACCTACCCTGACCCACAAAGCCACTACACTGGTTACATAGCTAACAGACTGTAAGAGAAACAGATCTTTATGTTTACAATAGTGAGAAATAGATTACACACCAGTCAGAAGTAGATTTAGTTGACATTGACAACTGTCCGTCATCTAGAAGACATATGAAGCCTGTGTAAAGACGTCGGCAAATGGTGCAGACGGACACCTGATTTGGCTTTGTCCTTTTCCGTGGAAGAGAGGGAGTGCCTGTAAGTATTGGAGAGGGAAGTGATTAAGTGTTGGAGAGAGAGAGGAGAAAGATGGAAAGAAAACAGCAAAACGTACCCACAAAAATCCACAATTAAAATTATATTAAATATTTGTAGTATAATAAATCATTTCTGAGCTCGAGCCTCTCTCTACATGTATTGTTGGTTGACGTGTGTAAGTCCTTCTTCCTCGGCCACGCCTCCGTCCCAGGAGTAGGCCAGACCATCAGGAAGATGGTCATGACGAAAGAAGAAAAGCAGTTCGCTGAAGAGGCGGAGAAGGCAGCAGCCGCCTTACATGGTCACGGCCGAGGGGGATACGGGCCAAAAAAAGCAGCAAGGATAGGGAACAGAAAGAGTAAACGTAAATACAGCAAAAGACGGTTATATTGATAGCATCACCGACTTTGTATGTATGTATGTTTTGTTTGTATATAGTCTAAAGATACAGTATTTGACACTGAAACACCTATGTGTTCACAGTAACATGCAGGCTTAACGCCCATGAAAGTTCACCTGACTGGTGCCTTGGCACATGGTCACAACAGGGAATTCGTATATGCCTGGACGCCCAAATTCAGGATGGACACAAACATCACTTCATAACTATTTATTCCAAGCAAGAGCTTTTCTAACCTTGAAATCAGTTGTGCTTGTTGTGCTCGTTAATGCATTGTCTGCAAAATCTAGGTCATTTTTGTCGACAGGTAGATGTCGTCTGCTTTTTCTTTTCTCAAGCTCAAAGCCCAGTTCTGGTTCTTGATTAACTAAATGTCTGAAAATGAGACATATTCCCTTATATGATTATCAGGGCACGGGCACTGTCAGCACATTCTCTGACAATACAGATGTAACATGCATGAATTTGTTAAGCCAGTCATTTGTCTTACAAGTATTGCAAGAAAAATAGGAATGTTTCGTCATTCACTATGTGCTCAAGTTGACAGATTTTGTGCAATGTGTACTCATATCATCTATTCAGGAGTGAGTGCTTTGAGAATCCGGGTCAAGACACAGTTCCCATTGGTGAGTATAGGCCGTGTGTTCAGGAGAAAAGACAAGGTGAGGGTCTTAAGAGCTTTATAAAAAGAAGCAGGAGTTAGAGTCTGAAGTTTGTAGACTCCAGCAGGATGCAGCTAGCTGGCGCACAGAGGCGGAGAGACTCAAACAGGAGGCTGCAGCCTGGCAAGCAGCACAAGTCGACCTACTGCGTCGACTTGAAAAGGTGAGTGAGAAGAGGAGAAGCTGAGGCAGGAGAAGGAGAGACTACATGGGAGAAGGAACTGGAGGGTTGGGACGAGAAGGTATTAGACCAGAAAGGTCATTCCAAGACCAAGCTGGATCAGAACCCAACGACACTCGGCATGATGACTGGCCAGGCAGATACCTGGTACAGGAGGAGGAATCTGTCCAGGGAGTGCTTGGAGGCAAGGTGAGGGTCAATGGAGGCAGTGATGGGGCTGTGGTAGCTGCGTTTGGGGCCATGGTGGCGCTTGCGCCATTCGGTCAAATTGACCAACTCATGACTTCCTTCAAGAAAGGTAAGTTTTGGCAGACAAAATTCAATTCAATCACACAGAAGTATGAGGCCTCTGATGACAACATGGAAAGATCTCTTGCCGCCAAGTTCAGCGGGGACCTCAGCCGACGTAAGTATCAATTTCATTGTAAACCTCTGTCTTCAGTCAGTCTACGTCCCAACAAAGAAGCTGTACCTCCCCCGCAACTCATACATCGATGGAATCAGATTGTAAACCGGTTGTATTGTGTTGTAAACCGATTGTAATCAATTCAGCCGTATAAAGGCTGCGACTGTGTTCTGTTTGACCAATAAACCATTTATTACTTACATACATGCATGCATGTATGTATGATATGATTTTGACGCACTATTTTTCTGTTATATGTTGCTTTGCAGTTCATAACTGAAGGGTTGATGAAGTACTGTTTCCGCGGAGAGGATGTAGGACTCGGGAGCTATAATAGCTTTGGTAACCTGGCTATGCATTAAGAGCCTGCAAAGCAAGTTGAACAATCCAACTGTGTGCTGTACAAGATATATGGGACGGACGTTTCCTGAACTTGTGGACCAAAGACTGCCCATTCAGTTTGGATCCGATAACAGAAGCACCCAGAATGTTACGCAAGGGGGGCTACATGACCCATACAGACGAGAAGAGCGGATACTCTCACATCTCCCTATCAGAGAATAGCCGGACGTATTTCGGTTTCGAGTTCAACGGCTTTTATTTCGTTTATTGCACCTTGCCATTTGGATGGAAATCGAGTGCCTTTATCTACAATACAACGGGAGAGCTTGTGTCATCTTACGCAAGACATTTAGGAGTCCGCACAATGTTATACATCGATGATAGATTAAATGGCGAAGCCTCCCCACATTGAATCAGGAAGCCAATTGTTAAGTGAATTGTTAAGTGACTCGCAGGTCTTGGCCGGCCGGACGACGCAAGACGACACACGCGACATTTCCGCTGACCAGGACACACATGACGACACTATGACAGACGACCTGGCACAGAACAAGACACACCACAAGAAGACCACTAGAAGAAGAGTCCGTACAAGGTGCTTTACAACATATAGGGAGCATCAGGTAAGCAAATTGTTCATGACAGATCTAACTCTAACATTGGTAGATTTATGATGGCACAATAAATAGCATATAGCTGTAAACACAAGGCTACGGAGGATATGAAATGCATCACAAAATGATGACACACACAAGTTGGTACTCAAGGACAATTTAAAGATTTGTATACATGTATGTATACATGTATACATATACTAAGATGCAAGTACCTGCATTTGTTTGACTGTCAGGATTTATGTTTGAGGTGAGCCATTTTATTATTTTCTATACCATAATTTTGATTACAATTGTATCTTTTTTAGAGGATTGCTTGTTGCAGCATGCCCATATATGGTTGTCTATGCGGTGAAGTTTCTCCTTAGTCAATGTTTTATCATTTTCAGAAGGGCCAAAAGGACCTCCACCCACAAAGAAGATGAAAATCGTAAGTCTCCCTTTTGAGATTTTTTTGACATTCCCTTATCCATGAAATGCCAGCCAACTGTAAGCATTGCAGACATGCCATAACTCATAGCTGTACATGGAAATGGAGGAAATTCAGGGATGTTCCAACAACATAGAGGACGTCTAGCTGAGCCAACCACTTATATAGTACGTTGGCAAATTTACTCCCGTACAATCACAATCACACATCCGTGAGTTGCATATTTGCAATTATTGTCATCAAAAGTTTATTTGGTCTTTGTAAAATGTAATGTACTAGAAGACAGCCATGTAAGCTTTCGTATCTTTTTCAGGACATGGACCTGTACATCCTGGACCCAGGTACCCTCCGGTTTGCCAGGTACTACCGGAATGACATGTTGGCAATGCAAGATCCCCAAGAGCCTGGGGCCGACCACAGGGAGTTCCGGCACGCTGCCTACAGGCATTATGTCTTGTGGCAGTACGGAAGGCTGGGAGAGGGGAACAGGGTGGTGATCCCTAGCTGTTGTGTTTGGAGGATAAGGTACACCTAATGGTTCAGAAGAAAAGGCTGTTTGGACAGTGGCTGCAGTTCAGTGGTTTAAAGGGTACGGAGAAAGACTTATGTTCTGTTTGGGATATCAACATATCCTCTGTTTGGGAAATCGCAGCCTAGTAAAAAAAAAGTTGTGTTTCCAGTTTCCAAAAAGAATTTAAAGAAAGATACTTTTCATGCAGATGTCACGTGACAACTCACGGAAGATCGTCCTTGTGGATGCAGGAATCACCTGAGTTCCCAGGAGGGGTCGAAGGGCTGCCATCAATGCTGACCGGAGAATAATCACCCCAGTCAACTTCAGGAGGGGTGAACATGCCGGCCAGCTTGCTGCCACCATCAATGCCGTATTTGCCCGCAGAGGCCACTTACTGAGGTAAAGTAACCATGTTGTCACAAACTAGTTCAATGGCAAACACTAAGTACCTTTAGTGGGCATCATAAGCAGTTTGCTAATTCCTCTATTTCAACTAGTTATATTATGAAAGGTGAGCTACTGGTATAGGCACCACAAGCACTTGAATTAGAGAGAATGTGTGATATGGCTTGAAACCAGCAAAGATTCATTGATCTCATTAGCAATGTTAGGGAAGAACTTATTACCTTTGTAAGAAGTGTGTCGTTTGGTAACAGTGATGCTTACACATGTGAGTTCAAAGCTTGAAATCTTGGATCAACTATGTCCTTAATTTAACATCTAGAGATTAAGATTTCATAGTTAACAACAATCATTACAGTGTTAGGTTGGTACAATGCAGTCACCTTGTGCATCTTTCCTGGTCTCGCAGAGGATTACCGTTATCTCTTCCATGTGTGCTTCTACGAAGTCTCTCAGCACACTGGTCCCATGGACACGAAGGCCTCAACAAGTTCTCATGTGTTATTTTCCATAACGCGACTTCAACAATGTAAAAAGGTCTATCAGTGTGAGTAAAGAAGTGATAATTCTATGGTTATTTATTAGATTGTGGCAAACAAACAAAAAATTATTTAATTAATTCATTCATCCCTGAAGAATGTTCCTATATATTGCTGCTGCAGCTTGATTTAACTCTGATATCTTTCCAGGACAGCAGATTTGGAATACATGAGGGTGGTGAACGGCAACACCCTGGAGCCTGTCACCAGCAGGGTCTATGGCCAGTACCTACTGAATACCTTGGCACCACGCAGAAACTCCTTTGTCTACTTACGGGGAAGGCAAGCAGCTGTTGCAGACATAGGTGGTGAGAGAGATGTTACTCTAACTATACTATTTAATAAGTGAAGTCATGTTCAAGTCTCAACTGCGGAAGGAAGTATCCAATGCACATACATCTTAATTTTACTGACGTGTAAAAAATATTTGATTTCCGGATCAGTTATACGGTAAATATGCCAGCTGCAGCAACGACCTCAAACCAAATGAGCTGAAACTGCATCAAAACTTACATTTTGTACAGCAAAGAGGGGTCGAGTTCAAACATCTCATGGTGATTGAAGACCTCGTCTCCTCGGTAACTATGTTGTTGCCGCTGAAAACGACGGGACTAGACGAAATTGGAGACATCTTGACAAAGGTGTATTGATCGCCAAGAACAGGTAAGGCCACCACATGATATTGGTTAATGTACTCATCAGTCCTGTAACTTTTATCAAATTGTTTAATGATAATTTTACTAATTGCAAAAGTAACATGTAAATATAAGTATTAACTACATATTAAATAAAAATATAAACTAATATGCCAGGGTGGATGGTGGTCACATTTCATATGTGCGATGATCAAGAGCGATCAAGCACAATTCTTAAACCAATGCTTTTGAGTCAGATGGTATCACCTGTTTTGGCTAATTGCTATACTTCCTGCAAGTAATCTGTCAAAACATGCGGCTGTAGTGTTGCCCGAAAAAAACCTCAGTGTGGCCAAGTAAACACCCACCGTTTTGCAATAGTGCATTGTCTTGAGCCTGTTAGTAAAGTAGTGTTACTCCAACCCAAAGGGACTTGGAAAATTTTAATCCTTTGTATTCTGTACCACACATCAACAAATGCTCAATGATAAGCCCGCAGATACTGATGAGTCTTGTATTCCATATATGATCAGTTTGCTCAACCAGCACGGACTTGGCATGAAAGCAGCACTGTAAATATTTTGTAACAGTCTGTCTTTAGTAGCTTTGTTTGACATGAAATCTTAACTTGCATTGTTGTAAATATCTATAGCCACCTATATCTTTCAACTGCGTCTATTTTAAAACGTTAATATTTTAGCCATGCAGCTGTTTTTTTTATCTAATTAAGATTTTAGTATATGTAAATTCGTTTTTAATTCAGTGTCTTCCACACTGCGAATGGCGAATAAAGGCATCTTGTATCGTGTATCTTGCCCGGCCATCAGGAGTATGTTCCCAGCAATAGTGTGTGGGAAGCAGGCTATTGACAACAGGAGTGGTGACCTTGTTGAATGACAGACTCAATGCTGTGTCCATGGCCAGGGTGCAGAGGCTGCTCCAACAGGCAGACCACACCGTATAACATGTCAGACACCCCTTTGCAAATTGGGAATTGTTGACAGATTGCAACATGTCCCCTCCCCCATGTCCGACGCCAAATCAGACCACACATAATAAGTTGTGTCCGAACTAGCGCGGCCACAACTTCAGAAACCATGGCCATGACGCGCGACAACCCACGGATAAAACGGCCCATGAATGCCTTCCTGGTTTGGGCCACGCCACAGCGCAGACGTCTAAACATCCTTCATCCCGGCCTGAAAAACGCAGACATTTCCAAAGTGCTTGGACAGCGATGGAGACAAATGACTAACCAACAAAAAAAACCGTACTTCATGGAGGCCAGCCAGCTCAAAGTGCAGCACCAGCTTAAATATCCAACCTACAAATACCAGCCTCGAAAGGTATGAACATTTCAACATTGTAACAAAACTTTGTACTAAAATCGGTTGCCACATGTCAGACTATATGAATAATAGTGACCCCTGATGAATGGTACATAGAACGTCGTGACCTGGACCAGACCCACTCAGCTGGATCTGCACCGTCCCAGAGAGGCATCCTGCCCTGCTTAAGTAACGTATCTGGTAAGGATGTTAGCATGCACATCAATGGCAGTAACTATGCAGCAACATTTCCAAACCGTATCGAAAAAGAATGAATACTGTACAAAATAAAATAGATTCAAATTATCCTCTGGAGTGTTGCTATGATGCTAAAGACACAAACATTTGTATGGTGCTCTGTCGCAGAGAAACAGATCTAAAAAGGGACTAAATTGTGATATTTCATCAATTCAAACAGGACGTCATGCTCAGACCAAAACACCGGCAAGTAGTAAAACCAGCACAGAAGTACCTCAGAAACAATATCGAATCTTTCAATGAAAACCCTTCTTATATCAGTGGCATGAATGACCTTCAGGTATTCTGTACCACACATCCACACATGCTCAATGTCAAAAGTATGTCCTGCTGTTATCTGGAATCCAGCAGACACACTTGTTTTCCACTATTTTAGGTATTAACCGTAACATTAGTAATACGACCACTAAGCGCTCTCTGACATAATGACTACTGCATCATAGGAAAAGGTCCACGCCGCATGAAGGAAAACATGCGCTACGGCGTCCAAGTTCCGCTGTCGAAGTTGGAAGCCTACAGCAAAGAAAATGACGGACTGCGGGTGCAGATCTGCATACAGAGCTCTTCCATAACGTTTTCTGATCAGGTATAGACCTCTCCATGTCCCCTCTGCCTACATAATGATATTGCTTTCATGTCATTGAACATGATCACTCAGTTGGCTGAAGTGCTCGCTGCACTCCTCAGACCTGTAGAGTTACTCTACGTCTACGGCTAAAGGCACAAACATTTGTATGGTGCTGTCGCAGAGAAACAGATCTAAAAAGGGACTAAATCGTGATATTTCATCAATTCAATCAGGACGTCATGCTTAGACCAAAACACAGGCAGTAGCAAAACCAGCACAGAAGTACCTCAGAAACAATATCGAATCTTTCAATGAAAACCCTTCTTCATATATCAGTGGCACGAAGAACCTTTGTACTCAGGTGTCAACATGATAAAACTGTAGAAGCTGAGGAAGGCTACCCCATACTTAAAACATGTTCAATCCATGTCAGACTCTTCCATACCAAACTTTGCATCAAGAAAGGAGTACAACCGAGTTAAGGCGCTTCTTCATTACATTGCAAAAAGTGTGTCTGTCTGTCTGTCTGTCTTTCTCTGAGTGACAGTGACCAGACACCTTGTCATTGTTTCCTTTTAGGACCAACTGGTGATGCAGACAGGTACCTGTCCAGGTCATCATCTAGTACTCCAAAGCGTCACAGACCACACACCCTTGTGAGCAGTCCAAGTCAGCATCCAGAACCAGGTTGGTTAATCTTCATTTTTACATTTGTGTGTGTGTGTTTGTAGGTGTCTGTCTGTCTCTGAGTGACAGTGACCAGACACCTTGTCATTGTTTCCTGTTTCCTTTTAGGACCAACTGGTGATGCAGACATGTTCCTGTCCAGCTTCTCTAGTACTCCAGAGTGCCACAGACCACACACCCTTGTGAGCAGTCCAAGTCAGGTTGGTTAATCTTCATTTTTACCTTCGCCAAGAAGGTTATGTTTTCAGTAGCGTTTGTCTGTTTGTGAACAGCATAACTCAAGAAGCTTAATATGCATTGTCATGAAACTTGGTAGGTGGGTAGGTCTTGATGAGACCTAGAAATGATTAGATTTTGGGCCCCCTGGCGGCTTTTGTTGGTACTGCAGCAGAACTTCCGGTTTTGCTATCTCGTGATCTGGACATGCTAGGATCCCGAATTTTGGGTGGTAGATAGCTCTTGGGCTTGGGAAGAAGTGACATGAGTTTGGGCTCCCTAGTGACTTGCCATAGAAAGGTTCTACATGGCGTTCAAGGGTGTATACCGTTGACGAGGACAAGATGGATGATGAGGATTCTGACGAATTGTCTAAAGAAAAAAGGGTGTATACTGTTGACGAGTAAAAGATGGATGATGAGGATTCTGACGAATTTTCTCAAGAAGATGATTCAGATGATAGTCAGACATCATCAGACGACGAAAAATCAGATGCATGTAAAAAAACTCGTAAATTCGTAGAAAGACTTGTAGCTGAGAAAACAACAAGACTAAAACTGGACACGAAAAAATTAGTAATAGAAACAGTCAAGGCAATGGCACAAAAACAAATCGAAGAAACAAAAGCAATTTGTGAAGAACTTATACAAACAGCTACGCCACACATAGTCAAATCTGTAAGTCAAATGCTGTACAAAGAAACCCCGTCCATGTCTGCAAACAACTTTAAAAGTGACACACACTGCAAAGTTAAGCAACAGAAATTGAAACAAACAAAGCTGCATTGCATAAGTTCTACGCAAAGGCACAAGTCCGAGTCTAGTTCAGCAACAAAGAAATCCGCAAAACGAACATGGAAAGATAGTCATATTGCTTCAAAAAATAAGAAATCTGAAACCCAACAAGCGACTGTCCAAATGATGGGGGCTGTGACTAATAACAAAGCTCAACCAGGCTTGGGACAAATACAAACTGAAAGCCAACACGCTGTAGCACATGGCGAAAATATTTTCGAGACTATAGATGCTTTAATAGACGAATCGTTAGACGGTGAGAGAACGAATCAAAATCTGAATGCCCAGCCTTTCACTGCCACTGCAGATGACAAAACTGCCTTTATCTTATGAATTATTATCAATGCAAGAAATGACGACGAGATACGAAACGTTAATTGTATGTTTATCTGTGAATATTTTCAGATCAATCTCAGAATGGCTAGCATGAAAAGGTAAACAAGGAGTTATCAACGTAATTGAGAAGGACACATACAATAGGAAATATGCCTCGGTCAAAATATAAAAGTTTGGAACAAAGAAGAAAACTAAGAGCTGCTTATATGAAGAATGAAAGGGAGGGAGAGACACCTGAGGATACGGAGGAACGACGTGCATCCGTGCGAGCTGGTATGAAGAGAAAAAGAGCACAAGAGACACCTGAGGCTAGTCAGGAACGCCGTGCGTCTGATCAGGCACGTAAAAAGAGCAAAAGAGACACAAGAGGTTGCCGAGGGACGCCGTGCATCTGTGCGAGCTGGTATTTAGAGAAAAAGAGCACAAGAGACACCTGAGGCTAGCCAGGAACGCCGTGTGTCTGATCAGGCACGTAAAAACAGCAAAAGAGCACAAGAGACACATGAGGTTGCCGAGGGACGCCGTGCATCTGTGCGAGCTGGTATGAAGAGAAAAAGAGCACAAGAGACACCTGAGGCTAGTCAGGAACGCCGTGCGTCTGATCAGGCACGTAAAAAGAGCAAAAGAGCACAAGAGACGCATGAGGTTGCCGAGGGACGCCGTGCATCTGTGCGAGCTGGTATGACGAAACATAGAAGACTATTCTGACGCGGTCCCCATCAAAAGACAGGTTGTGCAGTTTTATGTCGGGAAAGGTAGACGATCAGTACAAGCACAACGAACACAATTCCCTTTGTCACTGGCATGGGCGTGCACCGTGCATAAAGTTCAAGGCAAAACATTAAACAAAGTAGTAATTTCTATGGAGGGAAAATTTATGCCAGGACAAGCTTATGTTGCCTTAAGTCGTGTGAAAAGTTTGAAAGATCTACATTTGTTGTCATTTACTTCAAACGCCATACGTGTCAACTCTGCAGTCGTAGACGAAATGCCTCGTCTTCGTTCAGAACCCGTATCTACTGTGCAAACAGCATTGCCTTCAATTGCAAGTACCGGTAATGCTGGAGTCATGCTGAAAGTCGCATTGCTCAACATACGATCATACCAGGCACACTTAGCGGATTTTAAAGACACAATTGGACTTGATGTATGCTGCTTTGTCGAAACACATTTGCAAAAAGGACAGCAAGTTGATTTACCTGTACCATGGTTGGAATGTGCTAGGTGTGAAAGACCTCCCACGATGAAAGGAGGTGGTGTCATGACACTTGCTAAAGACAACATTAATACAACTCAACTTCCTATTGATATAGATGGATTCGAGTTCACAGCGGTTGGAGTGGAGAAAAATGGGAAACGTTGTAATATCATTACAATTTACAGAGCACCGTCAAATTCTTTGGTAGATTTCATTGACAACTTAACAACATTAGTAGGGTCGATTGATAAAAACATTCCTACTATTATCCATGGTGATTTCAATATTGACCTATTACAAACTACTACACACCAAGTCCTGGAGGTCATGGAAAGGCTTGGATTTAGCCAACAGGTTAAGGTGCCAACAACTGATTATGCGTCGCTGCTTTCATATTGGCAAAAAAATATTTTATCAAAATGATTAACTTCATTTGGCGAAGGTATGGGATCGTTAAACTCTTGTTACATTTGTGTGTGTGTGTTTGTGTGTCTGTCCGTCTCTGAGTGACAGTGACCAGACACCTTGTCATTGTTTCCTGTCTCCTTTTAGGACCAACTGGTGATGCAGACATGTTCCTGTCCAGCTCATCATCTAGTACTCCAAAGCGTCACAGACCACACACCCTTGTGAGCAGTCCAAGTCAGCATCTAGAACTAGGTTGGTTAATCTAGCCGCTACAATTGACCACGTATGTTAGGAATTTGACGATAATGATAGGATGAATGTTGTACTGTTTTTGTAAGGCCCTAACAAACCAATTTCTATCAAGTTCGTGATCAAGTCCAGCATGAATGCTCCCGAGAAGGTTATACAAAGAAAGCTAGATTTTGTTCTCGACAAGGATTTCCTTGTGGAGTTAGTGTTAATTGAAATGTGTTACGAAATGCCAGTGTTGGCGCAGAAAGCAAGGCGTTAACCACCAGTATCGCCAAGACATGGCTGAAGAAATGGAACCCTACTGTTCTACACAGACGTTCTACAATATGTGGAGCGAGATGCACCCTGACGTTTTCATTAAGAAGGTAATCATAATTGTGTGTATTTGGACAACAGGGTAGATGACTCAGTCTTCCAGTGTTCTACATTACTGTTACAGCATCTGATTTGTACACTGATCTGAGACAGTGTATTACTGTTTGTTATTACACTTTAATCAAAATTATAATATTGTTCCGCTTCTCACTTTGTAACAGTGACCTTACGCAATAAACCAACTTCACACGTCGTGTTTTATATGGCCAACATGGAAACTAGAAATCTTCTCACGGCTAAAGCCTCGCATGTGGCCATATGAGGTGTGAGATTCCGCAACACGTGGTATTTGGATGTCTTGGAGAAGAAGGCCTGCCATTGGTCAAATTAGGTGTCAAGCTTGTTGCTGGCCAAGCGCACAAAAAAAAAAAAACAATAGTTTATACCAAACAGACATTTGAGTAGCCGGGTGCCTAGAAGCCACTTCCTAAAATATTTACAGGTATAAAAGAAGTAAGGTTAGAAGCGTTTGTTTCATCCTTTTTTGGTACCCGCGATATGACACGAGGCTAATCACCGTGCGATGTTTCCCTACAGTGAGCTGTCCAAGCCGGCGGACGTGGGAAAGGTTACTTCTTGGCCTCCCTCCCTCTCTTCACCAGCGATAAGGACCCCCAAAACGGTGAGTTCATACGTGCTTATATTTACGGTACACTTTTAAACAGGAGCGTTGACAGGTATCATATACAATTATGGTATAAAGAGTGTATTTCATGTATAGAAACCTTCCGTGTGTGTAGGCCTGATGACGACTTCACATTTCGCATTACTCCAGAGGCATGGGGCGCAGAAGAGGGAGGTCGAAGGGATCCAGAGAAAGGGGAAGGGGGTCTGTGAGGTAATGTTTACTTCGCAGGCTGCCCTGAACAAGCTCGCTCCTCTGCTGGCGGTTGATGCCACAGTGGACTGCGAGTTGTTTGGAAAGGGTTTGACGATTGTCACTGCGGTGGGAGTCCCTATGGACATGGACGACAACTTTGTCCGCCACCGTTTACGGGCGTATGGCCAGGTAGAGGCCTCACGGTTCATGATATACGCAAATCTGGGGTTCCCAGAAATAAAGTCGGGGACGAGGCAGTATCAGATGAAACTGCAGACACACATCCCCGGCTCTTTCCGAATTGGTGATGAACTAGTGCTGTTCCGATATTCGGGCCAGCCCAAACTGTGCCACAAATGCGGCAGTGACCAGCATGTCGTGGCTGAGTGTGCTGCAGTCAAATGTGGCAAATGTGGTGAGATAGGGCATAGGTCGGACACGTGTCAGAATGAGATAAAATGTAACATCTGCGCCGAGACGGGCCACGCCGCGAGAGCGTGCCCACTCAGTTCCGGACTCCGGTAAGATGACTGAACCAGGAACATCCCTGGACCTGGAATTACCTCTGTCAGAGAATCTAGTCATCGAGGAGTTTACTAGTACCTCTTCCGGGGAGGAATGCACCTCTGGGAAGAGGAGGAAGGGGAGAAATAGCAGGAAGCCCAAGATACCGAAGATGGATCATTACTGCTGGTTATTAACTTGTGTTTTTTTTCTCCCTTTTTTAGGGAAAAGCAACAGGGCCTCAGAACCTGAATGACTTGCATGACAAAACAAAAAAAACGCAGACAAAACTGTACAATGTGCGTCGGGACAAGGTTTGGAAATCACTAAAAGAAAAGATTTCCCGCAAAAACTTTGATCCTGTCAAGACGATCGATCGCGAGGTTAAGTTCATCGGGGAGGAGGAGACCATTGACCAGGAAGGCCCTATAAATGAAATGTTTAGATTGGCACTTGAGGGGATCTTTTCCACAAGTGGCCTTTTTGAGCACAGAGATTAGATCATAGAAGCAGGACTTGACCCCAAACTGAAGAGAAAGTTCCTAGAGAGGGGAGGTGATCTCACGCTAGAGAACATGTTAGACATTGCCAGAGCCCATGAATCTGTAGGAAGACAGTTACAGTGTGAGACTGGTCATTGATCACTACAGCAGTGATAACCCATTGGGAACATAAACACAGAGGAGATCCAGATGCCAGGACAGTACTAGGTTACGCACATCTAATATATTCGTATATCCAATATAGTCATCGAGTAGAAGATATAGACTTATACACCAAGATGTATACTTGCAGTTTTTTTATTGTCTGTCATGACCTTGGGCATGGGTCGAATTGGATTTTTACAATTATAATACAACAAGTGGGTTTCATCTCTATAGCCATATCAAAATAATAATGTGCTGTAATGAAACGCCATGCATGTTCTTTTATTTTCTCTGTACAGTCAGATGTTGGGATATCGAGATAAAGAAAGGAGACTATATCAAGTATCTGGATAAGAGAGATCACAAGGGACACATCCTTCCTCCACTGTTGGAGATGGTCCAGTGGTATGTGTGTTTCAATGACCAGGCCTCGCTCTCAGATGTCTGGTGGCATGAACTACACATGAAGTTTCGCAAGGTCATCCTCCCACTGAGCTGGTTGCAGGAGGAAAAGCGGACACAGAACACCTTTACACCCTACCAGGTTGGAGGATAATACTACATGTTTATTATTAACTCTTTTAAGTAATTTATAATATAGCTAAATATATGTAGTATTTTCAAGAATTGTGCAATCATGGGTTCAGTAAAGATCAAGATCAAGTTGTAACTCAACAAATCCCCCAGAGTGAAACACTGCACGCTGAAAATCGGAGGAAAGCCGCTACCCTGGAAGAGCAAGAAGACGAGGAAACAATCGAGATCCTTTCCTTGCTCTCCTTCATGGAAACCCCCGAGAAGAATACTCTGGTATGTTACTTTCCTCCTTTTCTGCAATGTCTTTTTATCTGCCACGTAATGTTGGTCTGCATGCAGCAATGTGCACATTAGGTGTTTTTTTCCCAAGAAGGAACGACCACAGCCAGAAAGTCTCATGATTTTCAGTGGCTAGATTAGCTGTCACACTCCTCACACTTGTAGGGTTTCTCACCAGCATGATTCAGTCCTAGTCCTATCACAGTCTGGTATGGTGATGGTACGGGAGAGAGGTATACCTCCCCGCGAGTAGGTTTCATCTCTATAGCCATATCAAAGTAACATTGTGCTGTAATGAAACGTCATGCATTTACTTTTATTTTCTCTGTACAGTCAGATGTTGGGATATCCAGAGGGAAAAGGGTGATGATACCAAGTATCTGGATAAGAGGGATCACAAGGGACACATCCTTCCTCCACTGCTGGGGATGGAACACCATGACATTGTCCCTGATGTGTTACACATGGTATGTCTTGTTGTGTTCTAGTGATTTCTACTATCTACAAAGCACCGATGGCACCTTCTTTCACTCAATGCACAGGAAATATTGGGCATTGTGTTTCGCAAGGCATTAGGACACGGGGAAACCTCCTTAATCAGGTAACATAATGCTGTTTTAAATTCAATGTTGCAATTGATCTCTCGCAAAAAACTAGAAGCTAAGTTACAGGATTCGTGGAGAATAGTGGGCTATATCCCGGTTGAAAAAATCCCTAAAGTCACAAGAGCAATAAGAAAGTAAGAAATGAGGTCTGTAAAGTTTTCATCAACGCCTAGATACGCTTGCACAGTCCGCCCACTAGAATTGAGGAGCTTCTGATCAGTGTTCAGAGGTCTCTTGACCGGTGAGTGTTTGGAAACAGACATGAGGAGGTTGCCGTGGAAAAGAATGTGAAAACGAGAGGGTCAGTGACCCACAGACAACCAGCAAGCAGGTTGGCCTCTTGGTCTCCATGGACAGACCCTAGCTAGGTGCTTTAATTGACAGACTAGTTACCTACAGTACAGGCGAGGAGGGTCTGGAGGTAAAATGTCCAGCATCAAAACAAAACCAGTCCATAGATGTTATTAAGTCAGAAGTTTCTCCTTAGTTAGAGTAAATGGAGATGTCTGCCCCCTGAAAAAAGGTCATAGATACTACCAAGTAAAGAAGCGCACCTTTGCGAGTAAGTTATCCAATTGGCTATTGACAATAATTACTTTTTTTTTTGCTTTGCAGTAAAGATGTTCAGATTGTGAAGGATGGCAATAAGATCACCAGTGCTTTTGGTGGCACTATGTATGTAGGTACGTGAAGAACGTAATATTCAATTTAAAGGGTTATTTAATAGGGTACCATGATTTCCTGTTACCGTGCCCGACAGGTAATTTTTTTCGCCCCGTCCGCGGAAGCACAGACGCCGGAATGCCTACCACACAAAAGTCCGCTTTCTTCAAGTTACTGTCTTCCAGTAAAGCTGTCGAAAACTGGTGGCACTGCATTGAAATTTAAAACACAACTACGCTATTTAAAAGGCCAGTTCGTTCCAACAAGGGAGTATTCAGATTTGCATGTAAAGGCGCTGGGAAAGCGTTCGAGCGTCGCGAGATGTTCGGGAACCGCGTACCGCACCCCCTAGCGAGCGGGCATTGCACGCGGCTCTGGAACGCCATTTCATGGTTACGATGTTCCTTTATTTGTGCAGTCCGGTGATCGCTTCGTCTGGTCATGGAGCCAGATCTATGCAGTGAAACCGATGCCACCACCCCGGCAGGTGACACTAGACGAGCCGCCCTTGGTAGTTGAGCAGCCGCCCTTGGAAGTCGCATTTGGTACTGAAAGGTGCATTAGACACAGGTGACTTCGTCACTGTATACGTAGCATATGAGAAGGCCTGGTACATGGGATAGGAGGTGAGTAGGTGACCACCATGTCCAAATCTCGTGGCTCAAAGAAACAACACAAAACCACTTCACATCACCAGGGCCATGGGAGGAGGAAATTTTGACGGTTTTTTTTCTCCCGTGCAGATGCCATCCCCGTATCGTCACCGGGAATTGGAGAAAAATCTCTCTGGAAGAGAAACAACCGTTCGTCCAAAGAGTACAGGCCCTACAGCTAAAACACGCGACTAAAAACCCGGGTTACAAGTACAAGCCCAAGAGAAGGAAAGCCAAAAGGTAGGTAACCATACAATTGATGCCACGGCAAAACAGGATAACAAGTCGTTACAACTTAAACAGAAACCTCTTCGAAAGCTCCAACTCTCGGACCTCTTCGTGACATAAGAGATTCAAGGCCTGCTACGGAGGGATTACATCACCCACGTGACGGAGAGGTAGCTGGGGGCCCTCAGCTTCATCAAAGGGACGATTGTCAAGCACATTCCACATCAATACTCGAGATGTCATAGCCTTCAGAACAGGTAGATGTCTGCTATTTATTACTGTCATCAAATCAATTCTAAATATTTAGAATGTCATACTTTTTTAGGATGACGAAGGAGGGAGAGATGGTCCACTCGAGACAGTACTCAAGACCTGTTCGACACAATTCTTATACTGTATGCTACATGTACAATGGCGTGAAGTGTTATGGCGAGGTACTGTAATTCCTTGGTAAGATGATGCGGCTGTGCTACTAAAAAAACTGCCTGTGTGGCATGATCACATGTCGCCATCTCGCAGTTGTGCAATGTTACGAACTTCTCACACCTACCCCTGGGGACATTTGGAAAAAAATGTTTCCTTCAGAATCATTTTTTGTAATTAGCTACACAAACTTGATTCCACACATTCATAGATGTGCACCAGCGCAGATATACATGTACAGGGCTGTAAAGCTCAATGAAATAGTTGGAAAGGTAGTCAACATTTGTGTCAAGGAAAATGTCTATGTGGCATCTTTCCCTAACCATATTGTGCCCATTGGACGGGAGTGTCCATATCTGAGGCCACATTCAAACAGCTACAATTAAAGACAAAACTTGTACATCAAGTGGGTGCCATCTGTGAGGACGTCTTCTCAGCTGACGAGATGGCCAACAACTCAACATGCGGACAAGCGGGGAAATTGGGGCAACTGGATGTTGTGGAGGCAATTATTGTTAAGTAATGTTACCTCTAAATAAAGCTAATGTGCATTTGGTTTTTGTTCTAAATTTCAGTTCTTTCCTCCACTAAATGACCTCCTCTGTGGGTTGGTGGAGCGACAGCCTGGCCTGATTCTTGACATCATTGAAAGAAGAGGTGGCGGTGTAGGTGGTGACGGGGATGTCGGCGTTGCAGGTGTCGGCGGTGCACGCATGACAACCGATGTGGCGTTGGAAACGGAACAGAAAAGACAGCCGACAAAGAATGGCAAAGGGAACGGTTGAAAAACTTGTTGAAAACCTTTAGGGAAAAAGAATGCGGGGGGATGAGGTTCAGTACCATGTCAAATGGCAGGGATGGCCAGACAGTGGCAACACTTGGGAGCCATCATGCATGCAACATTCATCCGAAAACTATTGAGAAGTTTCCAGGGCGCAGAGCGTTTGTGGCTAGCTTGGGGGTGGACGGAAGGGTAAACAAGGTGCTACAGCGATATCCCTACTTCAACAAGGGGTGCCAGTATGATATTAATCAAGCTGCTCTTCCCTATTGTCATTTTTAGGTTAATCCCAATTGGGGCCAGAAGGGACCAGTTTAGCATTCACGTAAACAAGGCACTGGGGGACGCTGACTGGGGAGGCCTGATTACCTCCATGTCTGATGTGGAATTCAAGACTGTGCTGGTCAACAAAAAACTCTAGTTTGAGAAGAGTGGTCCACTAAAATCTGGCGAGTAACAACAACTGTGGGAAGGTGGACAAGCAGGACATCTGGATTTGGGTGTTATGTATTATAACCTCTGTCCAGGATTATGCATGTAAGTTGTAACACACAATAACATATGACCATCTCGAATGTACCCGTAGGTACAGAAGGACCTACTTCAGGAAGGTGTTAAATAGTTGCATTCTGTAAAAGAAACAAAGGAAAACCATTTTAACTTCGTTATTGGATATAATACGCCATTAACAATTTTAAGCTCGCGACCATGCACGTTTTCCACTTGATTGTAGGT
The DNA here is from genome assembly GCF_001625305.1 of Branchiostoma belcheri. Taxonomy (NCBI): domain Eukaryota; kingdom Metazoa; phylum Chordata; class Leptocardii; order Amphioxiformes; family Branchiostomatidae; genus Branchiostoma; species Branchiostoma belcheri. Next base: position 1,244,084 of record NW_017804009.1, on the reverse strand, counting down.
TAAGATTGGGTACTCGATGCCAGGCCACACTCACGAAGATGTGGACCAGATGTTAGCAGAATATTCTGCACCTACAACACAATGATGGCACGACACTTCCCGACTTTTTTCAGGCTACCTAGCCAAGCCACCTCTGACCCAATGTTGATCTCACAAAATCTTATCCTGGCCCCATGGAACCCGTCACAATCCCACTGGGTGCTCACTGGTTTTGATCTGAGGAAAATAACTCTTTTATACCTCGATCCGCAAAAAGACAAGGAAACAAAAGTACTCTGTCACCACACTTACAATCATATCCCACCTGGTAAGGGGGAGATTCGGTATACATCAAACGTCTTTGTTTATAGAAAATTTTGACGAGTGTTCGAGCAAAGGTCGTGGCAAGATTTGACGGTCTGTTTGAGGAAAGACCAGCGAAGTCTGGTCCAACGCGAGACGTTACTCGGATGTACCATTGCAATGAATGGAAATTGCCAGTTCAGCGCAGTAGCTTATCAGCTCCTGCGATTCGGCAGGGGGTATGTGGCACCCGGGGATGTGCGCACGATAGCTATGGGATTTTGCGCCAAACCTGTACTGTTCACTAATGTTTAAATACTAAGAAAAAAGACCAAGATTGTCAAAGGCTATAGAGACCACCAAAGTGTTCACATCTAAATTACCCAATACATAATGCCCCATGTACAATAGAAATCGATCTTGTGCAATATTTCAAATATTTTCTATTTCAACCAGGTGTCTAAGTAATCTATCAACCAGGTGTCTAAGTAATCTCATCTATGGCTATATTCGGTACTTGAGGGATTCAATTTTCAGACACTAATATCATTTGATTTCATGGAATGCTATCAGTGTGTGAGGTCCTGGTCCTCCATCCCTACCCTAGATCCCGGGTTCTCTCCACGCCTACCATTATGTATACTGTACTGACTGCTCCTTCACTTCCCAACATGTAAATTGCCTGCCAAGTTAGAGCCGACACATCGTGACAGCGTACTACGCCAGACACATCTTCACCTGGTGAGATGTTCCAGATGTTTAACCTAAGTTATGTGACCATTCAAGCTATCAAACTATGTACGTGCCAGGAAATCCTTGGGTTTGACAGGTTTCCAAACTGCACTACAGATAGACTGAACAAACCAACAACCTTCAGTGACAACTGACTGAACGGAACTATCATTCATAGTGTGCATTTCATATTTATATAGAAAAGGCTAATAAGGGACAAGGGCAAACATGATAAATAGATTTGAGGCATTGACATCCAACAGACCCATCTATCTAAGCTGAACAAGCCCCCACTGAGCCAGAGGCACAGTCCCCGAAGTCTGGGTTTCCAAGAGGCTTGACAGCTTTTAATTTAAAGATAACCTGACTAACACACCCCGAGTAAGCTGGATGTTCTACCATTTCCAGTTAGTGTTTGCTATTTTGTCACCCAAATCACCATCAGGATGTGTCAAGTTTCACGGAACAAATGATTTTGTTCTAATTAAGGACTGATAGTATTTCCTCCGCGTTTCTGGTACGGATGCTGGGATATCTTGATGTAGACTTCAGCGATCACCAGACCCATGTGCCTGGCGGGCACGTCCATCTGGTCACAAGCCTCCCAGTGTTGACCTGAACAAAAGAAGAAACATCTTCATTTAGTTTCACAATATGGTAACTGTTACATATGCATAGTAGCCAAATTTCCACATACCAATGCATCCTGATAAAAAATCTTATAAACTCTCGTATCTTGTGGTCACTCGTGATCTATGAGTATGCCATTTTAGAATTAACAAATTCAGGAAAGGAGATAGGAGAGGCAGGAGATATCAGTAATTCACTATACATTACTTTAGTATACATATGTCCGTTACAGCTTTGCTTTTAAACTCATGAAAATCTATAGAAAAAATCGGCGATAAAAGCACGGGACTAATAAAGCTTTACACTATTTTATGTATGCAGTTATCTGTGTACCTAGCGGCAAAGCTGGAAGTTTGGGCGTGTTTGTGCTCACTCACTGTATTAAATAAATAATTCAGACAGAACCCAGCCAAATGCAACAAACTGGCGTAAAATATCCCAGATACTACTACATCACAGTCACATTGTCCAGTGCAGAAAGCAACAAAGGCTAATTTGCAAGCATTAGCGAGAATTTCGGTCAAAATCACCGTTTTTCCCGGTGCATGTGTTCACCACGCCACGAGTTATTTTTCTAATTTTCTGTCAGAAAGCCATGAGCTGAACGGCGTGAGTGACCCTTGCGAAGAGGACGGTCCCTCGCCAGTAACAGCTACAAACCCTAATACACTCATAAACAGTTATTTCTGTGCGACAACTGCATGTTTTCGAGGAAACATTCTCAGACAAACGCACAAAGAACCTTACCTCGCAAAGGCCGCCCTGCACTGACGCTACAATCTGCAGACGATCGCAGGGTACCAATTATATCCATCCGCTTCGACATCTGGAGGGTCAAAAGACTACAGAAAGCGCAAGAATAGAGTTTACTCCGCCAAAACAGAATCTTCATACCAATATGTGTAGCCAACACGTCAAGTTAACAACATATTTGGCAGATTTGTTGTCACAAAGTGCCCTGTTTGTCTCGCACTACTTTGTGGCGGCGAAAAGATACGTTCTGTCTGGAGGGGGATATTCGGCGGCGCACAGTGCAATCCGAATATCCCCCTCCAGACGGAACGTATCCGTTCGCTGCCATAAAGTAGTGCGAGGAACAGGACACGTTTGTAGTAACAAATGTCAAATATGTAGTTTAACGGACGGAGAACACATACTGGTAAAAAGTGTCTAAGTCTTGGTGTGGTAGACTCTATTTTTGAGCTTTTAGTAGTCATGATGGACCCTCCAGATGTCGGAGCGGATGGATATTATTGGTATCCTGCTATCGCCTGCAGATTGTAGCGTCAGTGCAGGGCGGCGATTGGGAGGTAAGAGTCGGTGTTCGCTTGTCTGAGAATTTTTCCTCGAAAACACGCAGTTGTGGTATAGAATATCTGTTTCTGAGTGTGTTTAGATGTGTGTTTTGTTACTGGTGAGGGCCGTTGTTTTCGTATTGGAGATTTTCGGCGTTCAAATCAAAGAATAATTCGTGGCGTGGTAAACGAACTTATACCGTTCAAAAAACGAAAATTATTCTCACCAATGTTTGCAAAGTAACCTTTGGTACTCTTTGTCCTGTTAGACAATGTGGTTGTGATGTATTTGTGGCATAATTACGAATATTTTCAGTGCCTGTACACGCCAAATTCGGTTGCATTTGGTTCGGTTCATTGTGTTTACAGAACATATAAAGATCCTCTTCCTTGCAATGCCCACGTTCAAATATATCAGTGTTGAACATTCTGGCATGTTGAGGAGGGCAGAGGTTTACTGCATTTGTGTCTTAATCATTGTCCATAATCATGTCCGTGTACCAAACGTTGTTCGTCACCGGGAAGGCCAGCCAGTTGTGTGAGAGAAACTCAGGTCGCAGCCCAAGACACAAGTGTCTTCTGTGAATTTGCAGGACAGCTGCTGTCAACTTACTTCATCAGTTTGGAGGAGGTTTTACATGCAAGATTTGACTAGAGTTCTATGAGTATGAGATTCAGAATGCCATTGCAGTATACACCTCGCGCTACAAATTATGCACATGGTTAAGTACTATAGTATAGATGCATTCTATATCACGTTGATGTAATTTTCATTAGAGATTTTTTTGTTGTTGTACAGGTCAACCCAGAGAGGATTGTGGCAAGATGGACGTGTTTGCCTGGCACATGGTCTGGTGATACATGAAGTCTACATCACATTCAGGATATAAACATGTCAGCATCCTAAACCAGAAACACCAGGAAAACACAATCAAGAAAGGAACCAGGTATCACAGCGACCCTGGCAGAAGGTGGCCGCTGTGGTACCTGGTGCGGAATCATTGGTTGCTTTCTGTTTGACGTACGGTTCTACTGGCAAATGCTGCACATGCTCACCTTTTCATCAAACTGTGTGAGCACATTCCTGGCCAGAAGAGTATGTCTCGGGCTCTAGTTTTTGTCGTTTCCTGACCCAAATGGCCTTCGTGCAGGAGGTCCAACCAACACGACCTGGCTTGATGACAGCAACATTAGTTGTTGGACGACTCTTGATGTTTATTTAGGGGACAAAAAAGCAAACACCAATTGGAAATGGCAGAACATCCAGCTTACTCAGTTGTTGTTTAGAAGCTGTCAAGCCTCTTGGAAACCCAGACCTCGGGGACTGTGCCTCTGGCTCAGTGGGGGCTTGTCCAGCTTAGTTAGATGGGTTTGTTGGATGTTAATGCCTCAAATCAATTTATCATTATTATTACACATAATTATACAATGAATTATCCATTATTCCCTAAAGCACACTATGAAGGACAGATGTGAGTTAGAGGAAAGCTATGTTCTGTGAAAGCTGTGATTCTTCGATCTATTGGTTGTATCTACTGGTCGCATACATGATGTATGTAGGCCAGGCGTTGTCCCAATAGTCCATAAATGTGTGCTTCCAGAATGGTTGTCCTCGTGTCCGACACAAAGTCAAACTCGTAACCTTCTAAAGCTTCTCGGCATGAAACCCCATGTATGAAACATCCTTCTTCACAGCCATCGACTCAGGGCATGACCTTGCATGGTCATGCAGCTGGACGGAGAGGTGGTTGATGGCTAGTCTCTGTAGTGACGAACATTGGCCCATCCTTAGTGTGTGTGACTGGCTGTGGAGAAGCCATTCCTCGTCCTGAATGGGAGGCCCAGGACAGCGAGGCGGTGGTCGTTCTCGTCATCATGGGACTTCAGCCAGGAGGACAGCACGTGAAATTACCTCTCTGTACGTCGGCTTCTTCCAAAGTGACTCTCCCATCTTGTCGCAGACGGTCTTCAGTTGCAGCTTGAGATCTTGTTGTTCCTCCTTGGTGTCGTGTATGGTCAAGTTGTACGGCTTCGAGAGGAGGCCCTGATCCTGTCTCTCCTTCCTCTTCTTGTTTCTCTCACGGATAGCATCCTTCTGCTCAGAGGGCTGAGAACCAATGAGACATGTATCATGCTATATGCATAACTATAAGCAAACATGTTGTTATACATGGCCTGACTTCTTAACAATCGTAATATATTATGATCATTTCACTTACTTACCACTGCCATTGTGGCCTGAGCCTGGTGTCTGTAGTGTCTTGCCAGAAAGTTCCTTCGTTTGATGTATGTCGGTATGGCTTTCTGTGGTTGCATGACTTGTATGAGCTTGGCTTGCTGTGGCTGCAGGAGTGTTATGAGCGTGGTTCTCTGGCAGCTAGACTTGTAGGAGCATCACTTGCACAAGTGAAGACAAGTTCTCGTGTGTTCGCGCTCGTGTGATCCGAATAGCCACGTGTCTGTTCGCATGTGGGGTTGTAAGTCTTGCGAGACAGTCCCTTCGTTTGCTGCTTGTCAGCATATAGGACCTGGCATATATGACCTAGCAGGAGCGTGGCTTCCTGTGACCTTGTCACTTGTTGGAGCGTGGCTACTTTTGGCTCCAAGACCGAACGAGGCGTGGCTTCCTGTGACCTTGTCACTTTTTGGAGCGTGGCTACTTGTTGCTCCAATACCGAAAGAGGCGTGGCTTTCTGTGACCTTGTTGCTTGTTGGAGCGTGGCTACTTGTGGCTCCAAGACTGAAAAGAGGCGTGGCTTTCTTTGTCTTTTGGCATGAACCAAGGCCTCATGAAGATTTCTGTGGCTTTTGCACGCAGCATCGTTATAATGAAATATGAAACCACCTCCCCTCATCGATGGAATGAAACCAACTCCCAAACCTTCTGCCACAAAGCGCGGTTTCTGCCTCGTCGGACTCACAACACGTTCCGAATACTTGGCATTTTTTGGCCGCGTTCGGAGCTATATTACGCCCCAGACATATCGCATATGCTGGATATTCCCTGAGTCCATAGTGGGACCATAAAACTATTTGTCATTTCCTGATCTCTGGTAATGTAACGTTTTCGGACTCTTCTGAGGCAAAACACCGTTCCGAATACTTGACATTTCCTGAGCGCGTTCGCAGCAGTTACGCCCCAGATATATCGCATATGCCGGAGTCAAGAACGGGACCTTTAATACTATTTGTCATATTCGGGCTTCCGGTAATGCATAGTCTTCGGACTAATTTGTTTTATAGTAATGTTATTGGGATGAAAAGAAAGCGGAAAACATACGTTTGAATTCCTGCCTCCATTTCATCTTGGCCCAGGCTCTAGTCACGGGGTCAGGTTGGAATGACTCCAGAGATGACGATCCACGTCCACATCTGTAGACATCTAGCGTCTTCCCACCCTTCTGCAAGGGTGTTCTCTTCTCCCCACTTCATCTCCTGCTCCTTATGGTACTGCTCACTCTCCGCATAGTCCTGATGATTCAAGCTGTATTACCAATCAGGTATATACAGAAAGAAGACTTGAGGAATAAGGATTTGACACATGGTTCGTAGATATGAACATGAACAAAACTGCCGTTTTTTACCTGGCGTGGGGGCACGTGGCCGCCACCGTGAACAGATACCGCAAACATAATGTGAATTACTTTATAATTTGAAATTGTGCATACATACAACAAAATTCAATGAACATACATTTGAGACCCATAAGAAAAAAAGAGAATAATATCATTGTAGGCATGTCATTGCTTAAAATGTCAGACACAAATACAGCTATACATTTATAGGGAATGAAACATTTATATGTCACCTTTTTCATGCTGCCAGCATATGTAACTATAACTATGACTTTGATACTTGACAGAGCTCACCTTGGCCTCTTCGTATTGGTTCTTGAATCCATGGAAATCAATTTTTCCGGTTGAAGCTCTGGAGAATACTTATGGCATCCTCTTCCACCGCCATCCGAGTTCAGCTCCCTGAAGAGGCTTTGGCTGATCCTTGTTGTTTTCTGGTTTGGTCAACTGCCCTCTTCCCACTTCTGCATGATCCCCTCCGCCTCCTCAAAACAGCGCTGGCTCAAGGTGGCGTTCGGTCTTGTGGGTAGACATGTTGGCTGACATATATTCCTTCTGGAATATGGAACAAAATATCCCTTATTTATTACTTTTAGTACTACTTTGCAGCCGAATCCGAGTTCTTAGCCGCTAACTCATAGGCGTACTTGTACCGTTTGTGGTGATTCTCCACCCACTCATCTGGTGACACATTGTCACCTGAGTCGTCGTCTTCCGGAGCTATGCCAAGGGTGAGATCGAGTGGCAGCCGCGCCTGCCTGCCAAACATCAGGAAATAGGGGGAATACCAGGTGGTAGAGTGCTCGGTATTGTTGTAGGCATGGACAAGTTCAGGTAGATACTCTGGCCAGCGACGCTTTTTTTTTTTTTTGTCATGGTACCTAACATATCTAGGAGCGTCCTGTTAAACCGTTCACATTGTCCGTTTCCGGCCGGATGATAAGGAGTGGTACGGTTTTTCGCACCTCCATATAACCTACACAGACCCTGGATTGTTGCCGATAGAATGAGGTCTTCTCGGAAATCCATACGGCATGATGAATTTGGACCTATTCAAAGATAGGGGGAGGGCAAATAATTAGTATAGATTCTTGCATTTTTTTTTATTCTCTGCTTAGAAAGTTGAAGGTCAAGTTATAAAATGATTTTTTATATCGAGTTGATACTATTAAGGGAAGATATTCAGATGTTAAAAAAAATGTTACCACACCATTCCTTGTTATCACCACAACTGTGGCACCTGCTGTTCCTGATGTGACAAATCCTGGCATGTCATGTTCTGTAATGCTGTGTCTTGTCCTGACTAAGAGGAACAAAAATTATTGAGAATCAAATAATGGAAAACAGTCAAACATGAAATTGGAATCTGGTTAAAACAACAGCTACATCATGTAAACTTCGAGTCATAGGTCTTGTGGTATTTAATTCAAAAGAAAAGTAATAATTTATTTCTAGTGGTTATGAGAAAGCAAGCATGAAAATAATGGAGGAAAAGAGGAATGCACTGTTCCATGCAACTAGGACAAGATCATGAAGGCCTTGAGTATCAGTATTGAAGAAAGATCGGGACCAACAAACAATCAGAACTATGGATAACACTAAGACTAACATTCTTTCCCATCATCATTGCAACAGACAAGAATGAATATGTGTTGATCGCTCCCTATAGCTAGGATTTGTAAGAACGCAGCACTTTTGGTTTACCTGGCAACACTGCAATTATAGCACTTTCTTAATATAATAAATCTTGAAATAAATCAGCCATGTGCACAAAAAATATATATATTTATGTATATATATATATATATATCAAAACTTGGCACCATACCCCACTATCAACATCTCTACTTTTCATCAAGAAAACAAGTCCAACTCTGTAAGATTTGTTGTACGTGCGGAAAAAGAAACAATAAAAAGAACTGTAGGAAAAAAGAAAATAAGGTTCATGTACTTGTGAAAAAAGAAAATCTCAAACCTGATAAAAGAACTGTGGGAAAAGAATACAATCTTACCTAATGTCAGAGAAGTCCCGCTCACCCTCGCTTTCAGAGGAAATCACGATGACCGAGTCCTTGTCACTAGTGATGTCCAGCTGTTCATTTCCTCCCGAGGAACTGTCAAATGTCCCAGACAACAAGTCGAACTCTGTGAACCTTTCGGACGTGGGGGTCCGGTGCATCAGTTCAAAGCCACTGGGCATTGGGGATGTTGGGGTTGGGTCGAAAAGACGGTCAAAACTGTCTGAATCGGAATGAATGTCATCCCTACTTGTGTCCGACACTTTGTTCTGCATTTCCGACTCACTGTCGGACGATATGACAATGGTCCCACAACCGGTCTCTTTAGGTGTAGAATGATACAAAGGTATCGGTTCAAATATATAAGTATCAACGGTCAAAACTGTCTGAATCGGTATGTATGTCAATCCGACTCGTGTCCGACACTTTGTCCTGCATTTCCGACTCACTGTCGGCCGATATGATAATGGCCTCACAACCGGTCTCTTTAGGTGTAGAATGATACAAAGGTATCGGTTCATGGACATACTGCGGTATGGTCGTCTGATGGGAGGGGTTTCTCCTGTTGGAATCTTTTGTTTGATACTTTCATGCAGTATTTATTGTGAGTAGAAAAGACATCTGTGTGCTTCTCAAGAAGAGCTTCAAGATTAACCTTCTGTTCTGGGGATAGGTCTGCCTCATTTTGGAATACACATCATGTCTGTTTGAAGTCAATGAATTTGTCCTGCCAAATCTTGTTCTTTATCGCAGCTGATATGCCTGTGTCTAACGGGAGATAAACACCTGCTTAAGGAATTATCCATACGCTGAGCACTTGACAGATCAACAAGGAGTGACACTGGCTTTATCTATGCAGTGCTACTAATCGTACAAGTACTGTTACCTAAGCCCATTATATTAGATACCAAGACGGTGCCCAATCCAAAGGGCTGAAAGATGCTGATGAGTGTTGACATGTTTCAGGTACCAGTTTAGCAAAGGCGTGGCCAAGAGGATCTTTCGACCGAACATGCTGCCGATCAGAGATCGCCTCGGTTTCGACATAAGGTCATGTTCTTCGGCGTACGCTTACATGTATTCGCCAATGTCAGAGCATGCGGTGGCAAACCGAATGTTGTGCAAAGTAGTAACCCTTGATGACAGAATGCTTAACGGCGTCGTGCTCGATGAACCTATACCTAACGTGCACGCTCTAACTAAATCCGAGCACAACGTGGCTCTCTTAACTGGAACACGTCCTGGAACAAGTCTGAACTGGAACTCAACAATATACAACCGGGCCTTGTCCCTTGGCCCCTGGTTACAACAGTTTTAGACTGTTGTCGGCTCTTTGTTAAGTTTGTTCCATATTAGTTTGACCCAAAGCAAGCTAGGAGTCTTGGAGGGTACTTAGATCACGTTCAAAGCTGTCGCTTGTCAAGAATAGCTGTTTAAGATCTTCTATCATACATGTATGTGGTGGAGTAAGTTATACCCAGTGTACGGAATTTCCTTGTTACGTTGTCCCAAAAGTGAAGTCTACAGCGGTATCCTTTAGCTGATGGAAGTGTGTCATTCAGTTACTCTATCAGAGCAGGCTCTCTGCGTCGTCGATGTTCCTGGCATGTTGCGCATCTTTGGACCCTCTCGTCGATCTGGTCGTTTAGGCCTGGCCAAAACAGTATGTCGCGGGCTCTTTCCTTTGTCTTTTCTTGACCAAGATGACCTTCATGTAGGATGTCTAGCATCTCTTTCTGCATTGACCTTGGAACCAGAATCTTCTGCCCTTTGAAGATGCCAGTAGTTTTCATTTTATTCTGATTTTCATCGACTTCCTTCTAGCCTCTTTACTCTTCTCTGTAACTTTCCTCCTATCCCTGGTCCCTTTTTGTCAAGTTTGTGACAGTAGCTCTTCAATACAAAATTTTCTGGGACATTGAAGCATTTCTGCCAAACATGTTCATGCCACTGTGGCCCATTTTGAACTGCTAGGCCAGCACCATGGCACCTGTGTTGATACGAGCACTTTTGTCCCCTTATGATCTGCTTCCCCCATTAAATTTCGCATTGTGCTCGAATGATGAAGCAGATGGGCATTGGGCTTTTACTTCCTTGACCAGTCAAAGTCCCCAAAATCGTTTTCCCCGATGAGATTTGACATCCTTGTGATTAGACTGAAGTCGCAAATCTTCAGATGGTTCTGCGCTGTGCTTGCCACCTTTCAGAAAAGTGAATTTAAAACCGGAGGGTTAATGGGTGAGTAAGGTATGTTGGTTACTCTACATTCGTGATGCCCTGCAGGGCTCTCCTGACGCTAGCTGCCCTCCTTTGCCTTCTAGCCACTGCCACTCTGTGGTTTCCGGGCGGGCACTCCGGGAAAAACTCGTCAACCGCTCCAATGATTTCAGCTGCGTACTTGACTGGTACCCCCTTGATCTTCTTCAGGTCATTCCTGTTGTGTATCCCCCTATACTTCGAAACAAAAGTGTTGATGGCTTCAATGATGAAGCAGATGGGCTTCGGGCTTTTACTTCCTTGACCAGTCAAAGTCCCCAAAATCGTTTTCTCCGATGAGATTTGACATCCTTGTGATTAGACTGAAGTCGCAAATCTCCATATGGTTCTTCGCTGTGCTTGCCACCTTCCAGGAAGTCTGCAAGTTGCTTCTTGGTGACAAACTGCCTACTGTAACTAAATATGTATCAAACAATGTCGAATACATGACTTACCACCGGTTCAAGTTCACCGTCCCAGTCTGATTTGTAACCTTCGTCATCGGGATCAATAAAGTCCATGTCAAACCGATGCGATGTGACCTCGAGCTCGTTAGGTGTGTTCGGGACAGATGCAAGTTCCTGGTCGGTTGGATTTATAGCATTTCAGGATGAAGCAAAGCTGTTTGATACGATTGTTATACTCCTTCTGGCCACACAGGCCTTTAACATCAGCGATCTCTTTACAGGTCTTAAAGTCTCTCTGTATTTTGCAATCCTTGATGTTGGTTGTCTGGCAGGAAGTGCTTTGCATGTGATGACGCTTTGTGGTTTGGCCTCAGCCCTTTCAGCATTGGGTTTGACTTTGATACAGCGATTGGCGACTAGGGCCATGTCAAAAAGCTCAAATTGTCTCCGCATCCCTCTAGGTCAGTCACTCAGTGGTGTGACATTAGGTGTAAGTGGGCCTGACCACCCCCATGTAGTCTCACTTGGTAGCTCCCAGATGAATTCTCCCACAATTCCCTGCTGCGCATGCGCACTCTGTCCATCACAAACAGGTTAGTTTGTATAATTATCATTTTGCCTTCATACCTGGCAGCAAACACATGCCTGCATGCCATGCCCATGCAAATCAAGTACCCGCATGAGTACTGAGTGCAACTGTCATTCACTTTGTAGGCACGGTCATCGAGTACCACAGAGAAGCTGCCGTCCTAGATCCTCCTCTCTTCTCACTTCATAGTTTTTCAGCCTAGCCAAAGGCAGCTGCCTGCAGATACATTCACTGGCATATGTGGGGCATGATCCTGTAAGTGCTGATTGAACACCGCTACATTAGTCTTTGTGGAGGAGAAAAGTACCCTATTGTTGTCTGTCGGTTATCAGAGCCCAGTGTCGCTGTCTCATTGACGTGGCCAGAGAAATGTGGCAATATCGCAGGTTTGCAGAGACAATATCAAGGATCTGGAACTATTTTTCCTCAACATGCACCATCGTACAAACTTACGATGTTGCAAGAAGAAAAGTCAGGAGCTACAACAGTCTTATCTATCTCTATTGCCACCATGACTCAAACTGAAATGGTACTCCCGGTCAACGTATTTATCTTCTACGGACCTGAAGTTGAAATGCATTGAAGGAAGGACCCATTGTCAGCTATAGTTTTCTATAGCTCCAAATATTTGTGTCTGGCTGTTACAACAGGCTCGGGAAGTGTTGTCCCCTAGCCTGCAGTAGCTGTCCCCTGTCGTAACGTTTCTGCCGTTCTTGGAGCCGTGAAGATACTGTTGTAAAATTCAGGGTGACAAGGACACTAGCTCTGCGATGAGAAATAAACGTATTCCAGAGCATATGGAGTTTTACGTATTTTTCAAAGTTAACAAATGCTTCTACTGCTGCAGTCTCTTCGGAATTGTTGCACGTGGCAGTGAGATACCGCAAGTTCCTCCATATCAATTCAAATAACATCAATATTATGTCTGGCTTCCCTCTTCCACCACCTCGGGGTGTGTGTGAGTAGAAGCAAAAGCACAAATGCATATAATGGACATGTTCTGGTCCTTCAGTAGAAAACCGCATCATTGACCGACATGGTAACATTTGTAATAACAGTGGCACCACAGCAATAATCTTTATCATGTCTGGTGTCAGTTCTGCTCCTCCATACAGGTGACAGAAATGTCCAAGGAAAGCATCAGCATGTGTCTGGTACTCAGCCACTTCCTCATCGGAGAGGCCGACTTTTGAAGTACAATTTTTGTCTCCATGTGCTTGGGTCTTATTGTCTCCATGTGCTTGGGTCTTATCGCTTTCATGTGCATGGGTCTTATTGCCTTCATGTTCTCGGGTCTCATCGTCTTCATATGCTTCTAGTGTCTTTCTTGGGTTGGCATCATGTCTTAAGTAGAGGTACATCATTCCCATGTGGTAGTATAGCCTAGTTTCCATTTCAAATTCACTTGTAGTGGATGAAGTAATTTGTGATACATCTTAGTTGTGTTGGTAGGGTATTTGCCATTGGTTGAGTTGAAGCAACTCCTTGTAGAATGGGCATAAATGAGCCTTCGAAAAATTCTGGAGGACATACTGCCATATAGCATCTGTCTTATTTAAAGATATTGGGTATTTTAAAGATCCATTAATCTCAAGGTCAATGAATGGCGGTTTTGCTTTGGACTTCACAGCTGTCAGCCATTAGGTCACGAAAGATGGAGTAGGTGTGTACAATTGACTGCACCAATGGTAGTTTCTTTCCAGCACGGTCCACAATTCTGTTCCGTGGCAGACCTCACCTGGAACAGGTATTTACACGTACGCACTCAGTCTGTTGGTGGCGGGGCTGATTACAGCTTGTCCATGAGTCATGTACAAAATGTGTGCAGGCAAGTATATTTTCAATTTCTAAGATGGTCACTATTTTCAACATATTTTGCGATTATTCTCTCTCCTGAGAAGACCTATATCCTTGTGTCTGAGCTGTGCTGAAGTCATTTCGTATCTTGTTGTAAATACATGCTGGGAGGGGTCTGGTATTATCCCATCCTAGGTAGCCACACAACCACCTCACCAACCATCTGTAGGCTACTGCTCTTAGCTTACTTCGTCGTCGGTAGGACCGGCCCTGTTTGTCCTTCAGCAAAGGGCCCTCATTCTCCAGCACGACTCTCTTTGTCATGTCCGTGAAGTCTTGGTGAAGTGTTATGCACAGGATCCTCTCGATGCTGCCATCGTGGTGGAGTTTGCCGAGGGCCGGCCCAACCTCCCAACAACACCGGTACTCCCTGGCGTTCTCCAGCCACTCAGTACGACACTGAGTGCACGTACACCTAGTGAGGCCAAGGTAACAAAAAACCTTTAAGCACCTTGAACTTCTGTTGTAGGGCCTTTACGTTTTCTGGAAGGACGCCATGGTCCTGCCAGCACATCCTTTCTCTACAGTGTAGGTAGTTGGACCCTTATCTCAATCCAGTACTGTTCTTTTAGGGAACTGCCAAGAGCTCCTTTGTACGTTAATAGATTGCCAAAAGTTGATATGTTGCTAATTGCCATGGTGTCGTTAATGTTAGGTTCTAGGTACGTGTTCATTTCTATGTCTTGTTCGATCACGCTGGTGGTGTTCCTGTTGTGGTGGGAAGTTGTACTCGGTTTGCAAGTACGTGAATAAACTCCTCATCTCTTCGTCGACCATCTCCTTTTCTTCAGTGGCCCGGTGTAGAAGGTGGAGATGATCAATTCCCTTTCTCTGTACACTTCTTGGTAGTCCAACTTCCTCCTGCAAGATATGGGCAATAATCCATTATACTTTTCCTACATTTAGCCTATTATTCTCATTAAAAATACGACCATATCATTCTTTCAGGGTTTCCCATTGCCACTTCTTTTTCTGTCTAGCTGATGGATCTTGATTCTCAGACTGTTGTCTCTTCTTTCCTTTTGTTGGCCACCTCTGAAAACCATAATTTAGTTATCTTTGTGTATGACATGCTTTCTATGTCTGTCCACCAATCTAGACCTTAGTTTATATATATAACAGGCGGAAGGACCACACTTCCTGCAAGACAGAATAGCGCGTTTGATACAAGCAATAACATTATCGAACAAGTGATCTCTCCCGACTAAACCGATTTTGAATCCAGATTTTGATGTTCGATTCAAATTTCTTTCCCTGGTAAATTATGCTTTTATCAAGGACATTATAATGTTATTGCTTGTATTCCAGCGGAACATAATATTTGTGTGCAATTAGCCATAGTCCAGAATAGATGGTGTTGAACTATATACAGAAAGTTTGTTCCATCATTTCCTTCAACATGCTTGACAATTACTTCTTTATGACCATCACTATAATTTTAGTAACAAACTTGACATAGGTGCAATAGCAGCATATCCCTCTTGATGGCCTCCATGTGTCCAACTGCATTTGCCAGCTGCAGTTCCTCCACACAGATGAACGTGTTAACAGCCACATATCTCATGTACATAGCAAGGTCTTTGAGCTGTCGGTGTTCGCATAATGCATCCCAGGAATCCCAAGGATGTTGATTGTTGTGTAATAAGATAGACGCAGAAAGTCTGGGTGTCAGTAGGGCCTTGTATTGTGCTATGTACCTGAATGCCCAAGTCCTTGTGTGTTTGTGCTGATAGTATTGAATCAAGTCAAATTCCAGTTCCGAAGAATTCTATTACCGTCCCCCTCGTTCACTGCATCTTTTTTCACCATTTCATACAAGCCTTCCCTCAGAACAGAACAATTGTAGTTGTATTAGTGATCCCCCTTACTATTCAAGGAATGATGGAAATGCAACGGCTCCATATGTTTCCAAAGCTCACCGTATATGAAGAGGAGGAACCTGATTCTGTTCACATGATTGGCTGTGGTATGCCTGTCTCCGTACCCGGAACTCATTCAGAACAGGGTCTAGTTGTGATGTCAACGGATCCGGTCCGATCTTGACGGAGGACCGTTTTCTTATGCACTCGGCCTTTTTTCCTCTGGAGAAGAAATAATGGACATGTCAGTAGGACAGTAAATGATGACTGGACCTGACTTTGACCTGATAATACACACACACACACACATAATGTTATACAAGTCTAATGTTACAAACATGTCACACAGTCAAAATCCTTGAAATAATCAAAGAATTCTGCCATACTGACAAAAAAACACAAGTAAGATACCACTTAAGTAAGTCAAGTATTACCAAACACATCAGTTGATATTTCCTTGTTGCTGGAACAGAAGTGCAAGTGCATCTCTGACTGCACTGGGATGGGCATCTGCAATGGCATTGCCATTGTTCACTTCAGGATTGTTAACTCTAGGTACGCTAGGTGCTAGCCATGCATCATCAAAATCTTCACCATTCATCTCACACAGGTTGTGCAGTACACATGCAGCACTTATGATGTCTGGCACGGACGTTATGTTCACATCCATGCGCTTCAGCAGGCAGCGCCACCTTCCCTTCAGCCTGCCGAAGGCACACTCAACTACCATGCGGGCTCTACTCAACCGGTAGTTAAAGTTCCTTTGTTGTCTTGTCAGTTGTCCACTTTCTGGATAACCTTTCATCAGCCAAGGCAGAAGGGGATAGGCCGGATTTCCCAGGATCATGATGGGGACTGCCGTGCCGTTGATCTCGGTGGTGTCCTAAAGTTGACCAGTATTCCAGTTGCATATTTTGCAGTTTTCACATTTCCCAATGACACACAGTATCCCATAAAGGGATTCATGATGTTCGTAAATTTAACACGCTAAATGCTTCTATAGTCGCGAAGATCGCTGTTCGGCTATCACCCAGGGCAGGCCGCCTGATCTCCCTTTCGTTCGTTAGTCGTGTCTGGAGACCTCGAGGTGGACGGTGTTGGCCTCGAGGTGGATTGTGTTGGCCTCGAGGTGGATTGTGTTGGCCTCGAGGTGGATTGTGTTGGCCTCGAGGTGGACGGTGTTGGCCTCGAGGTGGACGGTGTTGGCCTCGAGGTGGACGGTGTTGGCCTCGAGGTGGACGGTGTTGGCCTCGAGGTGGATGGTGACAGGTTAGCCAATGTCATGTCATCATCCGATTCTGAAGAATCTGAGATTTCGAAGCCGTTGCTCTGTAAATTGTGTAATTCAGGATAAAGATTTTGATTATTATGTTGTGTATACAGTTTGTGTCCTTGTGTACTCTTCTATTTCATGTAATAGGAACCACAGACGTTGAATACAATTTGGTTAACATTGTTAACGACTCTAGACCAAGCAGAATGGATGAACATGTCTGAAATTGGATTATTTATAATTAGATCTGTATTATTCTTTTTTTTTTTTGTAGAAAGACGTTGGTGCTGCAAGTTGGGTGGCAGTGTCCAACATCGGGTCTCTCAGTTCCTCCCAACAGGCCAGCTCCCTCTCTACAGCTGCTCTATATTTACTAGTAGGCTGGGACTGTGGTTCAGGTGTGTTTGGCTGATCTAGAACAAGAGGGTTGTCAGGTTGAGGTGGATTTGCATGTGTGTCAGGTTGTGTTGTGATAGGCATGTCAACAAAGACGTCACTGTGAGAACCGTCCAGCTGATGTCTCCTGACCCGCAGCCTTGGCCTTCTCGGGACACTCCACCCCACACCACGTCTCTTTCTTTTCATTC
This sequence comes from Branchiostoma belcheri, assembly GCF_001625305.1. Classification (NCBI taxonomy): domain Eukaryota; kingdom Metazoa; phylum Chordata; class Leptocardii; order Amphioxiformes; family Branchiostomatidae; genus Branchiostoma; species Branchiostoma belcheri. The sequence continues at coordinate 1,226,724 of NW_017804009.1, read as the reverse complement.
TGTAAAAGAAAATCATGTTGGTTACTAAGGTGGAAACTATTAGGGTTGATGCTTCATGCTGATAAGCAATATGATAGCATTTCTATAGTAAAACTAAAATATCAGACTTTTTTATAGATATATAGATATAGAAGAGAGGGCCCGGGGGATATGTATGATACAAGTATGGGTACAATATGGGTACAAATTCGAGCGCGGCATATTCACGCAGCTGCGTCAGGGAAATGTCCTGCGTTTTTGTAGCTCAGGGCCTGGCCAGGGCGATTTCTGTATCTCCCGACAGACCACTGAAACGGCCACACTTCACAGCACCGATTGCATAGAAAAATGCTGATTAGTTTTACATAAAAATCTAAAGAAACATGAAATAACACTGTTAAGAATGTCACTACTAACCTGCTGTCGCGGGGAAAAGTGTAGACCGTGGCAAAACTCCAAAGTAAAACGAGCCAGATCACGCGGCGGCCGCCGCAATGTTAATGCTGAAACATGTGCTGAAGAGCCGTGGGGTGCGTCCGTCACCTCTGAAGGCTGGCGATCAAATGAGCGCGCCATCTTTTCGGGTGAAAATATTACCCGTCGTGCTTAGTGTCCTTCCACCACCGCCTGTGTCCCCCGGACCCAACTTAACTGTCGGGATGCCGGCGCCCTGGGTGGTCTCAGTAGTCTGCAACGCCGGCGGCACTTTCTCCATCGAGGCAGCCAGCTCTCCGGTCCACGATGCCGACTTGTCCTTTACACATGAACATTAAAACTTACGCCCGTTTCTGGCGCCGGCGGACTCGGTACTTACACTCTTTGACTCCCGCCGCCCCGCCCGTACCGCCACCTCCATCTATAGAAAACAACGAACAGAAAAATTAAACAACGAACGAATGCTTCATTTAATATCAGCAATATTACATCCCCGAAATAGAAGACTACGAACGTGGAGGGAGCTGCATCGTTGCTCGTTTTCTCGTGTTGGGGTTTATGCATGAATCACCTTGTCTGTAATCGTAATTGGTATCTAAGTTATCACGAATGAACACCAAGTGCATTTTCAGGGTTCATTGCTGTTCTTTGTTTTATTGTAATAAAACACCAATATGTTAACAAAATCATTGAATTACTAAGATGATATATCATAGCAACGGAAACAATGAGGAAACAAGGTAATATTTTACCTTCACCTGGCCTCCTGCTTCTCGTAGTCCAGTTGGTCCTGTGTGACGGCGCCACAGCAGGGTATGTGGCATTCCTCCCACCTTCGCCTGCATTCCGTCAGGATGTGGTGTCCCATTCTTCTCCTAAACGAGGAGCGTGAGCTCTCAAGCGAGATATACAACCCCATTAACATCTTTCTCTTTATTCTCATTAACAATCCCAATACCCTCGTCATTACCGTCAGCATTACTCTCCTTAGCTTTCAACAGAAATCACATCTGTATCCCTACCCAAGATTACTCTCCAAGCAGAGGTTTGGGTTTTGGGGGTATTTGTAGCGTGTTTTTAGGCTTTTTTATCGGGTTTCTCTTTTGCACTGAATTTTTCCCCCACCAAACCCAACCACTGCCGGCAGTCAGCTTCAATGCGTTATAAACCTAATCACTTAGACACATTTTACACGAAGTGCGCGCGCCTCTGCCGAGGGCTAATGGATGAGTAAGGTATGTTGGTTACTCTACATTCGTGATGTCCTGCAGGGCTCTCCTGACGCTAGCTGCCCTCCTTTGCCTTCTAGCCACTGCCACTCTGCGGTTTCCTGGCGGGCACTCCGGGAAAAACTCGTCAACCGCTCCAATGATCTCAGCTGCGTACTTGACTGGTACCCCCTTGATCTTCTTCAAGTCATTAATGTTATGTATCCCCCTACACTTCGAAACAAGTGTGTTGATGGCTTCATCCGCCAGGACAGCCACGGGTCCAAAAAGCTGGAGTTCGGGGCCTTTCCGCGAACCAGGAGTCGCGCATCTCTCTCAGCTTGGCTTTAAGTTGGTCAGGAGAATAACCCAAGATACCAAATTAAAATAGTCTCCTACCGTATATCGTTAACCTGTTAAATGATGGCATTTAGATGATTAATATGTATTGTATCTTTGAAACCTGCTCACCGGTTGTAAACTTTTAGACCGATTGTAGTATGTTATCTTGTCGAAATTTGTATGTGTACATGAACTAGCAATGCAGCTAACGAGCTGTGCTGAGTTTGTAACGAATGATAGTAATGATAAACCATTCTCTCTTCATAACTATGCTGTCCTTTGGTTGCGCTTGACAAGGCTCCAGGTGGCAGGGCCGGATTCTGGAGTCTAGATGTGGAGCTTCCCGTCTGGTGTGGCGCTAGTGTGGCAATGCTCTTAGCTAGCTGTTCAGTCGTGTTCTCTGAATAGTTTACTTCTGATTCCTTCTGAATACTAGTAGTCTACTACACCCAGAAAAGTTTAGTCCAATTGAAAAAAATACACCAAGTTCGCGTTACTGGAATGTTTTATTTACATAGCACACATGTATAATAAATACAACTGTTACAAAGGTTTAGTCTAATTGAAAAAAATTACAAGACCAAATTTACGTTACTACAATGTTTAATTTACATAGAACATACATGTAATACATTTATAAAATACAACTGTTACACCGTGTACTTGTAAATAATCGTGTCATCAAGATAAATACGAAAAAATACTGACAAAAAATTACCAAGTAAAATATGAAGTACTACGGCTATTTATACAGATGCTATACAGAGGCAAGGAGTTTCTACAGATCAGTCCGTTACACGAGTGTGTGTTCATATGAACAAAAAACATTTGAAAACACATGAAGAAAATCCGTGTTACTCTGGCACATCAAGAAAAATACATAAGGGAACAAAAAGGCTTAACTCCTCGGGAATGGGAGCGTAACACGGGAGCACGCTGTAAACAGGAATGACGTCGTCCTCTACCCCTCCACAGACTCCCTTCAGTACTTGAAGAGCTTCCCCTGCACACTGGCGTATCGGGCTCGTTGGTACCTCTTCAGCTTCTCAAGTGAAGCTGAGTTGCTGGACCTGGAGAGTCACGAAGTCGGTTTCTCTCTTCAGTAGCTGAACCAGCAGGTACCGTGCAGTGGCAGGTGGAGACGGTTGGCCTTCTGCTTCAGGCGCCGATGCCAGCCCTTGGTGTCGTTGTTGGTCCTCACCGGCTCCATGTACACGACCCACTGGGAGGTTGTCCTCCACGCTGACGTCACCAAGTGTCCTCCAAAGCTTAAGCGGTTCAGGAACGAGTTAGCCCAGGGAACGTACTCTGATGACTGTGGTCCATCTGTAATACGATCCTGGCGGCCGACATCACCAACGTGCGGTTTACCACGCCCCCGTTCTCCTTGGTGTTTCTCATGAACGTCTGCAGTTCGGCGTCCAGGTCACGCAACTTCAGCGGCTTGCCAACGTTCTTCCGCGGGAACCTGGCGATATGTTGTTCGTGGTCAGGCTGTCGGTCAGGGATACGGTATAATTTGTTTGGCCGTTTGAATTGTACGTTGTTTGAATTCTACGTATTTGTGATTCCAGATGTTACATGATCTCATCATGCATAATTATTTCACCATAGGGGCCTTGCCCACACCGTACTACTTTGCCAAATACTTGTGTAACGAGCCGTTCCTTGGCCCTGTCCCCCACCCCAGGGGTATCGAAATGAGACGAGACGCAGAGAGAGATGAGGCTCTGGCAAGGTCTGTATTCAAGAAGTCAGGCACATGTCTGGAACTCAGTCGAACCGCAGACCGCTATGCGCATCGGTTCTGCGCAGCTCTCTCTAAGATCTCGTTTAAATCTCGCGCTTCTTTTCCAAGGTAATGTGATCCGCGAGAATCCGCGAGAGTTTGCTACTGTTTACTGTTTCGCTTCTAACTCCGCTTTGCGTAAGTGTTTCCTTGTCATACGTTAATGTGAGATGTAAGAAGAGCCGGCGTCACGCTCAAGGTCGTAGATGTACATTACCGGTAGTGTTTGTTGGAGAAACGAGGTTTCAAAGTTGACCGTGCATGATGGAGATCATTGCACTCGAGATAGGTACCCTTTAGTTTTTTGGGGGGCAAACCCGTTTGCCCTATTTCACCGTCGATTTGGTGTATTGTTTAATAAAGTATAGACCCTCCCTCATCTATCGTGTGTTGTTTCTTTTGGGATCCTTTAGTTGTTACAATATAATAACCGATAGTAAGTTGGGCTCATTTAGTCGAATTCTCAACGATTTTTGTTCGAATCGCAAGCTTTTGCAACTAGTTCTAACCAATACACCTGTAATGTATGATATGGCTGAAATATAGTTATGTTGGCTTGACACCCGTGTACTTAGTTTTGAAGTTGCACAATGTGTATTGCAGCTCGACCTTGAGAAAAAGTGTAATTTCTTTACAGTTTCTTTGCCTTCAAAAATGTTCTGTTAAAAGTTATATAGAACAAAAATGAAAGTGAAAGAATATCAACCAAATAGTAAGCTTCAAAACGATACCCACTTTACGGGTGAAAACAGAAGAGAAGGAATTTGGGCATGAACAAATACAACAACAGGTTGATTTTTCATGACCTAATTTTTGAAGGAGAAATCGGA
>NW_017804009.1:1209839-1217946 GCF_001625305.1 Branchiostoma belcheri | reverse complement strand
AGTGTGCTCTGTTAACCCTTCCGGAGGAGGGTGTTCTGAGGGAGCATGTTCTGACTCTGAAAGAGCCTCAGATTCAGAAGGATGCAGGTCGATAGCATCGACCAGCTCTGGATCCGTAGAAACGGATGTCACGTCCCTGATAGGGGACCTGGACCTAACACGTGAGGCAGAAGTCGAACGCCACCGACGTCTCGGGGCCCGAACGTCAACCTCTGAGTCCTCAGACTCCTCATCCTCACGATGAACCATTGCACGAGTAGTGCCTTGATTCAGATGGCCTCTGAGCGAGGACTGCTGGTCCAAAACAGATCTCATATCCGTCATAAGACGGTTGAACTCTGAGAAAACATCCCAATGACCACTAGTGGGCAAAGGGAAATTGGGCTGAAAGCCCGCAGTACCTCCCGCAGTCGGCACCGAAGTGGCAACTGGGCGTGCTCCAACATGTCCCGGCACCGAGGTGGCGGAGAACATGGCACGATAAGTACCAGTACTGCTTGCAGTTCCCGTTGGCACGGGTGCAAAACCAAGGTGAGGCAACGGAGTAAACGCACCTGACAGTTGAGTATCAGTTCTCATCCCTGCCTGCACGTACGTTGCCGAGGGAGCAAAATCCCCACGTGACGTAGTGGCGGGCTCCATAACTGAAAAAATGCTGTAAACAAAACAGCAAAAAATGGAATAATCAGACTCTAAACACACCAAAAACAAGGACCCACAGAGACAGTGGGACCTCCGGAACCTTCCTGATCCAAAAGGAAACAGGAAAGATCGCTAAAATGTGAAAAAAACACACCACCAAGCGAGAACTACAAAATCCACTTACCTAGCCGAAGGCAGTGAAGGGAAAGAGGAGGTCACGTGGGTTAGTGCCCGGATGTTGTTTGTTTCTGTGAAGAACTGCCACCTTGCGATTTCTAGGGAAAACGCCATTGTATTTCGGAGGGTAGCGACGTATAATAACGCGTTCTACGGTGACCTGCGGTTCGACTGGAACTGAACTGGTTCTAGCTAGTTCTGACAGGTGACCTCTGGGGGTCACCGGACTGGCCTATTGTACTGGTAGGGGGGTATCCTTAGGATCTTACACTTGTATATCATCTGCTATGCTCACTGCTCCCTTGCATCCTTTGTAGGCTTCATCGATGTGACGCTGGAAGACATCGTGTGACACCCTGAGGCCGAATGGCAGGCGGTTGAATTTAAATCTGCCATATGGGCTGTTTAAGGTTGTCAGGAGTGATGATTCTTCATCTAGCTTGATATTCCATTAACCATTGCTGGCGTCAAGCTTACTGAATACTTTTGCTCCTGTCATAGCGGGTGTGGTTTCTTCCATTGTCGGGGTTGAGTAGTGGTCCCTTTTCAATGCATTGTTAAAGTCACGGGGATCCATGTCTATCAGTACTTCGATATTCAAGTACGATAGGACACGTATCTGAGGGCTGACTCATCTTTATTGTTTACTGTTCTAGCGCGGTATGCGGAGTGATCTGAATAAAACTGCACTGTGCTATCGCAAAGTAGTACCGTGTGAGCAAGGCCCCTAAGGTGAGATAATTATACCAGATGTTGTCTTTTATCTAAAAAAAACACATCACGAAAGTCTTACTGTTTGAGCTTTTGGCGGATAGCTTTCTTAAATTTAGATGTGTTTTGATTTGTAGTGGTAATTTGTTCTAAAGGTAGATTGCTCTAGCCTGGTGTTCAGCCTTGTTAGCCCCACAGATCTTCATATCCTTGAACTGTCTGACGCAGCCTTTCTCCAGTAGGAAAGTAGATATAACAACGGAGGAGAACTTCTACTATTTGTTCGCAGACATCATGCACTACTAGTATCCCACAGACCGAACTCTGGCTGACACCGAAAAGATCGGCGACCGTCCGAAACAGGTCACCAGACGCCAACCAATACAAGGCAATGGCAAGTCGTTTCTCTACAGAAATAGCGCTTCTCATTTGTGTATTCTTTCTCTGAATCGTTGGCCGAAGTTCATCAAGTAAATATGCAAATATGCAAAAGTACACTTGCGGATTCCAGTCCCGGTCGCTGAACGTCTCCAGCGCAACAGCTTGCCTTCCCACCAGTGACAGCTCCGCGGTCTTGTCCATACATTTCGATCGACCTGTCCTGCTTGCATGATCGCCAACCTAATGAACGCTGGGTCTATACCGGGAAGCTCTGGCAGAGGTTCCCTGCGACGTCTTCGCTGCCATCGTAGCCTTCGCATTCGCTCAAGACGTCTTTGCCAGAGGAAGAATTGCGAGAGAAACCACATAAACATCATCTGATGCATGAATAGCAGCATATCTTCGCCCGCCATGTTGTTAAGATATTCGTCCAACTCTCTCATGCAGCTTTGCGATGACGGACTCTGCGAGCTGGGCGCTGTACGTACATAAAAGATGGCGAGCCCCTTCGGGTCTGTCTCTATGCCGAGGCGATCTCTCTGCGCCTTAAGTAGGGTGTGATGATGGTGTCCACGTACCTCTGCATGCTCTCTTCTGTTGACCAGTGGGAACTTGTGTGGTGTACGCACCACTCTTCAGGGAAGGGGAACTTTGGGAGGCATGCTTCGGTTTTCCCCTGATACAGCAGCTGCGGAGGCCAAGCTGATGGTCAGGAGGGCTGTAATCTGCCTCTTGTCCTCGAGGGCAAATACAGAAACCTGGCGCGAACCTGCCTCCTTCAGTGTCCACCCGCCCACAGAAACGATAGGCAGCCCGGTCTGGTCCCAGTTCAGGATCATGTCCTCGGGGATGTCGTGTTCCCGCATCTCCTCTTGGATCCTCTCTCACATACAAAAGCCTTTAAAGCATCGTCATGCTCGGGTTTAAGCTAAGTAATGCAACCCAACTCTTCTAAATCTTACGCGATCGCGGAGTCCACACGACTGTCACACTGTGCGGCAGCCATGTTGATGATGTTTTCTGAATAAGAATATAATCCCCCCAAAATTACGTTTGGCCTTTTTTACTTTTAGATCTAGTGCTAGACAAGTTTATCTCACCTGCGTGCCACGTTTCTAGTAGTGAGAAGAAGTCAAATCCGTCTATTTGTGTCAAAAAGTCTTCTAAGTTCTTAACCTGTCCATGAATGTTCCAAAATGCGAAAGATAGACCAAATTATTTAACATGTTACAGTTTGTTGTTACCTTTTCCTTATATGTTGCAGTCCGTTGAGGAAAACACATGATAGTAATTTACTTAAAACCGGAAGGTCTCTCGCTAGGTCCGAATGATGTACTATGCCAGCCGCCGTAGCGTTGCGGGAACGGTGGGGGTGGCCAGAAGGGGCGGGGGCCATATTGCATCCAGGGGGCTCCGTATAATTTTGGCATCCATGAAACTTTAATGATGAGGGAAAAGGCATATAAATTAATCAAATTCAAACCACCATTTCCAACAGCCTGTGAAACCCAAGCTCCGCCACCCAAGTCTCACAGGGGATGCTGTCTTCCTCCGAGTTTTTCCTTCTGACTCACCATCCAGTACGTCGTCTTCTTGGCATCGATTTTGTGGTACCTGTACCTTGGGTTTGAGGGGAACGTGGGATGGAACCGTCCAGGGATTACTTCAAATGGTTTTTCTGTCTTCAATTCCTCGACCAACTTCGAGACCTCTTCCTGGAGGACTGGCGAAGTGTGCTTCCCCACTCCTGTGTATGATGTCTGTCGTTTGGTTGCTAGCTATGTCAAAAAAGTACCCTCCGGTTGATTGAAAACCGAAGCCGTATCGCTTGCCATTTATCTGACAAAGAGGTACTCGCCTTGACTATACGGTTGCGGGAGATGATGGGGCAGAAGTTAGCTATCTGTCCCAACATGAGCTCCAAGCTGGCCGCCTTCTGTGCTGCCGTGCGTTTTCTGGGACACATCCTCATCAAACGACGTGAGTAGGTTATGGAGGACACATAGACTCCGCCCTTCCCTTTCAACAGTCCTGTCAGTCATGTTAGGCCCCAGCCGGGACAGTCCGTCTTTTGCTTTCTTGTTGAGGAATTCCATATGCAGATCTTTGGGGATGTTTCGCCCTGGAATACCGTGGACGTTGACTGTTTTGTTGTGTAATATTGACGCTGAGAGGCGTGGGGTCAGCAGCGCTGTGTAGGGAAATATATCGGAAAGCCAAGTCCTTGTTGAGGAATTCGCCTTACCTATATATATATATATATATATATAAAGGAAGTTTATTGCAAATTCATGCCCGGGGGGCTAATTGCAGATTACAAACATAAAAGAGCAATGAAACGTAGTATAAAATAACTAAAATCTACATGATAAAAGGTAGTTGTCTAGAGCTATAGCTATGTCTAAAACTATGTCTATCTAAGGGGTTTGACTATGGAAGACGTAATGTCCCACCTTTTCTAAAATTAGTGGGTTTTGGGAAGTTAAAAGAAGAATAGTTTTTTTCTTGGTCTGTAAGTTTAGTAAAATTGGGATAAATTGTAGAGGAAGTTGCCATCAAGCTTTTGGGTGGCGGACTACTAGGTAGCCGGCGAAAAGTGAGGTTCAGTCAGGCTACATTTTCAATTGAGTTATAAATTGTTTTCCTGCTGACCCTTTCTGGTCCCCCATTCCAAATAAAGGAAAACATTTTTCTCTCATAGATTTAAAAAAAGGGATTTACTTGGGGTGGGGAGCACCTCGAAAAGATAAGTGAACTGAGAAACAATCAAGCAATTTATGACAGTAATTTTTACAAACAAAGATAAACTTTTTCCTTTCCAGGGGAATAATAATCTATCCAATTTTACAAGTTCAAAGTGCAGTTAATAATATAGTCCAAATCCTTAGGTATACTAGTATGTATGCCTCCCCATCTACCCATTGAATAGGTAGATGGGAAGGCAGTTAAAAATTCGTGTATTTTAAAGAACCAATTTTGAGTATCTTGCACTTATCACACAAAGTTAAAGACAGACCCGAAAGATGGGATGATAAATTTGGGGCAAATGTCGTGTTCCCGCACCGCCTCCTGCATCCTTGTATGGAAGCCGACTTTGCTTGCTTCGAAGTCCACCGACAGCTTCCTGGCGGCTTTTGCCCCTTCCTCTGCACAAAGTTCAAGCGGTTCAGGAACGAGTTGGCACAGGGAAGCGAGATGCCTATCGGGCCGCCGAACTCTGGGAGAAGACCATGGTTGTCAGCGTCTGCACCCGTGCCGTCCGCGCCACGGTTGTCAGCGTCCGCACCACAGTTGGCAGCGTCAGCACCACGGTTGGCATACGGTCCCCCTGCCAAAAAAAAAAAACACCAAAGTACGGTTGACCACGCCTCCGTTCTACCGGGTGTTTCTCATGAACTTCTGCAGTTCGGCTTCCAGGTTACCCAACTTCAGCGGATTGCCTACGTTCTTCCTCGGGAAGCTGGTGATGTTGTTGTTGCCCTGCTTCTTCCATTCCCTCTCGTAGCTTTTCTTGACGGAGCGGACTGTCGACTCGTTCAGCTGTTAGCCGAATTCCTTCGACATCTTCGCAGCAGTCTTCTGGGGGCCGATCTCGATGCACAGCTTTGCAATCTTCGCCCGGGTCTCTGGATCGTAAGTGCCACGTTTCCTCTTGCGGTTGTTGGCTTCTTTCACCGCCTACTCCACCTCCCTGTTGGCCGCAGCGGTGAGGACGTGATTCTTCGTGTCGGCAGGGTTCGGCAGGCCGGGAAGTGTTGGCGGCTCCAGGGATGAGTTCGCCTTCTTAAGCTTCCCGTACTTCTATGTTGGTATTTTGAATAAGAATAAGAAGTGCTTTGTAGCAGCGCACAAGCACATGGTCCAACTTGGGAAGGCTGACCAACTAAAGCCCTCATACAGAATAAACTTTGAGCTTCACACTTTCCCCAACTCCTCAATGAGAGTGGAGAAGGACATTATTTCACCTGGTTCCCGCTTGGTGCAGATCTGTACAATTTTAACAAGGGCTTTCTTAACCGGTCTCCGGCTGTAGCAAACATCTTTGATTACTAGTAACTTCCCCAGACTGTAGATGTCTGACCTGGTGCTTACGGGCCCCTTCGCCACTTCTGGGGCTATGTGGCTGGACATCTCCTCCCTCACATCGAAAGAGCACGGGTAGTACTCCCAGCACGCGTTTCCAAAGTCTATTAACTTGATCGCGAGATGACCTTCAGCTCCTCTCTTTAACAGGACGTTGTCAGTCTGAAACAGAAAAAGTAGACTATATAAATAAGTTAATACAACTTAGTTAACATTGTCCTTTTTACAACGTTCACTATCTTTTTTTTTTACTGATAGTTTAATAAAACCGATAGAATTGATAGGGTCTGGCAACACAACACATGGACATTCTAATAATTCCATATCGTATGTTACAAATAAAATATCTAAATTAGAAAGCATGTGATTATCCTTTGATGGACATTAGCTTCTATCACATTTATTCTTCCTAAGCCCACCATAAATCGTCTGATCTAACCACTTTGACATCTAATCATCCCAGACGATGTATTGGCACCCCCCCCCCCCGCCAATCTCAGTTATTTTAAGGAGGCTATATGACCTTCTTGGGTATGCCCTTTATTCTCGGTTTACTGCTCATAAAATTCACGTCATCTCACTGCAAGTCATCAGGGACCCTGCCGTTCAGTATTCTGATGTCTGCCTGAATGCACAGATCGGTTAGAAGACGGCCGAACTTGTTGGGGGCGCTTTGTCAACAAATTTTCTGTTGCTAACGTAGTTCGAGGGAGTGTCGGCAAAGCTGTCCTTGTTAATTTCATCATCTACATAATCACGGAGATTACCAATGCGTGAATTCAAATCTCCCCCTAGTAGTATGAATCCTTCTGTACTGTATTTACAAATTTCCTCTTCTAGAATTTCTAATACATGTTTCTTAACGTTTCTAAATAACAAATAAATAAATCTTTTGGGAGTCCTAACAAGGTACGATCTATTTGCACCCAGAGAAAATCCGTCGATTTAGAAGTTACTTTCTTGATGTAATTTTTGAATTCGTTTTTGTAGAAAAATATTATTCCCCCCGAAGAGCGTTTTGCTCGCTTATTTTTTGTTCTGTGCAGATGGAAGTAGCTATAATTTTCTTTGGTCCACGTTTCAAGTAGCGAAAAGAAATCGAAATCACAGATTTCATCTAAGAAGTCTACATCTTCTAATTTAAAGACATTCCCCCTATATATGGCCTCCGTCGGTCAATACTGACCATGGTAAATCCTACTTAACATCTCCTATCTACAGTATCTACTATGACTAAACAGTCCTATTCGTGAATGGCAGTCTCTGCCGCAGTTCTCACACTTATAGGCTGACTCAGTTCTATTGGAGCTGTCTTTGCTACGGATTCGCCTTTCATCTGCATTGCGCATCAGTCTGGCTTCTCCTGTATTCAGCTGCCTGGACAGTGTGCATCTCCATCTAGCGCGGTCATCAGCAAGGTCCTCCCAGTGCTCTGTATTGATATCTAGAGCCTTCAAGTCTCTCTTACAAACATCTTTGAACCGCAGCTGTGGCCGCCCGGTGCTTCTCTTTCCTGAGATCAGTTCTCCGTAGAGAAGGTCTTTGGGGATTCGACCATCCTCCATTCGACGGATGGATTTCAAATCCAGTAGGGGAGGAATGTAGTATTTTAGAACATGACCCCTTGTTCTGTTTTCTCTGTGACACTAGGACGGTATCTCCTATGTCGATGTTGTTTTCCTTCGCTCTTCTCTTTCTGTGTACTTCTTCATCTCCATCTTTGCTTTCTGATCATTCTGTTTTGCTTCCTTGTTGACTTCTGGTTGTTTCAGTGTCAGCTCTGGTAGCCTGGTTTTCATGGCTCGCTGGAGGAGGGTGTTGCAGGAGGGTGGTTTGTAGTTGTGTGAGGAGTTGCACGATAACTTTGTAGCATCTTGTGCAATTCTTGTTTCCATGATTTTCCTTCGCCACCGCTGCCTTTACTGTTTTCCCCAGTACTCTCATAAACCTTTCGGCGGTTCCATTGGCGCATGGTGGAATCCAAGGTAGTCAGCAAATGACTTCATCTGAGTACTCGTCCATGGAGGGCCGTTGTCCGTCTTCAGTACTTCAGGGGTACTAAACATGGCGAAGATCTTGTCTAACACCGGGATGACTGCCTGTGCAGATGTCG
>NW_017804009.1:1207805-1209819 GCF_001625305.1 Branchiostoma belcheri | reverse complement strand
ACCATAGAACATTATCTATAAGTCTATATATATTCCTAAGTCAGCACAAGAACATGACAGAGAAAGTATTTTATTTTTTAATTAGAAAAAGGGATGTTACATAGTCTGATAATCATCAGGTAAGCATAAACCACATAAGGGGCCTTGGCCGCATTGCATTGTGGGTCACAAGAACACACTGAGAAAACCATGTAAATAAAGATCACAGTCAACTCTCATATCTCCTGGGCATCGTCGTGATATCAACGAGATAACCAGTCATCCACCAGACATCGATGCACGACAGCATGATCTTCAGTTTTGTTCTCTTCAGTGTTGTTTTCTTCTAGGCAGTCGTCTTCGCTGTCTTCTTCTTCGATCTTTATTTTCTTGAAGAATGTTGCGTTCCTCGTTATTCTTCTGCCGTTGTTTTCCGCAGTGATCATGGTGTTTTTCTTTCCAATCACTCGGTGTGGCTTGGGGTCATATGGAGGTGTGAGCTTGTTCTGTTTTCTCTGTGACACTAGGACGGTATCTCCTATGTCGATGTTGTTTTCCTTCGCTCTTCTCTTTCTGTCAGTGTACTTCTTCATCTCCATCTTTGCTTTCTGATCATTCTGTTTTGCTTCCTTGTTGACTTCTGGTTGTTTCAGTGTCAGTTCTGCTGATCTGGTAGCCTGGTTTTCATGGCTCGCTGGAAGAGCAGTGTTGCAGGAGGGTGGTTTGTAGTTGTGTGAGGAGTTGCACGATAACTTCGTAGCATCTTGTGCAATTCTTGTTTCCATGATTTTCCTTCGACCACCGCTGCCTTTACTGTTTTCCCCAGTACTCTCATAAACCTTTCGGCGGTTCCATTGGCGCATGGCCAATATGGAGTGACTTTCCGATGGTGGAATCCAAGGTAGTCAGCAAATGACTTCATCTGAGTACTCGTCCATGGCGGGCCGTTGTCCGTCTTCAGTACTTCAGGGGTACCAAACATGGCGAAGATCTTGTCTAACACCGGGATGACTGCCTGTGCAGATGTCGACCTCAAGTGTTCTACCACTGGATACCTTGAGTGTTCATCGATCACTACCATGAGGTAATCTCCGCTGGGTAATGGTCCCCAGAAATCTGCACATAGTTCTGACCACGGGTGTTCTGGCATAACGGTTGGCTGAAGCGGTACTGCAGTTGGCGTTTTTGTCGTTGCTTGACATGCAAGGCATCCCTTTAGCGTTTCATTCACTTTGTCGTCTATCCCAGGAAACCATACTTTTTCTCGCAGTAGTGCCTTCGTCTTTGATATCCCTTGGTGTCCTTCGTGTGCTATCGCGATTACTCGGCTTTGGAGTGTCGCTGGGATAATGATTCTGTTTCCACGTAGGAGTAGGTCCTGGTCTTGATTCACGGTCAGTTCGCCTTGTACTTTAGCTATCACCTCGATGGATTTGTCGCAGTTTTCTGCTGATTTGTGGTCATGCCATCTGCCGCTTCTCTGTAGTTGTATCGCTGTTTGTAGCGTAGGATCCTTCATCGTTTCTTCCTTGATTTCTTCAAGTGATAGTGACTTGGGTGCTGACTGCTGTGAAATGTAGTTCACATATTCCTCAGCTGTGCAAATGTGATGAAGTTCCTTTGACCTTGGTAGCGGATGTCTTGACATATAGTCGGCCGGATTGTCTCTTCCGGGCTGATAGATGACCTCGAAGTGGTATTGTTGCAGTTTGAGCAACCATCTCTCAATCCTCAGTGGTGGCTTCGCGTTTGGTTTGTTAAAGATATAGGTCAGGGGCATGTGATCTGTGATGATTCTGAATGTAGTTCCATATAGATATAGATGAAAGTGTTGTATTCCCCAGGAGATTGCTAACGCCTCTCTTTCGGTCTGACTATACCTTGTTTCCACATCTGTCAGAGACTTGCTTGCGTACGCTATGATAGCGGTTGATCCATCTTTCTCCTTTTGATAGAGGATTGCGCCGAGTCCCGCCGGACTGGCATCCACGAGCAGTTCTGTCGCCTTGTTTGTGTCAAAGTAGGACAGGTTTCG
>NW_017804009.1:1173750-1207478 GCF_001625305.1 Branchiostoma belcheri | reverse complement strand
GGCCATAGCCATCTCCAGCCTTGCTACGTTCGAAGAAATGGTCTTCAGTAGGTCTTTGATCTTATCAAGCTCCTCCAGATTGAAGGCATGTTCTGTGCATCGTCCCTGCCTCGCCTCCCATCAGCCTTGAACAGTTTCTTGTCAGTTTGAGTTCAGTTTGTAGTTCCTTCAGCCTCTTCTCTGCATGTTTGAGTTTGTCCATATTCAGCTTAATTGTCGTCTTGTCTTTCCCTTGATTCTGAAGTCTTCGTGGAGAAATCTTCCGGCAGCGGCTGGGTTGGATCCAAGGCAAGTCAACTGCGCTCTGGTATTTTTTTAAATTCCAACATGTAATCACCAGACGTGGTGACGACACACTCAAGTTGTTTTTTTCAACTTATATTAATGCCCCACCAAAACGGGACAAATACATGACAGGACAATACTCATTGTCACCTGAGCGAAGTGAGGAAAGTCGTGTAAAGTGCCTTTCCAAAGGGCACAAGATCGGCGGCATGTCAGGGCTCGAACCCGGGACCTCTAGGTTCCGAGTCGCGCACTCTGCCGCTACACCACACGACCCCTCTTACGCGATAGCGCCTATCCCTCTCCAAAAGAGAAGGCTTTCTTGAACTTTGAGTCCTGACAGACTGGGAAGTACGCAGCATGAAAGAGGGCAGGACGTTGTTCGAATACTCTGACTTGGTGATAATGTCTGTCAAATTGGATGTCTGCGGATACAGATGCCACCCAAACTCCTCCTTCGTCTTCTCTGACAACTATTTAAGACGAAAAAAATCCCATGATTAGACAAATACCTTTCTTCACGTCAGTTCCCCTGGTGTCGATGTTGTCTATGTCGTCTCAGTGTCGAATTCACAAAGGAATGAACTGCCAATTTCTTAACTCAATTTATAGCCCGTACTTCTATGTTGGTCTTTTGAATAAGAATAATAGTGCTTTGTAGCAGCGCACATGCACATGGTCCAACTTGCTAAGGTTGACCGCTGCCACTCCGTGTCCAAAAAAAATCCTTCACGTGCGATGTTGCCAGGACTGCGAAAGCACGGCATCTCAGGTTGACATAATATAGTAGCACCGCTTCCAGCAACTTCTTACTAAGTTTCTCACCATATATGTATATGACTGGCTATCTGGCACCAATAGTGCTTTACAGTATAGCTACTTTCTAATGTATAGCTACGTTTTTAATGATATCATCCCGTAGGCTTTGAAGCCTAGGCCTACCCCGAGACAGCTGCTCAAAGTTGGCAGTGGCTCTTAACAACATTTTCTACATGGCGAAAGAAAATGTACACCGTACTTCAAACTACAAAGAGGCCACCTCTGTTCGCCTCATTAATCCAACCTGTTTACTTAATGAAAGTGTCATGCGTGTTGTGTGTCAAAGACACTTTCCATTTCAGCAGAACACTGGAACACAGCTGAGCAACATTGTTTGTAGGTAGTCTCCTATACCTCTTAAGTAACGCATATGGGATGTAACCAGCTATAGACCTGACCACCTGCTCTTACTCACTGCATATAAACGTCGTGTCAACATTCACTGCATCAGAAATAGGAGCATCCATAGTATGTTTCTTCTTTAAGAGCCCTTCGAAGACCTTCCTTGTTAGAAACTGATGTAACAGAGGGCATGGACCTTTGCCTACAATGTGCATGAAATCTGCCCACATACTTTTATAACTGCTCTCTGTACAGACTACAGATGCATAATACTCTGCAAATATAGCTTCATTAGCAGCACTACATAAAGTTGCCCTGTCGCCTGACACAATCACATCAAATAACTCTTTACACAACTTAGCAACAAACGCAGTGTGCTGGGACATGTCTAATGTGTCTAGAATATCTTTGGCTGTTGGGGCGGCGATAATCCCTGGTGTTCGCTTCTTCCCCACTGTGACATGCCAGGTTGTGTTCTTTGCAGCAGCTTCTAGGGCCAGTCTCAGCAACACTGGCCCCGCCTCGACAGCATCTGCTTTGCTGAACTTTGAGGTAGGTCTCTGGACTAAAATAAGACGGGTCGCTACTGAGTACAGGAAAACAATTCCAATCAATTACCAGTATATTTTTATATGTCCGATAAAAAATACTCTATAAATAGACATAATATACTTTGGGTTTGCGAGGTAGCTTCTAGCCGTTTTGCCCTCTTCCTGAAGCCTGCCTGATGTGGTTTGAATAGTCTATTGTTTTTTGCGTAATTAACTAAACGAGTATTTAAAATGAACGAGAATAATTTACCTTAACAGCTAATTATGGAAATGCCACGATAGTGACAGGTCCCCGGACTTATGAATAGGGACAATGTGACTATAAAGGGACCATTCTTCGGGAAAATATCCGTTACGTAAACAAGTGTTAAATAATTGGAGAAGTGGAGTTTTCAATATCATTTTGCTATCATTTTACCGGATTTCAGCATTTCGTTTAAAAAGGTCTTCCTCATTTTACACCTTGACATCCTGACAAGTCGGACTTGTATACTTACTTCTACGAACTTTGCAGATGTTTTCATCTTTCTACTTCTGGGAGTTCACATACTTAGGCCATGTTGATTTGATTATATGGATGACATCCGCGCGCGCATGAATTTTCGGCCGTTTCCAAAAAAAAAAGTTTTCAACCATACTGTAAATCGTGCAAAACAGTTGCTAAATGAGCAAAAATATACCATAAGTTGCAAGGAAAACATTTAGAAACGATATCAATGTCGTAGAATGCCAAAATCAGAGGAAAAAAGACAAAAATGTAAAGAAATGGATTCGAAGAGTAGATTATTCGCCATAACATATTCTGTGCCATTTGTTCAACCTTCATGACCACGTAGATTTCATAGTGAAAGCAACTTTTTTTTTGCAAAACTTTTTTTTTATTCGCACGCTCGCATCAGTTTTGGGGTTCCCAGAGGATGTCATCCATATAATCAAATCAACATGGCCTTACGACGACAAAAGCGGCAAAACACGAACGTTTATTTATTAAAAGACTTGCTGCTTTACTTTGCTTGGAAGTAAGTCAACCATTTTAACTGATTTCCAAGACTCCAAGATTCCACTTTCTGGCGAAGTCTAATCAGGTGTTTGATGGCGTTTAGAGAGGCCTCTACTTGAATGGGAAACCTCCTTAGTTCTGCTCTTGCAGCAAGGCCGCATGCCGATCTCGGAACGTGAAGGGCTTGCTTACAGAATAGTAACATGCAAATACTGAAGACAACCCACACTGAAGACAACCCACATTTTGTGACTCGCGACCCGGCGAACCGGTTTAACCACATATGTGTTTTAGGCCCCGGATGTAGAATCTGTTACAAACGATGAACTCTTTATACACTCCTGACCGGAAAAACAGCTAAAGCCTGTGGATAAAACGTCGACTTCGCCAAAACAAATGTAAGTACAACTCTTTAATCTAAAGAAGTACAACTAGCACGTGTGTAATATAAGGCCAGGACACATTTACATACTCCAGGCGACCACAGACAGCTTTCTTGGGATAGTCTTGTCATATGTCCTCAAATTTTCACATGTATTTGTCTTGTTTCTTGATAGTTATGTGTGTCCTTCCAGTTTCACCTGTACCTGCCTTGTTTCTTTAGATAGTTGCGTGAGTCAAATTGTCACCCAAACCTGTCTTGTAGTTAGATAGTTGCGTGTGTCCCCCAAATTTCACCCGTACCTGTCCTGTTTCTTGATAGTTTCGTGTGTCCTTCAAATTTCACCAATACCTATCTTGTTTCTTTAGATAGTTGCGTGAGTCAAATTGTCACCTGTACTTGTCTTGTTTATAGATAGTTGCGTGCGTCCCCCAAATTTCACCCGTACCTGTCCTGTTTCTTGATAATGATAGTTTCGTGTGTCCTTCAAATTTCACCTGTACCTGTCTTGTTTATAGATAGTTTCGTGTGTCCTTTAAATTTCACCTGTACCTCTCTTGTTTCTTGATAGTTGCGTGTTTCCTTCAAATTGTCACCTGTACCCGTCTTGTTTATAGATAGTTGCGTGTTTCCTTCAAATTGTCACCCGTACCTGTCTTGTTTATAGATAGTTGCGTGTGTCCCCCAAATTTTACCCGTACCTGTCCTGTTTCTTGATAGTTTCGTATGTCCTTCAAATTTCACCTGTACCTGTACATGTCTTGTTTCTTGTGATAGTTGCTTGTGTCGTTCAAATTTCACCTGTACCTGCCTTGTTTCTTCAGGTGGTCGTGTGTCCTCCAAATTCCAGCTGTATGGGTCTTATTATGGAAAAGAAGCTGTCTTAGATCTTTGTGGATGGTTGATTTTCGTGCCCGGTGGCAAGAACAATGAAACAGAGTATAAAATAACTAAAAATCTACATGATGAAAGGTAGTTGTTTAAAGCTATAGCTATGTCTAAAACTATGTCTAATGGGTTTGACTAATCTGTTTTAAACCATGGAAGACGTATTGTCCCACCTTTTGCAAAATTAGTGAGATTTGGGGTTATTCAATCTGAATTCACAGGTTAAGCATTCGTTTACTCACTGAAGCAGAACTCACCCGACCGGTACAGACAATCAGCAACACTCCCTCCGCACCCATTAATTAAATGTATTTTTATTGTTACTCCTCCTTTAAGGATGTCTATAGGTGGACAATAGTAAGGTTTTTTGTCTCCGACTGTCGGAAAGAAATAACTCAAAACCCGGTAGATTTAGGAGTTTCAGTAGTTTTTATTTTTTTTGTGTCTAATTGTATGTGCAATTAGCCATCGGCAATTACTAAACAATTACTAAAATTATCTATATTGTAGATACAGTCCCATGAGAGTTGGACTACTACAAGGAGAGCGACACTACAGAGGCAGGAACGTCAGCTGTGGTAAGTTTAGTGCCTATTTTTTTTGTTTTAAAAAAACATCATTTAAATATTGAAGCAGTATTGCACTTATGGAAGTTTGCTCCTTTTGTGTGGGGCGGGTGTGTATGTGTTTGTTTCTGTTTGAAAACAAATTTGCTAGTTAATATTTTAGTCGCTAGACTCAGTATACCAGTACCATTTTCATGCAGGCAACGGTATGTAGAGGATTCCGTATGTGTGTGTGTGTGTGTGCGTACGCGTGTGCCTGCGAAGCTGTTGTGTAACACCGAGGGGCGGTTATACGGATACACGGATACAAATACAGTATGTGCGGTTGCTGTAATGTAGCCGCCCTGAAATTGCCTTGCATGCTTTAAGTCTTACATTATTTTTACAGAAATAGTCCAGAGGACCACATTTGCGCCATTGTCGTTCCCAAAGTGTGTACATGATGCTGTCAAATGTGGAGGAGGAGGATCTCGAAGAAGAGGCAATTGACTCCAGAAAGGCATCTCTTAAAGCGGCAAGGGGACCTCTGCTCTCCATTGGTGCAACGATTCTCTTCGCCATATCATCGGAAATGACGGCCCTCAGTAGCAAAGACGGAATCCCGGGTTTCCAACTGATGTTTTTCCTGAGACTGAGCCAGATTCTCGTACTTTTAGTTTGTTTTCTAATCTTTCGTCCAAAACTGATAGGTGAAAACAAACACCAGAATGGTTTATTGTTTCTTGAAACTGTCGTTAACAATGTCGCTACCACCCTGATGTATTTGTCCTTCACCTATGCTTCTCCTGGGATAGCGTTTGGCATCATTCAAGGGTCCATGCCCTTGTTTACGGCCTGTTTGGGGTTTATATTCTTAAAGGAAAAAATTGGTCTCATACCGTGCTGCGGGATCCTAATCAGCATCATCGGGGTAATTCTAGTCAGCATCGGGATGGCAAAACATGCCGTGGGCCCCACAAATACAATGGTCGTGTCCATTCTCCTGCCGCTGGCTGCTGCCTTCAGCAAAGGACCAGATATGGTTCTCAGTCGCGCCATCATAAAGGACATGTCAGGCATCACAATGCTGTTATACATAACAATACCGGGAACAGTAGCTCAGCTCATACTAACTTACTCATTTGAGACCCCGGTCTGGGTGATGTCAGCAAAGACAGCATGGTACATAGCCGGGCTGGGCTTGTCCCAAGCCGTGGCCATGTTGTTTTTCTTAGGAGTAATGAAAGTAGAGAAGGCAGCCATAGCTGTTGCACTGCGCGCACTTGTGATACCGCTCACCATTCTACTGGACTATCTCATCCTGTCGAAAGTGCCAAACGCTATCAAATGGGGGGGTCTGTCTCTAGTCATACTTGGAACATTGGGGCTTGGCATCTATACTTGGTGGGAACATCATCAGGAAGAAAAACGAAAGACTTTATTAAAAAAGATGGATTTCCCCCAGCTGATAGATGACACAAAATAAATTTTCCTTAGAGGTCCTTGTGTAGTACATGTATACTAGTATTATTAACATAATGTCGTAATGATGGTAGAATTTTTTTCCAAAGAATGTAAGCATGTAGTTTTAAAAAAGATTCACAGCAAATATAACAACTGTATTTAACCAACATTACAATATTTATTTTGAGTAGCGTAGAGTCTGCCGCATGTTCCTTTACACAGTCTTGTCAGATTTACTAGTATTTGTTTCTTGATTCAGCGGCCCGGCTGACGTTTTCTGAAATAAAGTGTGCTCCGCCTCGACCTAGCCTGGGTGTCATCCAATTTCTAAGGGGGGCTCATTGTACTTGCTTTCTCGGGCCGCAGAATACAAGAAGTCCCGTTACAAATCGGATTGCACCTAGGCTAGCCTTGGTCAGCATGTGAGCGATTACCTTACAGGCGATTTGTCATTCGCAATAAATAGCCTATCATGTTGCAAAGTCCTTATTACAATGTATTAGTACCTCTCGTATGTTCCAATGTTCTTTGCATAGTTTGTTTTACCTCGATACACACATGTGTACTTGAGTTTGAAAACTTGTTCGTATTAGTGGTTTTTAATCAATCTCACTAATTATACAAACTTAAGGCCACACCAATTTAATTTGTTGGTTCTCGGATTTGCCTCTTCGTTTTTTTCTGATTTGCAAAAAAAAATTGATTCTGGTCCTGAATCAACTGAAAAATGCTCATGTTTTGCCCCCCAACAGTTGAGGAAAGTCCTTTTCTTCCTAGTTGTTACAGTTTTCCCATCTATCATTGCAGTGGTTTGATTAAAAGTTCAAAATTCAATGTTTAAATTTTAACCCAGCCTTTTGTGTTGACTTCATGGCTCCTTTTGTAGCATTTAAGCCTATAAATTATATAATAGGATGCCTAGACCTGTTTTTATTTTTTTTCGCCTTGTCGCTTCATATTTTTTCTGAAAAAATCCGAGAACCAACAAATTAAATTGGTGTGGCCTAATGTTACATCTATGGTTTCCCGCCAAAGTTACTGCGCACATGCGCACTGACCCCTCCAGGGTCACTCTGAATGTATACGGAGCAGAGTCAATACATGTGTGTACGCAATGCCAAGTCCGTGTGTCTTTGTGTGTGCCATCCTGGTCAGAGGATAATAAAATGTTAACAAATGGTAGCAGAGGGTGGTTAGATATAGTGCAGCAGCGCGTCACCTTTGATCTCATTCGTCGATGGGGTGTGTGTGTGTCAAAACCTGGCAGCACCGGATTTCTGCCAAACACGATTTGATACGTGTAATTTCCAGCAAACATACCCACTGCATTCTTAACCGTGCATGCCCATGCAATCAGCTGGTCAATAGGTGTTTTAGGGTGTTCATATACCAATTTCTCCAGCATGACATGCATCACAGCATGGTTACGTTCACAGATACTATTGGAGAATGGTGAATGGCCAGCCGTGCTGTTGACCTTGATGTTCATCCTGCTGGTGAACTCCATTATCTCTTCTGCGGTGAATTCTCCCCCATTATCGACCATAATCTGCTCAGGGATGCCATATCCACACGCCAGCCACAACTCCATAAAGGCGTGGACTACCTCCTTGGGATGTTTCCGACCGATTCGTTTTGCCACTGTCACTGCTGTGAACCCCATTTCTTCAAGTCCATAGCCACGACTTGATTGAACCCTGTGGATTTGAGATGTTGTTGTCTAACCACTTTGTCCAATCTTCTAGGTGACACTCCAGTAACTGTGTAGTGGTGGACCTCCCTGGCAGGAACCCGTGTTTATGTTCCGTGAACAGGCCATTTTCCTTCATGTGTTTCACTATGGCATCTCTGAACAGACTCTCCATGACTTTGTCTGGCACAGAAGTTAGACTCACAGGTCTGTAGTTGTTGGGTACATTCTTCTTCCCCTTCTTAAATATTGATGTGATATCTCCCACCTTCCAATCACTAGGCAACTCGCCTTCCTGCAAGGATTTGTTGAATATAATGCTCGATGGGGGCATGAAAGAGATGGCTATGCTAGGGGCATAGCCATCTCTTTCAAAACTCTCGGATGAATGCCATCAGCGCCAATAGACTTATTGTGGTTAATGTTCCTAAGCCTGGTTCTTACATCTTCAACGGACAAATGGACCTCAGACAGAATAGCACTGTAATGTTGCTTGGTTGCTACTATTATTGAAAAAGCTCAAATTATTGAAAAATATCGTGTAAAAATGCCAGCAGAACAACAGTTAAAATGTTGGATTGACAGTTTATTAAATTTTACAACTACCTGATGCGGCCATGCTGTATCCAAATTGTTCTAGCCCAAGTGTTGATGCTCTCATAGCACGCTTTCTAGGCTATCTTCAGCTTGTGGCTTGTGTTTAGGCTGAAGTACTTCGCAGTGCAGTCTTTGATTTTGTCCAATCTGAGTTCATCCAGTTTCAGTTTGTCCACAGATCCATTCACGTTGCACCAGAGGAATTCCCCCTCTGTGAACATTTGCCGGACGCAGTGCATTGCAAATAGAGAGGTATTCGTTCGCCCGGCATCTAGGTATGCATGCTCCAGTTCCTCGTTAGACAACATGTACCTGTGATGATCAGTGGTCGACACTCTCCTCTTTGGAGCTAATAGTAATAAATGGAAGAATATCTCACATCAATGGATAATAAACCGTTTTCAATAAGCCGAGAATCAGCATGCCTGGAAACTAAAAACACCACATCAGTGATTTTGTGATGTCACTAAGAGACTGTGTCCCCACAAAACTGAAAATATTGAAGACTTTGATTTTGTGATGTCCGAGTAATAAGTGAAGAGAGCAAGAGAGATGCACTGTGTTACAGACTAATACTTAACTAAAGACAAGCTTCACCCTATCTTGTACCAGAACAATCGTTTTCATGTCTTGCTGTCCAACTTACATATCTGCTTAAACATACATACTTATTCTTTTACAGACTACTATACGAAAAACAAGCTTCACCCTGTCTGGTTCTCAGAAAAAAAGTTTCCATGTCTTGCCGTCCAACGTACATATCTAAACATACATGTGTACTACTTCTTTTACATACTACTAAAAACAAACTTTACCCTGTCTGGTTCTCAGAAAAAAAGTTTCCATGTCTCACTGCCTCAGTACTACCGGTAGATGAAAGTTCATAATGGGTGTTCAGAGGTTCTTACAACGGCTGTCGATTGCATCCTTCTCCTTAACTGCATGCATCGACTCCTTCCCTTTTACCATTTTGACAGTGAGATTTCTACCCACCACAAACACGGGGTTGGACACAATGTTAATGTCACGAACTTTTGGTTTCTTGAACATTCCAGAGCACCTATCATGGGTCAGGAAATCAAGTTCTGGCACGTTTTCTGTCTTCACTGCCTTCAAGACCCTTCCTGGGTACCAGGTTCACTTCTTGCCTTCGGTGTACCAAACTGCAACCCATTCCCCTTCTTTGACTTACTTTAGTTCTGGTTTATTGCTTTCCAGCATCACATTTTGGTGCGTATCATCCTGTACATTATCCTTGTCTTCAGAGGTGGCATGACGGTTTCCTCTCCCCAACTCTTCTTTCTCCTTCTCTAACATTTCAACTTCTGGAGCGAGTCGCTGGTTCTCTTGCTGCCACTCTTTGTTTTTCTTCTTCAGTTCCTCCACTTCTGAAGTAAGTCGCACTTTGAAAAAGCGTGTAAGCCATTAGATAGGTAATTTGTAAACCAGTCAAGCTCTCTATCATGCAGGCCAATCCACTCATGTTTCTTGGTCAGGAGTCTTGTGCTCTACAGTATCGAACGCTTTTTTGAGGTCCAGAAATACTGCATCTACTAGTTTACCATTAGCAATGTTGTCCAAAATATCACCTGTTACATCAACTAGCGTAGTAGAGTGTTATTTGGATCTGATTTGCTGCCACTCTTTGTTTTTCTTCCTCAGGTCCTCCACTTCCGAAGTGAGCCGCTCTTTGTCACGCAGCCATTCTTCTTTCCCCTTCATAAGGTCCTCAACCCCTGAGGCACGAGTACACTTAGTGCACATAGCAACTAAACGGTGAACAAGTGAACAAATATTTCCAAAGACTGCTAGGACTAACATGCCAAACTATTACAAGAACAATTTTAAATATGCGCCATTTGGATAGAGAAGCAGCCCCATGCAACCGCTCAGGAACTCTTCTGCTGAGAGGTCGTCATACTTTTTGGCGTCCGCCGAGTCGCAACTAAACACAAAGTGTCCGGGGAAAGCGTGGAGGACTTCGTATTACCTGTGAACTTGGCTGCCGCCGTCCGCTCGCTGAAGTCGAGCTCTGGAACTTGGCGAGCAACTCTGCGTCCCGCCGAAGTTTGACCATGATGGCCCAGTTGTACTGCTGCTCCGTGTTGCCCCGCGTCAGTTTTCGGCGGGACAGCTGTGCCGGGACCGGGTGGGGGGAAGTGGAGCCGGCGGGTCTGACGAGGGTTCACACCGGCGTACTGGGACAGTAAGACGCGAGACTGAGAGTGTGGTATGAAGATGCGTTCCTTGTGGTCACTCCCTTGAACCTGGGAAGTAGTCGACTGCTGTGTGTTTGGAATTGAGTCATGTTTTATCAGGTCCTTCCTAAATCCACGAGAGGTTCCGTCACATATGATTACGTCTGGTTGAAGACCACACAGTGTACACTTGAAGGACTTCTCCCAATCTATGGCCAGTAGTTGTGCAAAGCAGTCCCAGGCTAGGCGCAACTTGTGTAGCGGTAGCACGTCCCCGCGTCCAATTGATCTGATTTGGCGCTGGTAGGCACGATGGAAGGCGGCTAATGGATGTTTGGCTTCCAGCATGAGATGAAGGTAATGGAACAGCAGGGAATATGTGATTACATCCCTGTTCAAGTTGAACAGAAGATCTTCTTGTCCATCATACGGAAGAACACAGCTACACTCCCCGGTACAGATTCTGTAGTAAACTGAAGGGAAAAGAAATTGTTCTAATAGCGGTGCATATAGTTCTTTTAAAAATACGATCTCTCATACTTTCTTCTGCGTTGGTGGTATACGGACACTACAACTTTAAGTACTTTTATTTCTATTGTATTAAAGTTGACAAAATTGATGTCAGAACAGATAACACAACATCACAACAGAAATGAAGGGGTCAACTTTGCGCTAAAGTTGAATGTAATTATGATCATGTATAGAACTTATGTGGTCACTTCTGTCGGTTTTCTTTTTTTGGGAGGGGGTATTTGAATCATACGTTTTTGACATGCTTCTTGGTGTGGGTTGGAAACTGCACTCTGAAGAACGGGGATTCTACGCCTTTTTCCTTCTACGCCTTTTTCCTGTTATGCTTTTTTCCAGGCGTAGAAGGAAAGCGAGCGCCACAGGATCAGAGAATGCTGTCCGATGTGTTCCAGTGACCATGACCGTGCACACTTCTGATGCTTGTCACTTTCCTTACATCAGTGGGAGCTTGTTCGATCAGATCCGGAAGCATCGAGAGATGCCGTGTCAGCTTTGCAGAATCGATATCTTTGCCAAAGACAGACGTCCTGACTGTATTCTAAAGATCGTTACCTTGAAAAATGACAAGATTGTCGCCTTCTTCGACGAACATTCTGCTATCGGCTTCGCTTTCCTTTTCCTAGCCATGTCGGCATTCCGCCCGAGCCAGGGCTGAGCGTCGCAAAAACCTCCTCGAACCGCAATGGCCTCTGGGAATTGTTGGACTTTTCCCGAGAGCTTCCGAAGAACTCCGACGTGCGGCGACAGATTCTTACATATATCGTGCGTTGTGTCACATGACTGCTCCGCAAAAATTGCAGGAAGGAGGCCCAGAAGTTCGCAGCGCCGAAAAGGATAACAGTCATCTCACACCGCAGTGCCGCTCGCTGCTATTCTGTATCGGCATTTGCGGTGGATTTTAATGGAAAAATACAAAGGGGTTTCGGCATGATTTTTTTTTGGGGGGGGGGGGCGCTGCCGCCGCCACTGCACAGTCGCAGGTGAGGCAGTGAAGATACCGCTGACGTGCTGTTGTCCCAACAAGCGCTCTACTGTCACCACAGGAAACCATGGCTAGAAGCGGCTCCGCTCTCATAAAGGACACGGGGTTATCTTCATCCTCGACGTCGAATCAACATGGCCTAACTAAAAAAAAAAAACTGGACGGGATTGGAAGGGGGCAGGGTTTGAGCAAAATTTGAATTGGAACCAGGGCTTCAAGAAGGGGGCAGGGTTTGAGCAAAATCTGAATTGGAACCAGGGCTTCAAGAAGGTATAATTTTGTACGTCTTTTTCCTCCAAGTTTTTTTAACTGCCCAAATTGAGGTCATGGCTATGTTGGTTTTGTCATTTGATTCCTGACACCACCTTAGCAAAAGGAAGGTGAGGCGGCCTGAAGAAGTTGTGTAACACTTAGCTTCACTTTGTACGTTTATTGATGTATGATGGGCGAATTAGAATACCAAAGGACTCTTCTATCATAAAAGTAAGAAAATGTAGGGAAAATCAAGGCGGTTCAAAAATCTGTATGAAACTCCTTATGACAACTAAAAAAACAATATCATAATGTTTTCACTTTTCAAACAAAGAACCATCAGTTTATTTTACAATGAATTAGGCTGTACAGAACTAGTGTCAATAGCTCCTTTCCTTGGGATAACTTAGAGATTTTACTAACAATATCATAATGTTTCCACTTTAAGTTAACAACTATCAGTTTATTTTTGGGTACATTCATGTAAAAGAAAAGAATTGGGTACACATTTTAACTACATGTAAAAGAAAAGAACAAGAATGAAAATTAAACTACAGTATGCGATCATAATATCAGTGAAACATTTCCATTGTAGGAAATAGGCTGTACAGAACTGGGAAAACTAGATTTTACTAACAATATCATATTTACCAACAATATGATGTTTCCACTTTTCAAGCTAACAACTATCAGTTTATTATAGAGGTACAAATTTTAAAGAAAAGAAATTACAAACAAGAATGAAAACTAAACTACTGGCTACAATCAATGAATCATTACACTATGTGTATGATGTTACAAAATGTAATAGTATCTTAAGTCCTGCGGAGCCCAACAATTGTTATATAGCACTATGTATAGGTACGATTTGGGGGTATTTCTTGTGCAACGCATCACACCGCAGCAAAACGCAACGAATTCGGAAGTAACTATGCCACCGCAAGGCAAAAAATGTCAGGGGACTATGACCTGTTTAAGACCTCAATTTTTTAAGAATATTGTGTAGAAAATGCCAGCAGGACAAGGGTTAAGATGTTGGATTGATAGTTTGTTTCTACCTAATGCGGCCATGCTGTGTCCTCACTGTTCTGGCCCACGTGTTGATGCTCTCACAGCACGCTTTCCAGGCCACCTTCAACTCGTGGCTTGTGTTGAGGTTGAAATACTTTGCTGTGTAGTCTTTGATTTTGTCCATTCTCAGTTCGTCCAGTTTCTGTCTGCCCATAGAACCATTTACGTTGCACCGGAGGAACTCCCCCTCTGAACATCTGCCGGGCGCAGTGCAATGCAAATAGAGGGGTATTTGTTCGCCCGGCATCTATGCTAGGTACGAATGTTCCAGTTCCTCGTTTGACAACATGTACCTCCGATGGTCAGTCGTCGGAACTCTCCTCTTTGGAGCGGTGCGTGGGCGGGTAGGTGTGTGCGTAATAGGTGTGGCAGCACCATTCTGCAGATTTTTCAGTATGGTCAAAATTTCTCGAATGTCTCTTTCGTTTTTTGAAATCCTTTCCTCCATGGACATTGGCGCTGAACGGTGTGATGGTGACGCCCTCGGAGATTGACTGGGTGATGATGATGTTGGAGGAGATCGCTGGGGTGATGGTAATGGTGACCTTGGTGGAAGAGGCGATGGTGTTCGTGATCTTGAAGATGTCTGCAGTGATGAGGATGGTGTAGACTGGAATGGTGGTGTCTGGAAGGATGTCGATGGACTTTCAGGGGCTGTCTCTGTTGTCTCTAGGGACAGCAGTGACCGGAAGGATAGTGTTGTCTCCATGGTCTCACTTATCAAGCTCCCTATTGCAAACAAGCTAGTGTCAGCCTCCCCTATGTTTAGAACTTCTGTCAGATGTTCAGATTCTGTCATTTCTCTCTGCACCTCAGCTGTAACGGCTGCGTCTTCCGTCTCTTCCTGGCACTGTTCCTCTCTCTTGCCCTCTGTGGTTGCCATGACTGTTTCTGTCTGGTCCCTTTGTAGTGGAGTTGCAGCAGCCAATACCATGGCGCCCTGATTTGAAAAGAATAGAAATTTGCATGTGCATCATTTAAATATGAAAAAATATTTACACATTCTATTTTTTTTAGAAAATCCAGAAAACATGCATTATGTTGTATTACACATACAGTGCCTTCTTGTAGAGAAAGAAAAATATACACATATGAAACGGTCCCATAGAGATTGGGGAGGGCGCTGTCCGACTATGGTGGGAATACTTCGCTGAAAGTTTCTACCTGCCTTGTTTCCTCGTGGACTACCCCTCCGAAGCAATCCATTAGTCAGCAGGGCTTTCTTGGTGAGTGAATCCATCGGGATGGCCGTACCTCGCAGGCTCTGGAGGAATCCACTGGAATATCGTCGCACTGCGGTGGACGCCATTACCCAAGTTGGCTTGATCACTCCCGACATAGCAAGTCATTCGCAACACTTCTGTAGTACAGTTCCGACTAGGTAACGAACGCCTTGGATAACGTACGGAGACTTACAAAACAGACAGTAACACTTATATTGCACTTCAATGAGAAAAAGACGGTTGAAGACACCGTAGACGCTACTGTAGGGCGGAGGTATAGAAACCGCGGCTGCCCGCTACAGAGCGCCACCTATCATCGATAAAAAAATAACAAAAAAATAAAGACAATTGTACATTTGCCTGGTTACTCATTCATCAACGTGTTTACAACAATGAATTTGTGTCATCCTTTGTGTCATACCAAACAATCGGAATGTTTTGCAAACACAGCAATTATGCATTTCTTACATTAAAAAACACAACACAATCTGAACAGGTAAAATATTCTATGTTCAAATGCATCTTAACAATGTTGTTTGAAATGAATCACTAACTCACAGAAGCCGGCCTTCTTGAAATACTTGATGGTGTCTTCTGATGGCGACCTGCGTACTGCATCTGGCCTCTTGATGTCCACCATGACTCTACCGGAGTCTCTCCTCTCGTACTGGTGGCTTCCTTGTCGTCTTGTATCTCCTGCAAGATCCTCCTGAATTGACGCTTCCTATATTTGAGTTTCAACGTCTGAATAATACACTGATCCATATGTTGAAGTCTCAATGTGGTGTTTGGTGGGAAGAACTTCAGTTCGATGTTTCTCAGCGTAACATCGGGATGGTATAACCTACATTGGTATTATTTTAATTCAATTGTAACACGACAATACACTGGCCACCCAGGCAGCATAGCTGATTTCGGGTGCCAAACAGTACAAAGATTAACATACACAATATAACATACTAATACAATAGACTAACAAGTACGACATTAAGCTAAAATCAATCAATTAAAAGTATAAACTTTGAATAAAGTATTCAATCAAGATAATAATATGCTGTTTTGGAGGTCAGAGGTCATGGACAATTAAATATAATACAATATGTGAGTAAGTATATAACGAAGATCATATGAGGTTAACTTAATGTGATATCTCTGGAAGGACTATCAAAACGTTTTGTGGTGGAAATAAATGTTTCAAGTGCCTCAAATAGTTGTTTATTTGTGTGAATGTTACAGCCTGGTACATTGGTATTCACCATTTTTGTCGTCCCTTTCTTTTTTTCCGTCCCTTTTCCTTGTGTCTGTTAATTTTCAGTGTGGTTCTGAAAAAAAAATTCTGTGAAAAATATTCCAGGTAGCCCATTGCACATTGCTTCGGAAACACATATCTGTGGAAAATGCTGTTATTATGAGAAAAAAAGACGGGAGGATTGAGGAATACAAGCTTTCATTGGAGATCTACAATTATTACACCTTCATGGGTAATAAACATAGTAGGATCTAAGTTCTCCACGCCTGGGAAAATTTGTTGGAAACCAGTAAATAGTCCTGTCGTTTCTTAACAAAACTGTTATGAACAAGAAACATACATTTATGATGTAGATGACTTTGAAAGTCGTTTTACCTTACAAATGCATTAAGAAAGGCACCGATATTTCTGAGGTTACACCAGGTAAAGAATGCAGGTCATAGTTCATGCATGCGTGCCCTAACTGCTTTGTCTACTGCATTTTGGCCTTGGATAGCTTCCGGTGGCGTCAGACCACAAGGACGCGAATTCTTTGTCTCTAAAAGGACACATAGTATGGCCTGATTGTAGACCACAGACTTCAAGCAGGGCACACTAGACCCACATTTGCTGCTTTTGATCTACGATCACAATGCTGTTTAACACAGCGAGTTGTAACGAAGAGCTCTGTTAGATCGTGGCTATATTTAACACGATTAGTAGTTTTTGAATACATATCTTTGATTGTTTGTAGGAAATTACCCCCTTATACCTAACTGGTTCAATTTGAAGAGCAGACCGTTTCTCCAGATCGAATCAAAAGCTTTGCTAAAATCTACAAAGCATTCAAAAAGTCTAGAGTTTTTTACTAATATACTTACTGACTAAGGTACTTAATACAAATAGGTTATCTGTTGTTCTAAAGTTTTTTTCTAAAACCTGCTTGGTGGGGTTTGAAAAGACTATTGTTTTCTGCAAAATTAACTAAGCGAGTGTTTAAAATTGACGAGAACAATTTACCCAAACAGGTGATTATGGAAATGCCCCGGTAGTTGTCTGGAAGAGACGGATAATGAGACGTTTGACCCTGCTGTATCGATGTAATCATACCAGTCGTCGGACGACTTCTTCACTTAAGACAAAAGGCGCGAGGGCAAATAAGGTTAGCGACAAAAATGGCCGTTATCGTCGGCTGGATAACTGAGTCCGTCCGGGAGATTTTGCAGATCTCTGGGCTGACTCTGCAGTCTTTTCTCGTTTTCTCCACGGCTCTTTTCTTGGCATGTTTCCTCTTGAAGCGCCGGAGAAACCTGCCTCCCTACCCGGCAGGACGCGTGCCTGTTCTCGGGCACCTCCTCGCCTTGGGCCGAGCGCCTCACCTCAAGCTCACGGCGTGGAGGCGGCAGTACGGGGACGTCTTCACCGTCAGGATGGGGATGGAAGATGTGGTGGTTCTGAACGGCTACACTGCCGTCAAGGACGCGCTCGTGGACAGGTCCGAGCTTTTCGCCTCCAGGCCGCCAATTTACCTAGCTGATATGATTCTTGGTTTTGGAAAAGGTAAACTTATATTTCATTATATGCATACGCTTTTCCTCACTGAAGTCGTGCAATAGGTTTACAGCCAAAAATAAGGTCATTTTAAGGACGTTCGTTGATACTTTTCAAGTCTTGTGACAGTAAAGGTCGGCTGCTGTCCTACCATCAGCATGTATTTTGCTAGGAAAATTCTCCGATCACAGGACTTCCAACACTGGCTACCGCCCAGGAGGGGCACCACCACTGAGCGCACCACTCGTTCCAGTAATAAACTGACTCTTACCAAATGTAGAACTGACCGGTACAAACAGAGTAGCGTCCCATATATGATCCATCTCTTGAGCAGTCACTGTTTGTCGTAGACACAGTATGTTAAAGACACAGTATGTTAAAGACGTTGTGAATAATGATGTGGGTATTTGTGTTAATACCTGTGTAAATAAATGTGTAATGAATTTGCATGTACAACTGGACGTAATTCAGCCCTTGGCTGCAAAGTCCACGTTTTTAATGAATAAAACACCATTTGATTGATTGATTGATTGATGATATTACATTAGATACATGATGAGGTATGTATGATACTGAATTACAGGTTCAAGACGTATTTTTGTTCCTGCAGGCATAGTTGGCGCACGCTGGGGACCCGAGTTCAGACAGAGAAAGAGGTTCGCCACCGCCGTCCTGAAGAACCTGGGCATGAGGGTCGGAACTGGCAGCATTGAGGAGAAAATCCGAGAGGAGGCGAGCTGTCTCTGCAACAGGGTAAGACGAAACCAACCTTTGAACCAAAATCCGAAACTTTTCCGCTCGAATATTCCATTAGCCCGGGTACCAAACCTGTGGTCGGCTTGGCGGTAATTTTTCGGCCCCGGCCTTTACCAAGCACAGGCGAGTTATGCCACGGACCTATCTCCAGCTGGTTTCCCTGTATCCGCTGACGTACTTCATGTATTACGCTTAGTCTTCTTTTGCCGCCGACCCAACATTAATTAAATTACTATTGTTCGAATCTGACAACAGATAGAGAATGAAGTGTTTGTGTTCTTTTCAACGTGGAACATGTGGTTTGTAACGTTACAGCATCAGTATAACGTTACAAACCACATATTCCAATAAATTCATTCTCTATTTGTTGTCAGATTCGACCCATAGTAATTTAATTAATGTTACCCCAACACCTCAAACACACTGAAAAACAAGCTGTTTAACGTCACCAGGATCATTCCGGTGCCTTCCTGTCCTATGCAAATGAGGTTTAGACCCCTCTTTTCGCAATGCATTCTGGGGATGGGAAACTGGTGAATGGTTTTGCAGATGTACAAATTATTGTGTTCAGATTGCAGAATACAATGGAAAGCCTTTTGACATCGCTCATGACGTCACAGTGACAGTTGCAAACGTCATCTGTTCCATGGTGATGGGGAAGCGGTACGACTATAAGGACGAGACGTTCCGGGAACTTTCAGAGGCGGTTGCCGCGATCATGGCAGAACTTGCAGCTGGAAGCATCATCAGCGTCTTCCCTTTTCTACAGTTTATTCCCGTCGGTAGGTAGACTACTTGAATGTTTTTTTATAGATCATATAAGCTAACATACATTTGTAATTAGCTCATACTATAGACACTATCACAACCAGGACTGACAGATACAAAAAAAGCCCAATCCCTTGCATGGTATCCTTTCTAAACAGGACAAATACGTAAAGAATAGCATCACAAGTTCCACTGACCGCTACTTTATTGTGACACAGGAATTGATTTATGATGATGATTTATTTATTTATGATGACTATTCTTTTTCATGTATGTTAAAACTTGTGTGATATAAGACATTAATGTAAATATCTAAATTCGTTGAACCAGAGTGATATTATATCAATCTGTAGATTCCGATATGATTGTAATTTGTATTTCCCTACTATTAATGATTTATATTGTAAACAAACATCAGAATTCAGCCCTGTATGTCAAGGCTGCGAGATATGTTGTTGATACAAATAAACCAATAAATAATAATAATAATTGGGTAAAATTACCCTTTGAATAACATTACTATGAAGGTCTTGTAAATATGGCATTGGTCATTGATACGAGGGAATTTAGTGAGTGATTTTGCAGGCCCCAAACTGTATTTTTGTGTGACTATTCCCCGGGTGCTTTACAGTGAATAGAGCCGGCATCAATGCGTCAAAAGAAAACTTCAAGATCCAAAATGTGCTGAGACAGGAGATATCTCGCCATCGCGAGAACCTGGATCGCGAGAACCCGCGAGACTTCCTGGACTTCTGCCTGCTGGAGGTTGAGAAGCAGGAGAAGGTGGAGGGTCTGACGGAGGAGAACGTCATGTACATGGCCCAGGACCTCTTCTTTGCGGGAATAGAAACAACCACCAACACACTGCTGTGGGGTCTGCTCTATATGATTTTGAACCCGGACATCCAAAATAAAGTAGGCTCTGGTTTCCCTCATATTCTACGCTGTGGGTTTATGTCAGACAACGTAAAGCCTGCTGAGGCCACACCAATGTAATTTCGTTGGTAACGGATTTTTCTAGAAAAATAATGGAGCAGGCGGGCGAAAAAAATAAAAACAGGCCTAGGCATCCTATTATGGCCCAAAATGGTACGATAGGAGTCATGAAGTCAACACACCAGGCTGGTTCAAAATTTAAGCAATGAATTTTAAACATTTAATGATACCACTGCATTGAAAGATGGACTAACTTTAACAACTAGGAAGAAAATGACTGTTTTTAACTGTTCAGGGCCGGCAAAATATGAGCATTTTGCAGTTGATTCTGAATTTATTTTTTTTTTTTTTTTGCAAATCAGAAAAACCAATGAAGCGGGCGAATCCGTTAACCAAGAAATTAAATTGGTGTGGCCCAAAGATCACTTAAAATGTAGGCCTCTGTCCTTCTTTCTGAACTGCATGTTCCCTTTCTTTCACGATGATTCCCTACTGGCTACCTAGCATTCATTGTGACTTGTAGGGCAAATTACCATGTCTCATGTCTCAGTTCGCATGACACAAAAATATGACCTTAACTGATAGTAATTGACATAACTAGTAATACCTGGCTAACAGACCCATTTACAATAAATATGCACGGTTCTCCTGTTACATTCCAAATTTTAATGCCCTACCTTGGAAACGTCAGCACAAGCCAGTCCTGACAGGCGATTTGCATCTCTACATTTTATTTTTGCATATCTGTATTTTTTTTTCCTGAGCTGATGTCAGTTCAGGAAAAAGCACAGAAATCCCAAATAAAACAGAGATGCAAATAGAGATGCCTGAAGTGAGCAATTGGAAAGCTTGCTAGAGAGTCCACTTTTAGAAGGCCGTACAAGGTCAATTTCTCAGTCATCATGATTGGAACAAACTTCCAGTGACTTTATATTTGTATGTATGACTTTTTTTGGTGTCATTTGGTCTTTAAGACTGACTTCAATACAATGTACAGTACCTTTAACAGGTGCAGCAGGAGCTTGATGCCGTTGTTGGTGAGGGTCTACCCACCCTGTCCCACCGTTCCCAGCTGCCCTACGTGAACGCCTGTCTGCTGGAGGTCATAAGGATCCGGTCCCTCGCACCTGTTGTTCACCACGCCACCACGGAGTCGGTCAAAGTGCTGGAATATGTCATCCCTAAGGGAACCCAGGTATTGTTGCTTGTTTAAAGTTAAAACCTTTGGTCCAACACAAAAAATTCACCTAGAGCTTTCGACCAGTCACTCTGGTCTTCCTCAGTAGACTGACGTGGCTTCTTTGAAGAGTGACGTCAACACTGGGTCAAAGGTATCTGGTAGACGATGTCGGCCCCCGTCGCGGTTCAATGAAGGGTGGTGGGCCCTGATGTATATGGCTTCCTTCACACCTCTCAAGAAATAGTCTAGTTCAGTGTCTAAAATCCTTACAGTGTCAAGTGAAACAAAAGGTCCGGGTGGCTCTATGTGGATGCGTTGTGACACCTCTGAACTGGCAGAGCTTGGCCGTGTATGTTCTTGGAACCTGGCTTGTTGGACCAAAAGTTTTAACTTTAAACATGTAATAACTACCAACACAGATGAACTTTCATGAAGGTATTGTTGCCGTTCATAAGGTCACAAGTTCTTTTTCTAACGTTGTAAAAATGCATAAAAGTGGCCAAATGACTAAGATTTATCCGTTCAGAATCCTTTTAACCATATTCAGACCGTTTTTTTTTGTCATGGGACCGAAGGGGGCATTTGAGGCCCGCCCCATGTAACTCAATAACTACTAATCGTATGAAAACCAAAGTTTCAGAGGATAGTTTGGTCGTAAAATTACGTCATGCATATTGAAGCTATCCGCCATCGATATCTTAGATCGTCAATCTTGAATTTTTAAACTTAGATTTTTTCAACATACAGCCTAAAACACAATGCGAATGGACCAACGATGTTTATATGAACGTTTAATGTGAAAAAATACGTTATGATGAAAGTAAAGTTTAAAACAACATTTGTTTGTTTGTTTGAGCCTTGGTTACACCAAAGCTAGTAATATGGTCCGCCATCTTGGATTTTCACCAATGACGCCATTTCTATTCCAGGTTCTACTGAACCTGTACTCCCTCCACATGGACCCCGCCTACTGGCCTGATCCGGACCGGTTTGACCCCGGAAGGTTTCTGGACGCGGAAGGGAACGTCATCAACAAGCCTGACTCCTTCATGCCTTTTGGGGGAGGTAAGAGTTATTTAGCCTCCTTCGCATCTTGTTGGGCGTCTTGTTGGAGTTTTTGCCACGGAAACCTCTCCGTGGGAAAAACTCCCTCGGCAGCAAATCGTCCCTCGCGGCGGCATATTTTACTCGCGTCGCTCAGAGAAAAAATAACGCCGACGCCCAACAAGACTGCGAAGGAGGCTAAGAGTTATTGATATCATTATAAGAAAGTAAGAATATATACTTTCTATTTGACAGTGGCTGGTTATAAGTCAGCATTTTGTATTTCCAGGCCGACGTGCCTGTCTTGGTGAGCAGCTGGCCAGGATGGAGCTGTTCCTGTTCTTCTCGACCCTGCTGCAGTCCTTCACCTTCATGTCGCCAGAGGGCGCTCCTACTCCAACCACTGACGGCCTCTTTCGTCTGTCGTTGACCCCGCATCCTTTTAAGCTCTGTGCGATTCCGCGTTAGTTTATATATTCCCATCCCTAGGATGCATTGCGAAAACAGGGGTCTAATCTTCATTTGCATAGGACAGGAAGGCATCGGAATGATCCTGTTAACGTTAAACAGCTTGGTTTTCACTGTGTTTTGAGGTGTCGGAGCATTTTATGCTCAACGTTAATCAAATTGCTATGGGTTGAATCTGACAACAAATAGAGAATAATTTTTTTTTTAATATGTGGTTTGTAACGTTATAGTGGTAACGCTATACTGATGCTGTAACGTTACAAACCACATATTCCAAGTTAAAAAGAACACAAAAACTTCATACTCAATTTGTTGTCATAAAATGCTCCGACACCTCAAAACACAGTGAAAACCAAGCTGTTTAACGTCAACAGGATCATTCCGATGCCTTCCTGGTTTGACCCCTGTTTTCGCAATGCATCCTGGGGATGTGAATTGGCTAGATGTGCAGGAAATGACGCGTACGTGACTCGTCTTATTTGTCTGATGATGACGACAGCACCAAATATCTAAGATAAGAATTAGTGGTAGCATGTTAAAGAGGAAGGAAAAATTAGGATTACCTGCAACATATTCCTACTAGATCTAGATTCACCGCGACTTTGAGTCATTGACTGTCTCAGATTTATAATGACAGGACTTAAAATCGCTTTGCTTGTCCAATTCACAACTTACTTGTCTCACAATCCACGAAAGAAACAAGCAACGCATTTTCTGTAACAAAATATCAAACAACCTTTATGAAAACGAAGATACAAGTTTGCCACAAATATAAAAGAAAAATGGCTAAAACATTTACAGCAATACAGATCACCATACTTCATTGAAGCAGTAACTATTTTAGTTAATATAAACTATACAAACATGCACACCATAATTTAATTAGCCTGGTATCCAGCCTTGTTAGCTTTAGTCCGCTACCCAAGATCCGCTCCTCTTGTTGGGTAGCGGACTAAAGCTAACAAGGCTGGATACCAGGCTATAATTTAATAGAACTATAACGTTACATTTTATTAATTAAAAACGTCGCTAGCCTACGTGCAATAATCTAGAATAATGAGTGAAGTCTTATTCTATATAGATTAGTACACCGGTGAAGTATTTACAGCTACAATGTCTTTAGCTTGTCACAATCTGACAAGATGTAACAGCCTGACTCAAGTATTTTAGACTGTTCTACTACACAGTACTACACAGTACGATGAAAATCAAACCATTACGATACATTTATATCATCAAAGCTATTAAGATATATTAGGTTTTATTCTATATTAGATCTTATTCCATACTCCATTTCGTCTTTTTAAATACTTTGTACCATGTGCAATTGTCGCGCAATCAAGTTCTTCATGCATCTGTCTGTACAGTTTTTTTTTATTCCAACATTTCTTGGCCAAACGTGGCGACGGCACACTCAAGTTATATCAACTTATTTTATGCCGCAGAGTACAAATACAGGACAGGACAATACTGATTTTCACTTGAGCTAAGTGAGGAAGGTCGTGTAAAGTGCCTTTCCCAAGGGCACAAGATTGGTGGCATGTCAGGACTTGAACCCGGAACCTCTTGGTTCCGAGTCGAGCACTTCACACGCCACACGACCTCACTGGTTGTGTTTTACCTCGATTTGCATAGTTAATGTATATGGCGTCTGGTTTGCTCCAGGCTAGTGCGGTATTGTGTAGTAATGTTACGGTTCTCCTAAAAAATTACTTGTAACTATGTCCGACGCATCTATGAGAAATAACCCATGCAGCTTAATATGAATACATACTACAGTATGAATTCCACACAGACAACTATAGCCCAAAACTACAAATCGGGTACCTTTTGTTGATTATTTGGTTAGGTGCTTTATTTTGCACTAAACTTACAGCTGCGTTACGTATTGGTCCATTTTATCATATTGTCATATTACCAGTACCCTGCCCGGGGTTTAAAACTCCAGCACGTTTTGTGATAACAGGCATATACGTTTTCTTACCGAAAAAGATATAATATACATGTATATAACCCAGCTTTATGCGTATACTTTCTACTGCAAATCTGTAACATGAATGTTGTGTTAAATACTTGGTACTTTTGTTACGTATTTGGTTTTGTACTGTATTATATTTTTCGGTTGTTGTATTGCTTATGGAAGCTCTAATTCCATTTTGAAGTCTCTGGGCCTGATTTTCATGGATACCGACTTCAGAGAGACGGCCTTCTTCCATCTGTACCAGACCACACCCTCTAACCATCCACAACAGTCGTCTAAACCGCAACACGTCTGTCCGTAGAACTCTGATCTCCAGTCCTCCCGATCCTTACAGTTTCCGAGGTACTTTCCGTTGATGAAGGCACCTCCACACTCGAAACTATCCATGCTGCAGCTGCCGAAGGGCGTCCAGCGGGGGGTGCAGCCGCAGTGCCACCAGCCGTCGCCCCTCCCCCTGGCGCAGTTGTGGTCCTCCTTCTCGTCATTGTCCTGGTCTACGGTGGAAAACTTGACGCCGTTGTGCCCGTTGAAACTGTCGCCTGCCGTCCCGCTGTAGTTCCCAATGGACAGCTGGTAGTAGGCCCACTCACCGCCCACTCTGAAGATATCATACCGCGCGTATGCACTGTTTCCTTCCCAATCTTCCATATCAATCCGCAGGGTATAGTTTCTCTGGTTCGTCAGGAAGTACATGTTGTCCAAACCGAGCCAGTACTCGCCGCGGATTTTGCCGAAGCGGCGTTTGTACTGGTGCCAGGTCCTATTGAACATGACGGAGCCGTCCAGGCGTCGCTGAATGACCGTCCAGCCTCCTCCTGCCGTGGTCATGTCGCAGAAGACGTCCATGGAGCGGCGTTCCCTTCCGAGTTGGGCGGTGATGGAGTAGATACCGTCCAGCCGCAGGCCGCTGTGGTACAACTCGGCACAGTCCATAGCACGCGGGACCTGGGGCTTGTCTGTGGGATAGGGAAGAACGAGCGTCAACGACAACACACAACGGGATTACTGTGCGAGGGGGGTGAAAGAAGCCATCTACATCAGAGCATACCAACCTTCACTCGTGACGGGGGGGGGGGGCGGTACCGACTTCCGACGAACTTTAACCCAGTGCTGACGTCACACGTGGCTAAAAGTCACGTGTCCACAGCACTTGGGTCATAAAGCTGACGAAGACTGAGCGATTCAGTCGAAGATTTCTGGTGAGTTAATTTCTGGTGAGTTGGATTTTCTTCACGACAACGGTAGTTACGTCACATTGTTATGGGTCTTTGTACCCCTTGATGTGTTTTTTCTCATTTTATACCTTTTATGTTTAATCTCCCAAAAACAACCCTTTTGTAAACTGCAACAATTGCCATAGAACGGCCATGTTGCATTCAACGCATTTCAAGGCGGGAAACTGCAAAAGAATATCAAATATTCTGGATGAGGAAACTGTCTGATATTGACATAAACTGCCATTTTGTAGCAGATTTTCGTCATCATTTTATACTTAAAGCGTATGAAATAGCCCCAAAACAAGTTACGTGAGGCGTTTCAATATCTTTTGGGTACCACCCATTAATATATAGAACCAGCCTATGATACAAAACATGCAACTGTTTTCGAGCTGTCAGTGACATTGCATTTTTGTCTCACAGATATCAGTATGCTATGGGATAGGGTTAATTCCAATTCAATGTACAACATTAAAAGAATGACCAGAAAATTGACTTTGAAAATCCAGTTTTGCCACCCTGAAATTAGCCTGGGTGCCATCCCCCGTAGTATTCGCCCGCTCCCTAATGTCGCTTGCTTCCAGTGGTAAGCTAGCGACGTAGAGCGGGCGAATACTACGGGGGATGGCACCCAGGCTATCCGCAAATTGCATTGGAGGCCAATTACAAATGCAAGGAAAACTGACGTGCCTTCTGGATACAATAGTTTTCTTTTACACAACAAATTTTCTCACCTATAGTGTCGGACGTTTCGGTGTCTATCAGACACCTTCCTCAGAGCTTCTGACTGGAGTTCTGCTTTTCGCCGCTATCGGTAGGTGGCGCTTTTGAAACGTCAGCACTTTAGGTGAGAATAGTTGGTTGTGTAAAAGAAAACACCTGTATCCTATACTTTACCATCCTG
This sequence comes from Branchiostoma belcheri, assembly GCF_001625305.1. NCBI lineage: Eukaryota > Metazoa > Chordata > Leptocardii > Amphioxiformes > Branchiostomatidae > Branchiostoma > Branchiostoma belcheri. The sequence continues at coordinate 1,180,625 of NW_017804009.1, read as the reverse complement.
AAAAAAAAACTATTTTCTGAGGTAACGTACCTTCTGTTGTCGTTAGTAGTTTGGACATAGTTGTAGCCCTTACAGGTGTAGATCTAGTTGTTGGTTCCACATCTTGAGGATTCTGTGATAGTGGCTCTTCCGAAGTATCGCCCTTTGAATCCGACTCATCCTGCTGTACGCCTTCTTTCCCTTGGGTTGACAGGAGGTTGCTAGGTCGACTACTTCCGGTAGGTGGCGTAACAGGACTGTCGCCAGCGGTGGTAGATTCTGGGTCCGAGGATCCCGTGTTTTCATCTTCACAGCGACATCCGTTGAACATCTTGTAAAGTTTAGAGACATGCTCTGAAGATAAGCAGATACGGAACAAACGAAAGTGTTAAACTTGCAACAGCACCGAATGATCTCCAAATGATCAGTTAGGCCACAGCAAGTAATTTTTATGGATGATATCAGCGCGCATTAACTTTCGCCTGATTTTGGGGGAAAAAACAAGAAATTTTGTTGCCTTCTGACAGTGGCCACCATGCCGAAAATGGGCAAAGACGTCTGTTGCCATGCCGGAAGATGGATGACAGATAACTATGAAGAGAGGAGACAAGAAAAGGCTCTGATTTAATGTTTTGTTTCTTTAATGTAGTGATATGCGATGCTGGCTGTGTATATGTGATGTTCCCACTGAATCAAAACCATTTGTACAATGATTAAGGTGAACATTTTAAAATGTAGAAACCTTGCTTTTTTCGGCCCGCCTTGTTTTTTTTCGCCCGCTCGCATTAGATTTGGAGTCTGCGGAGGATGTCATCTATAAAATTTACTTGCTGTGGCCTTATTGAGTAAAAACCCACCTAGCTATAGAATTTTTATGCATAATTATATAAGGAAAATCGACTTTTTCTTTCGCGTGTCATTCAATTGACATTGAAGTAGATTAGAAGACTAGTGGACTTCTCCTTACCTTCAAGTTTGTCCAGTTTCCGCTGCTGCTGCGCGATTGTAGACTTCAGGGCAGCATTCTCGTCCTGTAAAACTGTCAAGTAAAACAGTACCTCCGATTACTCTCATGTAGCTAGGGTAACGTTGGTTACAGTACGTACGACATGTTTAAGATTCATTATAACCCTCTTTAAACCTTCTTGCAAGAGGAGTTAAGGAGGCGGTCTACAAAAGAGCTCACAGACCTACCCTGAACAGAGACGGGGGGCGACACAAGTTATATGGCACATACGCTACTACGGTCACGTGTCTCGTTCCAAGAGTAGACGCGTCCATTTCGTGAACAAGGTTGATGGAGTCAACCGAAAATTTGGGATAAGTCTCAATTTTGTAGTCTAAGTGTGTTGGAAGTTAAAGCTCAGTTTTTATTTCATAATGACTTGTACCAATTCAACACAGATGAACTTTCATGATATGTATATAAAGGGAGAAAAGGCTTTTTTATACACCTCAGTCCTTGGTTGATAACTCTGGTACTTGAATGTATGACTACTTGTTTGTTCTTTTCTGAGCTGGTTTAGGTCTCAGTCATGTATACCGTTTCATTTCTTCGTATGGGCAGGTAAACAACACCTGCCACCAAACCCTCTAGCTAGTCTCTACCAGGCCTCGGGAGGCGGCTGAAAAGAGTAGAAGTTGCTAAATAAAGAGATAACATGCCAGGGGAATTTGTCCGCTAGAGAGTACAGTTTTTAAAATATCTAGCGGACCAACTCCCCTGGCATGTTATCTCTCTATTTGGCCAGCTTCTGCTCTTTTCCGCCGCCTCCCGAAGCCTGGTAGAGGCTAACCAAACCCTGCTCTAGCTAGTCACCGCACAAGAACCCATGGTATGACTGACCTTAGATCTACGTGCAATGCCAAATATTTCAGATCGACCATCCGTGGCTTAGACTCGGGCAACCCAGCCTAAGACATGGATCAAGTCTGCTTTCTGTCCCTTATCCAACCCGCGTCACTTCCTTTATAAACTTTTACTTTGCCAAACATTTCCCCTCAGGAGTTTAGGCCACACCAAGTAAATTTTATGGATGACGTCCTTTGGAGACCCTAAATCTAATGCGAGAGGGCGAAAAAAAACAAGAAGGGCCCTGAAAAACAAGATGCCTAGATTAGAAATATACTAAGAGACGACAAATGTTAGGACACAAATTGAGTGAGGTGACACAGTCTAACAAACAAGAAGTCTTTTATTCATCATCAAAACAGCAATAAATCAGATGGAACAGCAGTTGTCGTCCTGTCCTGTTTTCTCGTTACGGGTATCACATCAATCTGACGATTTGCGGCACTGTCGTGACTCTTTGGTCATAGTTACAGGAAGGGAATTTCTTGTTTTTTTTTTCCAGGAACAGACCAAAATCAATGCGCGCGCGGACGTCATCCATAAAATTTACTTGGTGTGGCCTTAGACATAAAAAAAAAACTTGCCTAAAAACAACTTAGTGACATCATGGGCACGATCGAGGTCTTCTGGTGTTTTTTTTAAATAGGACGCGTCAGTTTTTCTTCTGCTAAACATAGGAGAGAATACGTTTGTGATATGAAAAGTTTTTTCTCTCTTTTCAGGATATTTAAGGAAGGGATGGGTGCGACTGTTCATCCAATGCAATTTCAGGGTACGTGGCAGAACAAAAAATATTCCGGATGAGGGAATCTGTGTAATATTGACATTTATTACAATTTCTTGACGCATACATGTGTCATCATTTCATACTTCAAAATAGGCCAATACCAAGCTACTTGAAGACTCCCATTATTTTTGGTACCACCAATATATGGAGCCAGCCTACGATGCGAAACAAGCAACTGTTTTCGTCAGCGATATCGCATTTATGCCTTACAGGTATTTGTATGCCATTGAATAGGGTCGATTCAACTTACTATATTATAAAAATGACCAGAAAGTTGACTTTGAAGATCCAGGTTTGCTGCCCTGAAATCACTCTGAGTACCTTCAAATAGTATACTTCGTAAGTAGAGCCCTCGTGCGTTATATTTTATGCCCCAGTACTAGCTTTTACAAAACAACGACACGACTACAGGTACAAGTACGTGTATCTATTGTGGTGGTTTAAATGCTGTAGACCTGTCCTCGAGCTAAGCTGTACGCACCTAGCCGTGTGAGTCACAAGTGGCGTGGGAAAAACCGGCTCCAAATAAACGCAGCGACCCGAAAAACTCGCTCGGTATCTCTGACGCATGGTAGGACTACATAAGAAACTGAGCTCTCTGTCAGTACTACAAAATCATTCTGTTATAATGGTTAATTAAGAAATGCTGAAAGATGGTCCATGTATGCTAGCTTTATTACCTTCGCTAAGAGGGTTATGTTTTCAGAGGCGTTCGTGTGTGTGTGTGTGTGTTTGGAAACACGATAACTTAAGAAGGCTTTAATGGATTGACTTGATATTTGGTAGGTGGGTAGGTCTTGATGAGACCTGCAAATGATTAGATTTTGGACCCCCTAGCAGCTTCTTATGGTACTGTTGTGGAACTTCTGGTTTTGATATCTCATGATCCAGACATGCTATGGACATGACATTTGACATTTGATTGATGAGTAGCTCTTGTACTGGGGAAGAAGTGACGTGAGTTTGGGCCCCCTAGCGGCTTGCTCTGGAACTGCAGGAACGTTTGTTTGTCATTCTATCTTTGCTAAATCAACAATGTAATTTTGCAGATAGAGGCACCCAAAGCGATTTCATGGCAGTAAGACTGGATTTTCAAAGCCATTTTTTTTATTATTTTAATGCAGGAAATCAATGTAAAGTTAACTTTATTCCATAACATACTTATATCTGTGGGGCACAAATGCGATATAAGATGGAAAACGGTTCCATGTTTCGTCTCGTGGGCTGGTTCTAGCTACTAATATTTATTGGTGGTCCCAAAAATAAAGGGAGTCCTCAAGTAGTTTATTTTCTGATGTTTCAAACGCTTCATGAAATGATGACGAAAAGGTGCTATGAAATGACGGTAAATATCACTATCAGACGGATTTCCTAGTCCAGAATATTTCTTGTATTGCCGCCCTGAAATTAACATTGGACGCTTTTAAGAAAAATTGTAGCTGCTAACTACGACATTCTATAACGGCTTGACCTGGGCTCACTTGTATGTTGGCGCCTGGCGAAATGTTACCCATAAACACCATGTATTGTTAGGCCACAGCAAGTAATTTTTATGGATGACATCAGCGCGCGCATACATTTTCGCCTGATTTGGGGAAAAAAAATTTTGATTGCCCTTTAACAGTGGTCAACATGCCGAAAATGGGCAAAACGGCATGCCATGCTGGAAAGTGGATGGAAGATAAACATGAAGAGAGGAGGCTCTGATTTATTGTTTTGACTTTTATTCCTTTTATATGTTCCCACTGAATCGAAACCATTTCTACGATGATTGAAAACTTTCCTTTTTCAAAGTTGTTTCAGTGACAAATGGATGTTGTAATAGTTGGCAGAAAACGTAGCACAATACAGGTATCATTTCTTGTTTAACAGGGTTTATGATGTCAAAATTTGAAAACATAGGAATATTGTTTTTTTGACCCGCCTGATTTTTTTCGCCCGCTCGCATTAGATTTGGATTCTGCGGAGGATGTCATCCATAAAATTTACTTACTGTGGCCTTACTGGGCATTCCGAGATCATCTTATAAGATGTGGTCTGACTACTGTGGCGCCTTGCATGGCTAGCGTTCTGGTCATTTCTAATAGCCTCCTTTTCATGCGTTCCTGGAGCGGTTGGCTTTTTTTTTTGGGGGGGGGGCGCTTATTTGCAACTTTAATACGATTTTCTGTTCAAATGTAGATCGTACGCATTAGAACCTTTGGCCACCAACCCTTGAATGCCATTTTTTTCTAAGGTTGGCGACTACTACGTGCGATCTACGTTTGATCAGAAAATCGTGCAAGTTACAAATAAGCCCCCCCCCCTCAAAAAAAGACCGCTCCCTAAAAAAAAAAGATCCCTATCGGTGGCAAAAAGACAGCATCAAATTGGCCAGGCAGTATCCATTAGCCAGAGAAGGTCCGCGGCCACCGACGGGTGGAGGTAGCCACAAAAAACGGCCATATATAAAATAAAAAGGTAACGATCACTCCCCCACAACCTCTGCTTGGAGAGTAACATTTCTGGCTTGTTTTCGTGTCGCAGCGGTATTTTCAAAACACGACGCTCTGTTACCACCAGTCACAGAAATCTAGGGCGCCTGTCATTCGAGACTACACGTGGTGGAGCCACCTACGTTTCCATGGAAACAGGTAAACAAATAAACAAGAGGAAAATGCACAAACAACATACTCATCTAATTAAGTAGCGTAGCTAGTGCCTATACTAGCGCCTAAATGTGCCTATACTGTGACTGCTTTGTACATGTACATGTTTGTAATGTTAGTTGTATATTCCAAAAAGCAATTACTCTTAGTTGTATATTGTTGTGTTCAACTAATTGTAATTTTTATGAATGTATGCGCCAAGGGATACCTGAAAAACAGATAAATGGATCTGAGGTATGCCCTGGTAAAATAAATAAACTTGAAACTTGAAGTAAAGTAGCCTGAGGTAAGAAAGCCAACCCTTGGTGACTAAAACAAAATAACAACATAAGAAGCAAACAACAACAATGTATATGTCTATAAATCACGAGTGAAGACTTGTCTTAAAGGCATCCAATGCAATTTCTGGGTGGCAAAACTGGAAATATTCTGAACAAGGCAATATTTCTATGATGTTGACACATACTGCCCCACATTAGAAAATTTGAATCAGTATTTCATACCTTGGGCATTTAAAACTGCGTAAACAAGTCCTAAGATGAGTCCTATATTTTCAGAGTGGTACCCTAAAAATCAGGCCAGTGTCCTTCCAACAACGTTTTTCTGTCATGATTTTCCACATTTTTGTTCCACGAATGTCCATGCCCGTAGCCAGGGGAGGGGATTCGGAAGAACACCCCCACAAGGCTCAAAGGTCCACTTTTTGGTCCCCTTTTTATCTAAAGGTCCAAGATTTTTCTTTAAAACATGGACGATTCGTGTCACCAGCGAGGCTGGAATCGTAGGAAAACTGCTCACTTTGTCATTGACTGAAACGTTATCTCTGATTTTTTTTTCTTTGAAATCCTCTTTAAAAAAATGCATGAAATGCCATTTCAGAAGGTTCAATTTTCAAAATTTCCCGGGGGAGCATGGCCCCGGACCCCCCCAGGAACCTCGCCCCTTCGGCGCTCGCTGGTCCCTCAAACAGTGGGAAGACCCCCCCCTTCAAAATCCTGGCTACGGGCATGTTGTCGATATACACCAGGACAGCATTGTTTCAACTTAGTGTGTAGATACGTGACTAAAATACTGACTTTTGAAAAATCTGGTTTTCAAGCCTTAAAAACTGCATTAGGTGCCTTCAAGTCGTGACTTAAGGCACGTCTTCACTTTGATTCATGAGTTGTGACAGACGTTCTGGAAGCTTGAAACCATCCTATTGTATGATGTTGTGTCTGTCGTGCAACTATAAGGACTACAGATCAACCTTTTGACCGGTCTAACTCGCACATACAACGACACGCAATCTAAGCTTCTTTGAATCCAAGTCCCCGCTTAGTCATACATCCTGTCCTCAAGTCTTAAAACCTGGAGTGATGCCAACTTTCGAAAACATCCCAAGTGCCTTTGAATTTATTCCATCCCTTGAGCATTTCTTTTCTCCTTGTAGTAAAGGTAAATTTATTGCACAACAATTCAACAAGGTACAAAGTAAAGTGAACTGCCGTGCACGCGTGTGGTATAGTAAAGGGCGGCATCATATTTACGGATTGGCAAAGGAAGCGTAAAGATACAAAATATGTTTACGTCGTATTTAAGCACACTGAAAGGTGACGGAAAGGCGGAA
>NW_017804009.1:1106250-1168750 GCF_001625305.1 Branchiostoma belcheri | reverse complement strand
TCGATCGATCGATCGATCGATCGATCGATCGATCGATTGATTGCTACCACTCGACTGCGCAATGTTTCAAAATGTTTAAAACGTTCGGGTGCGGACGGGAGGTTCGGCCATGGTTTGATTGTGTTCAGGAGTAGCTCACCACGGTCTGTGGCGTGATTTGGAGGTCAAATTTGACTCAAATTTAACTCAAATTTGAATTGATTCGTGTGGAAAGGTAGGCGTGGTGTTAATCTGGTCTCGACTGCTCCTGAACTTCAACCTTGGTTGGTTTGTTAGTGGTCGGGGGGAAGGTTCTGAATAAGTGACAGAGGCTTAACCATAACCTTAGCCTGGTTACCAGCTATTTGAGGCTCAGGAGCTAAAATAGGTAGGCTAGCTTAACCTACCTGCCACAGCGCCCTCCACCTGCGCGTTGGTGACGACGTTCCCGCCGCCTGTAGAACTGCCGTCTGCCCGGTGCACGCCGTCCGAGCTGTCCTGCACGTGCAGGTGAAACTGCACCAGGAGACCGTCGATAGCCGCCTCCAGCATGACCAGCCTGCCGTACAGGTCTCCCGTCTCGCCGTCCGACCCCCCTCCCCCACCGCCGCCGCCCGCCTCCCTGACATACACGTCCAGATCGTTTATTCTCTTGTCCTGGGCGTCACATCTGGCCTGAAACAGAGTGGCAAACTCTTCTTGTTTCGCCTCCAGTCCTTCTAGGTAGCTGTCCACGCGGGTGGTTTGACGCTGCTGCTCTTCCCACCTCTCGTTCGCGAGGTTGGCGTGTTCTTGGTCGCCCTTCTCCAGCGCGGCCAGGGAGCGCCAGATCTGATCGTGAACTTGCTGCAGTTTGACGAGAGTCTCCCTCAGACTGCTGACGTCGTCGCCGTGGAAGTTTATGAGGTCTTCAACCTGTTGCATGCGCTCTTTCTGGTCGTTGATGCCGGCTCGTAGCGCCGCGACGTGCTGCTGCATCTCCCCGTCCAACCCCGCCACCCTCCGCTCGAGTTTCCGCACGCGTCGGTTCCTGTCCTTACGCTTCTTCTCGCCCCGCTCTTTCTCTCTCTCCCTCCCCCTTTCCTCCTTCTTCGCCTCCCCTTCTTCTGCGGCCGCCTGTATCACGCACGACAAAGCTGCCAGTACGACGACAACGGCCACGACAAACACACGACAGCTCACCATCTTTCCCGACTGTTTTACAACGTTTTAAAACACGATCTCGTTTTTGTATCAGTCCACGTTTAGAACAGGCACGGACGTTATGCCACAAAGAGTATACTAGTATACTACACCCGCGCAGCTGGCCTTGTATACCCTGGAGCGGTGTCGCACGACTGGTCAGGCGTGAGAACCAATGACAAAACTCGTATCATCCCCCACAATGATGAGTCATTATACGGGCTATAGGTCACGCACCCATTGTAAGAACCTGTCACACACACAAGTTTCTCTCTACAGTGAAAGAAAACAACAACTTCCTTTCGGATGTTTATATAACCGTTTTTCGTGGAAAAGGATGTGGGCTGGGGCAGGAAACGATTGATAAGTTTCCAGGGGAGCAGTCCCTTGGAACTAAAGTAAAGATCAGCATTGAATTTGTGACTTCCTGTATCACTTTTCCTAACTCCAATATTAGATCACTACTTCAACTACTACTACTAGTAGTACTACACATACACGTAGTAAGGCCTTCAAACTCCTACCTATAGTGGCTAGTTTTACATGGATATAGATGCGAGTGTATGTCCAATATATGGCATTACCGCTCTTTATAAGAGTAGGAAAAAGTGTTTGTCACAATATTTTGACATTGAGATTCCACTTGATATTGTTAAATTTTTTTTGTAAAAAGAGACGCTGCAACAAGCCGAAAATCCCAGAAATTTTGCTTTACTTCCAACGCTTGGTTGGAAGCAGAGACTATTGCCCTTGATAGAGCTGGCTGGAAGTACCTGACGGAGGGGAGCAAGGGGCCAGTACCTGGCCTGTGCATATAGGCAGGGCCTGATCTCGCGTCTTGGCTTGACAAACCGACTCGAAGATTGCTATCAGTGACACGCATACCTGTGTACAGGTAAACTCTCTCTGGTACCTGGTACATGTGCCTGCATGTGTCACGCCAACTGTATCCCCAACTGACGGTATTCTGAGAACCTCCTACCCTTTTTGTCTTGTAGTTAGGGGTGCTGACTCAGGATGGCAGGCCCTCACTGTGCGTGTGTCCTTACACCTACACAATGTATTTCCTCACTCGAGTCATGTGAAAATGAGTACCTAGCTTCCATTAGGGGCGTCCTCTTGGATGGCACACAAGCACACAAGCAAACATGTAACGTTACACAGATACCACACACACATGCAAGCACACAATGTCATGTAAGGCCATGTAACGTTACACACACACACACACACACACACACACACACACACACACACACACACACACACACACCACACACACACAAGCACACACACAAGCACACGCACACCACACACAGAAAAACTCACAAAGCGGGTGATGCTTTCCAGACAGTTGAACACTCTAAACCTCGGGATAACCAAACTAACGTTTCACCCCTCAACATGGGTCACTACACACGAGCCAGCTTAACTGGAAAGCCCCCAAATCCCCTTCAACTCCAATCAAAACATGTTGTAGCTTCACCGCTTCCTTTATTTGCACACGCTCATCCAAGCACATATACTGTTCAACGACTAGCTTCATTTGTAGCCTTCTTCGTGCCCAGAAATATAGTTGCTATTCTTGTTGAAGTTCGATCATAATGGTAAAATGCATCTACACATACTATCATATGATAGAACGGAGAGTGCGTTTTACTTTAGACAAATGATTTCTTGGCATAGAAATGCGTCGTCGAATGTTTGAAATAACAAGTACTTGACGTAAGATATGACAAGTGGACATCGGAAGTTCAAGAACGCTTGGAATGCGTGTTTCGTGTGACGCACCGATTAAGTAGATGTTAGCACCCTTGCATTAAGACCCTGTCACACACAGCTGAATATGACCTTCCGAACGCTGCCTAACTCCTAGCCTCCATGACCTCCATAGCATGCCAAAAACTGGGGGTTTCGGGGGTACGTCTTCAGGGTCTTTGGGATCTTTTATGTGCTATTTTCCGAGTATAGACAACACAGCCGGCCTGGTTGAATTACCCCCGTTTTTAGAACTGGGCTAATGATACAGAAAACAGCCGAAGACCACCAAAACCCCCAGTTCTATAAGCCTGCTACGGAGGCTACCTGAATAAACTCCCCACAACCATGGTTGAGCGTCGGTCGGGAGCAAGGTCGGCTGTGGTTGGCTGGTGTTCGGCGAGGTCGGCGAAGGAAGGTTGGGCCACTGTTGGCTGGTGTTGCGGGGAGTAGGTCAGTAGTATTGGGGGGAGGTCAAATTTGACAAAGTTTTAACTCAAATTCGATTCGTACAGATGGGTAGGCGTGGCCTAAATTTGGTCAGGCTGCTCCCGAACTTCGGCCAACCTTGGTTGGTGCGTACGTGGTTTGGGGGAAAGTTCTGAATGTGTGACATGGGCTTGAAGTAGATGTTAGGCCACAGTAAGTAAATTTTATGGATGGCATCCTCCGCAGACTCCAAATCTAATGCGATAGGGCAAAAAAAACGGGGGGGGGGGCAAAACAAGATTCCTACATTTTCAAATTTTTACATCATAAACCTTGTTAAACAAGAAACGATACATACATTGTGCAAAATTTTCTGCCAACTATTACAACATCCATTTGTTACGTTCAAAAATAAAAGTTTTCAATCATTGTACAAATGGTTTTGATTCAGTGGGAACATCGTGTAAAAGGAATGAAATACATCACTGCATCAAGTCTCCTCTTTTCGTATTCATCTGCCATCCACCTTCAGGCATGGCAACAGGCATCATAATTGTCCATTTTCGGCATGTTGACCACTGTCAGAGGGCAACAAAATTTCTTGTGTTTTTTTTTTTCAAAATCAGGCGAAAATTAATGCGCGCGCTGATGTCATCCATACAATTTACTTGCTGTGGCCTTAGCCCCAGGCACTAGATAAACACACTACAGTAAGGCCATGTTGATTTGATTATATGGATGACATCCTCTGGGAGCCCCAAAACTGATGCGCGCGTGCGAATAAAAAAAAAGTTTTGCAAAAAAAAAAGTTCTTTTCATTATGAAATCTAGGTGGTCATCAGGGTTGAGCAAATGGCACAGAATATGGTTTAGCGAATAATCTAGTCTTCTGGTTCATTTCTTTACAATTTCGTCTTTTTTCGTTTGATTTTGGCATTCTACGACATTGGTATAGTTTTTATTGATTTTTTTGTAACTTATAGTATATTTTTGCTCATTTTGCAACTGTTTTGTACGATTTACAGTATGGTTGAAAACTTTTTTTTTTTTGAAACGGCCGAAAATTCATGTCATCCATATAATCAAATCAACATGGCCTAACTGCAAGTCACACTAGCGACAGTAACGTTACACTGAGATGCCCTCAGAATGTTTCATACCACCGGGAACGCCAGGAATGTTTTGCTGGGTTGGGTCAGTGGTTTCAAGCTTGCGTGCGCGGAGTGTTTGCATCCTGTTGTGTGTAAACTGTCGTCACTGTTTGTAGTAAATCGGTTCCTTATTGCGAAAGTGTTTGTCCTTGGGTTGACCGAAAAGCTACAGTTACTCATGAATATACATGCCGTCATGTGTCGGTTCAGTTCGCTTGAAGAGGAAACTACGAGATGGTTTTCACTTTCTGAGAAGAGTTCAGTACCTCCGTATTAAAGGGGCTTGTGTTATATTCGTCTATCAGAAAATGTTTGCCGACTTTTTCCAGCTGCCTCCCGAAGCCTGACGGAGGCTAGTGTGTCATGTCTATCCTCACATCTTATATTAGCCTCTACCAGGCTTCAGAAGCAGCTTGAAAGAGTAGAAATAGGCCAAAATACGGAATTTGGTCCGCTATTATTAAAAGGTCTACAGTTTGCCGCTCCCAAACTGTACTCCTTTAGCGGACCAACTCCCCTGGCATGTTATCTGTCTATGTGGCCAATTTCTACTCTTTCCAACCGCTTCTAAAGCTCGGTAGAGGCTATATTTCTGTCATTGTGTGTCCTTGGGCCTAGGAACATAATTTTGTTTTTCATGTTTCCCGACCGGCCCTAGAAAAAAACTGCCGACCCTAGCCTTTTTTGTGTGAACCCCTCCCCTGCAATGAATTTTTCAAGCTGATCGACCTTTTCTAGCTCAATGATTGTACAATACGGTTTCCAACATTGATATTGAAAATCAAAGTGTCCTAATGCAAGTTTTACTTTATTATGTTAAACTGTATTGCAAAAGTTGGATCACTACTGATCCCCAAAGTATAAAAAAAAAGAAAAAGAAGAAGAAGAAAAAGAAAATCCCTACCTACCGACCCTAATTCTTTTCAGAGCTAAAACAGGAAACATAAGGCCACACCAATTTAATTTCTTGGTTAATGGATTCGCCAGCTTCATTTTCTTCTGATTTGCAAAAAAAAAAAAATCATAATCAACTGCAAAATGCTCATATTTTGCCCTGAACAGTTGAAAACAGTCCTTTTCTTCCTAGTTGTTAAAGTTGTTCCATCTTTCAATGCAGTGGTATCATTAAAAGTTAAAAATTCATTGTTTAAATTGTTGACTTCATGGCTCCTATCGTACCATTTTGGGCCATAATAGGATGCCTAGGTCTGTTTTTTTTTTCGCCCGTCCGCTCCATTATTTTTGTACAAAAATCCGTTAACCAAGAAATTAAATTGGTGTGGCCTAATAACATTTTTCTTAGGCCTTATGGTAGCAGAACACAGTATATTAATGGGCGACCCCCGGGGGTCTGTGACGCGGGTATAGAAAGTATAGTAGTACAGCGAATATTCTTGAAGGCTGGGTAGAAAGCCTGATAAGAGCGTCAGCCGTGCTGTGTGGTGTAAGAATGTATCGGGGTTGAGACTGTATGATTTGAATTGTGAAGGTTTTGCAGTTCGTGTATAAATGCGCCGTATTGCGCAACTGGCTTTCCGGGTGAGTCGGCTGCAGTTCAGGTCACGTCCGTAGAGGGCGATTTCAAAGTGTACGTTACGAGCAGATACGCCGACAGGATTTTTGGGTTTCTAGATATTTTGTAGTTTGTACCTTCTTCTGAAACATATTCGATTTTCGTATTTGTGAAGTGCACCTTGCTATAATTTTTACCGCGTCGAAGTGAGTCATCTTGGGGTCCTTAACTATAGAAATCCCCATAGGGCGAAAACTGTGTTCTGCTACCTTATCGGTGAGTGTGCTGGGGAGGGGGGAGGGGGGCTGTGATTCTCATAGCAACTCGAACTCAAACTCCATGCCCCTGACAGCGATGGTCCGCAGGTAGTGGGAGTCGAACGTCCGGTCCTGCGCCACCGTGAAATGGTTGATCCAGTCCCCAACAACTCCTGAAACAGAACGCTAGATCTTAAAGCTACATCATGTAACATCATGGAGGTAAAAATCACATCGTAACATTAGGACAAGTATTTTATCAATACTAGAAGTAAATTTTTTTGTCATTTCTTTACAAAGTAACGTAAGTTGAAGCAAGTCCCTACTACATTGCAAATAAGTGCCATTCGGGAATTGGAGGTGCCAAAATATGATGCCTTACGAGTGTGTTTTAAAGTTGGAAATGCTTCTGTCAGACATGTTTGTTTACATTCTGGTATTTTGTGGTGGCACCCCAAACTGTGCATCATGTAGGCTGTGCATCATGTAGGCATGTAGGCTCATCAGACGAATATTTTCTTGAATAAAATATTTCAATTTTTGATGCAAAAATGTTACATAATGCCCCTTTAAGGACAAAGGAAGCCTCCTGGTAGCTGTAGAAAAATATAACGATATATCATGGAGTTGGCTACGTTTTGAATATGAAGTAAAGTTACTATATGCATGTAGGATCACGTAAACATCTCCAAGCAGATACTAAAAGGAAAATCGTATCAGGAGTCTGTGCCTTGTATGCATGTGGCATTTTATGTAAATTTGTAATAGTTGTAATTGATCTCTTATGAAGTTGTACCGAATGCCTTTTACAAACTCCAAGAAGAGTATCTTTTGTAATGAACAGGGAACGTACAAGGAGGTTTACACGTTCGAATACCACGTATACGTACTGAGTACACCGCATTGCGCAAAATCCCCACCAATCAGCTTTAAGTTTTGAAAATTTGCGGGTAATTTGAAGAGCGCGCAGTGATTGGTCGATGAAGAAGGAAGAAGACCTATTCTATACTTCAAGCTAAGTACAGGTCATGAATAAACAGAAAAAAATTACAGTAATATCTTACTTAAGACTATACGTGAACTACTATTTACAGGTTCAACTCCTTCTCGCTTCTTGAGACGGTTGTAATACCTTTTCTCTACTCTCCAAGCAGAGGTTGTGGGGGAATGATCGTTAGCTTATCATACATGTATGGCCCTTTTTGTCGCTACTTGGGTTGCGCATGGACCGTCTCTGGCCTATTGGATATACTGCCTGGCCAATTTAGTACTCTATTTTTGAGACCCTAGGATCTGCTTGGAGATTACCTTTTCTCATGAAGTGAGACTTGTCGTTGTTGAAGACCATGGGGACCTTGGAGCCGTTGGTCATGGGGTTAGACTTCATGGCCTGGAAGGTGCAGTGACTGGCGATGAGCTGTACTCCGGGCTCACTCAGCTGTCTGCCGAGAAACGCCGCCATCTGTCTGATGGTCCCCGGTAAATCCTGTCACGGGGGAAACACAAGTCGTTCATCTATATAGAACAAGGCTGAGGCAATAAAAACCATTGCCAAGGCGACGACTGAATGATATATATTATTTCATGTGGTGGAGCTAGCAATCCACATCACAATTATAAGAAAAACAGATTTCCCTATCTTATAAACGCATGCATGTAGTGAAATTTACAGGATGGGTGGAGGAGGTGTGGGCAATATACCAAATACAGGTATAGGAGGAATCAGTCGTTCCTCTCCAGCAATATAGATTTTATGATGACATACTTACTTACTTTACTTTGGTCGAGTTCCCGCTCGAACTAAACTTAAAACCATCCTCCACTCCACTTCACTCTATCCTCCACCAGAGGCTGGATTTTACGTCTGATCTGAAGTTGTTACTCCTAGGACTTGTTTGACCTTTTGTGGGTCCCCAAAGGACAGATAATTTCTTTTCTCTGTGTGATCTGTTGGAATAAACCCACCCACACTAGCCTAAATGTTATTGGGGAGGGAATGTCAGATTCCTGATCAAGTGCGGTTTTTGACCAAAGACAGCTGTGCTCTCTGTCCATGGTGTGGGGAGAAGACAGATGACCAGTGATTAATCATGCCAGGCAGCTTGATGGATGGCACGTGGGCACCGGGTGTAAGTTACCTGCTTGGTCCAAAAACCACATGGCCGAAGGTTACCTCAGAACCAATTCCCTAGGGAATGCATTCGTGCAATTTCAAAGCGATCGTAGTACTTGCACAAATGCCTCCGCCCCAAAGGCGTCGCCAAAAAATCCAAGACCATAGCATGTTCAGGACAAAAGATACAAAAAACGGAAGTACTGCTGCAGTACGACCTACCGACATACCAAATATCATCACAATCCATGAAGGCGTTCTGAAGTTATTCTGACTGCAAATGTGCGGAAACACAGACAGACACACACACACAGACACGCCAAAAACAATACCTCAATTTTTCATGCAGGTAATAATGACTCAATAATAGTGGTGTGGGGAAGACATATTGTTTTTCCTCGTGTTTCTTCTCATCCTTATATATTCTCCTTCTCCTGTCATTTCCTTAAATGGATTTAAATTCTTCATTTTTGGGTGAAATGACATTATGTTGTGGCTAGGACCTGGGTGACTCATAAGAATGGTATGCATGAATAGCAAGAGCCAATAGGCATGCAGCGCTCCTCCATTCCTGTTGCTGATTGGCTAATGGAATTTGCATTTTGCTTAATTATAGGATGCCATTCAGTGTTTGAACGAACCTTCTTCATGTCTTCGTATCTGACGATGAGGATGTTGTCTTTCCGTCGGTTGGCCCACACATCCAGCACGTGTTGGTACCACGACCCCCACACAACTGGAAAACAACATTGTACGAACATGTACCGTCATATAAGTAAAAAATACCTCTGCAGTTCCAGTACAAGCTACTTGGGAAACTCATGTCACTTCTTCCTGAGTACAAGAGCTATCTACCATGCAAAATCTGTGACCGCAGCATGTCCTGATCATGACATATCAGAACCGAACGTTTCCTGCAGTACCATTACAAGCCGCCAGGTGGCATAAAATCTCATCATTTCGAGGTTCCGAGAAGACCTTATTTTACCACCTGAAATATATCAAACTTATTATAGGCTTTCTCGGGGTTAAGAAGGCGACAGTGGTCGTTGAAAATCTTTTCCTTGTATGTTGGAATAAAGTTCAACATCGTGCTATAATTACTTCTAACACAAAAGAACTTTCAAGATGAGTGGAAGAACTGACGTGTTTTCAAAATACCGACCGTTACCGGACATGAATTCTGACAGAAACTGGTCCCAGGCGCCTGGATCCGGATGAACCCGGCTCATCCTGTGGAAGTGGTAGTACGACACCACTACGTCCTTAGGGTTCCGGGCCACGTAGATTATCTACAGGTTACAGGTCATCATAAAAATAGTTACAGAAGACTATCATATGAGAAATCCTCCTAGTCATGCCTTCAAGTACAAGAGGTATAAACCAAGGATCAAGGTGTTCAAAAACCCCTTTCGACTGTCAACTTACGCGTAGAGGCTCTGGTTTATTGTTTTGCCTTTTTAATTACTTTGATGAAGTGAAGAATATAATTTCTTTTATATGTGATGGTGGCTGTATATATATGAAGTTACCACTTAATCAAAACCATTTGTACACTATGATGATTGAAAATTTATTTTTCAAGTTATTTCAGTGAGAAATGAATGCTGTAATAATCGGCAGTAAACCTAGCACAATATGGGCATCATTTTTTAAACAATGACAATAACAAGGTTTATGATGTCAAACTTTGAAACTGTATGAATCTTTTTTTTTGGGGGGGGGCTTGTTTTGTTTTTCGCCCTATCGCATTAGATTTGGAGATTTGGAGGATGTCATCAATAAAATGTATTTGATGTGGCCTTACCTTTGTTCCGTTGTCCCGGACCCCTGGCGGCAGCATGCTGTACCGCAGGTGCGTAGCGATGAGTCGAGGAGAGGGCATGTCTCCTAGAATCTCTGCGTAGGTCTTGCCTTTGAGGCATCCAATGAAATTCCAAGGAAGCAAAACAAAACAAAAACTAGATAGGTAACATTTACAAAGCAAATGCGTAATGTTTACTTTCACATATAGTCTGCTGTGTTAATTCTTACTCTAACACATACATATGGTGACAGGAGTCTAAATCCCTCCTGCTATAAAATTGCAACATGATGTAACCCAACACTAGTTACCATGGTGACAGACGTATGGTTCAGGTCATTGACCTTATTTGTTTGGAGAATAATAAGAGGAAGAAGAAACAGAGCAAAAACAATATGTTTTCCTACTATTCTGTATGTGGAAATCTGTATGATATTGACACGTACTACCATTTCTTGCCATTTTCGTCATCATTTCATACTTGAAATAGCCCCCTACATAAAGAGTTCCTTTATTCATGGCACCACTAAAAGCACCAGCATGTACGATACGAAAACAAGCAACCATTTTCCATCAGCGACATCGCATTTTTGCCTCACAGACCTCACTATTCTATGGGATATTGTTGATTCAACGTACTACATTTAAAAGAAGATCAGCAAAAATCCAGTTTTACCACCTGAAATCGCATTGGATGCTTTTTAGGATTTGTGAGAGAGACCGCGGTTGTAGTAGATTTGTAAGTTAGAGTTATAGACATAAGGCCACACCGCCTTAATTTTATGGATGACATCCGCGCGTGCATTGATTTTCACCTGTTCTCAAAAAAAAAAAAAAGGATCACGTCCTCCGAGGCTCTAGGCCTGGGTACTCCATGGTAGTTAGCGACATTATGGAGCCGGTGGTTAACTCTGGAGGACTGCACCCAGGCTACCGAAGCTCCACGATGGCAAGAACTCAGTACATACGTACAGTGCCGATTCATAAATTCCGCAAAAATCCAGCATGTGCCGGCTTATCGTACATCGCTATGTACTGCCGCAAATTCACAACACCAGCTTTGTATTCCTGTGGTTTAGTAGCATTCTTATTTTCGGCCGGAATTTTTTTATTCGCCCGCGCGCACTAGTTTGGGGGTCTTCAGAGGATGTCATCCATAAAATTAAGACGGTGTGGCCTATTAGATATTGATATCATACAATCGACTTCTTCTTCTATTGACACACATTCTTTTCAAAATATGAATGCAATGCTACAAAGAGGAAACTATGAATTGGTGCTAATAGGTGCTCAGAAAATTGAAGTACATGTACACCGTCATAAAGCGCCCCCTACCGTGTTCAATGTGCATCACCTCCAGGTAGGGGACGTGTGTGAAGAGAGGAACTTTGTGTTTGGTGATGTTCGCGTTGTTTAGGATGAGCGTCACAACCTCGTACGTCCAGTTCAAACCTTGGATTAAACAAAAGAAAGAAAGAGTGTTTTTCATGTATTTATACGTAAGCTTCTAATTCAAAGGTGGCCAAGATGGGAATAGCTGCTTGGGTGGTGTGAGTGTGATGACGATGTGTGACTTCAATAATTGGTCACCTCGGTAACTTGAATTGGACTAATGTTAATATTAGAATGGACTTTGCAGTGGAAACTGTGTAACTACTTGTTTCCTCCAGTCTATCCCCCTTGACATTTTCTAGTTTGTCTTTCATATGATAATGTATCCGACACCACTCACTCACTCACTCACTCACTCACTCGCTCACTCACACTCTCACTCACTCACTCACTCACTCACTCACTCACTCACTCACTCACTCACCCACACTCACTCATTCGCTCGCTCACTCACTCTCAATCCCTCATATGATAATGTATCCGACACCACTCACTCACTCACTCAGTCACTCAGTCACTCACTCACTCACTCACTCACTCACTCACTCACTCACTCACTCACTCACTCACACTCACTCATTCGCTCGCTCACTCACTCTCAATCCCTCATATGATAATGTATCCGACACCACTCAGTCACTCACACTCACTTATCCGCTCGCTCACTCACTCTCAATCCCTTACTCCTAACTCACTAACTCTCTCACTCACTCACTCACTCACTCACTCTTTCTCTCATTCACTCACCCACGCACTCACTCACTCACTCCTCACTCACTCGCTCACTCACTCGCTCACTCACTCGCTCACCCACTCATTCACTCACCCACTCACTCACCCACTCACTCACTCAATAACCCCTCACTCACTCACTCATTAACTCTTTCTCTCACTCATTCACTCACCCACTCACTCACTCACTCACTCTTTCTCTCACTCAGTCATTCACTCACCCGCTCACTCACTCACTCTTTCTCTCACTCATTCACTCACCCGCTCACTCACTCACTCACCCACTCACGCACTCATTCACTCACTCACTCACTCGCTCACCCACTCATTTACTCACCCACTCACTCACCCACTCACTCAATAACCCCTCACTCACTCACTCACTCACTCATTAACTCTTTCTCTCACTCATTCACTCACCCACTCACTCACTCACTCTTTCTCTCACTCATTCACTCACCCACTCACGCACTCATTCACTCACTCACTCACTCACTTTCTCTCACTCACAAACATACCTGATTTGGGGTAGCTCACAATGACCACATCGTCTGGTCTCGTCTCGAAGTTCGTCAGTGCCTTCAAGCCCTCCGCCGGTACGATACCAGGGAAACTGACTCCATTGTAAATGTGGGGGTAGTTTTTGTTTCCTATGAACCCCAAAGTCCGTACAACACCCATTATGCCCAGTCCCGTGGGCAGATAACCGTCGTCTCCTGACATTGTTCTCAGCGCAGAATAAACAAATAAACAAACAAACAATAAACAATGCACCTCGTCACAGGTCTTGTCAATGTTGAACTTTGTCAAAAACTAAATCATAGGTACCGAAGCCATGGTCAAGGTACAAAACCACATTATCTAGAAAAGTTAAGGTGCCTTTCAATTAAAAAGCTAGTGAATTTCGAGTTCTTATGGTCCTTTTAAAATGCCAAAATAACTTCCAGAAGGTTTGCAGATGACACTCGCTCTTTCGGTCTGTGAGGATACCACGTCAAATCGTTTCCCACATCTGCAAGTCTTCGGTTCAAATCTGTAATTCCAGAGGGTAAATATATGATCAGGAAAACTGAAAGGTAGTGAATTATTTGATACAGCAGCTAATTGCTTTGTGACAGGACTGGCCAAAAATACCCAAACAACTTCATAATTTGGATTTTTGAATTTTGTATCTTTGAAGTTGAGAATGGTCGCTTCTGTAATTTTTTCCTCGTAAAAATAAGGAATTTTCTGTGTACTAGTATGGGCACCCTCGCGCATGAGAGCACAGACTCTTCTCAAGTGTACAGTGTAATACAAATTAAATCTATTTGCCGTCACAACAAAGACAAATTATTCAATTAAGCACACTTGGTGGACCGTCAATTAGCTTGTTTGAAGTCGTTTCACAAATTCAAATACACACAACATTTCTGTGATAGCTTTCTGTGCATGCCCGTAGCCAGGGGGGGTTCGGAAGAACCCCCCCACAAGGCTCAAAGGTCCACTTTTTGTGGAAGTTCATCGGATTTTTTCTTGGAAATCCTCTCAAATATGCACGAAATGCCATTTTAGAAGGTTCATTTTTCAAAATTTTCCCGGACCCCCCTAGGAACCTCGCGCCTTTGGCGCTCGCCTTGCGCCTACGCCGCTCGAGGTCCCCTAAAGCAGTGGGAAGAACCCCCCCCCCCATTCAAAATCCTAACTACGGGCATGCTGTGGCACGAATCATAGTCACATGGCACATGTACGTGAAGAGCTATATATACCTATCAAAACATATTGTAGGTTAAACTGGTTAACATAACACGAATGACAAAATACAGTTACGTTACCTTCATACAGACGTCACTTTCACTTGGCATGCAGAGACGTACATCTTCTTAAATCTTGAGAATGGCCATATTCTGTATCGAATTGTGAACCTTACACCAGTGATAGAATACGTTAATGGCATGTAGTAAGGCCGAATTCGAAGAATGTCTGAAATATTTCAGGCCACGAGGTTATACATGTCGTTAGCCTATACGTGTTCCTGTTCAAGTAGGGGTCATGTTAGGAGTTGTCTGTTCTTTAGCATATAGCCGGGTCAAATTGGGACAAAGTGCCCATGGCCATTGATAACAACTTTGAATTAAAAGTTCTGGTGAAAATACTGAATACATATGAACATTTTTATGACGCGCATGGCGAAGTTTTTTCAAGAAGATCTAGATATGCATCATTTTGGTGACAATCAGGTATTTGCCATTTAGGAGGTCGTTTGTAGAATTGAACATTATTAATGGACGATCCCTGGTTTAACAGAGAGTTGTTCAACGAGGTCTAGGTTTGGATATGCTGAATGAAGCCCTACGGGCAAGGAGCTCCCCATAACGTGTACATATCGTGTGCACTTTGGCCCTGCCAAGTCATGTGTGTCATGTGTGCCTGGCGAACTTCAATGCATCTAGCAGTTACATGTACTTGCAAACTAAGGTAGTTTGCACCTAAATCGCAAGAGGGCCTGTTGAAATTGCCGAATAAGTGTTTCCCAATGTGGGGCTAGGTTTTGTCCACAAGTTTTGGAGCAAGTTTCCAAGAAAGAAATTTTCCCCATCCTGCATCCATCGAAACCGTAAGATGTCTTTGATAATCAGAATATTCAATTGGAGATTTGAAAATAAGTGACTCCAGATGCAAAGATAGGCAGTACCTAAGGTAAGCGTAGAAGGTACAGAAGAAAGATAATTTTGTTATCTAGCTTTGTTTGTTTTGATGCCAAAGTTTGGTGGGAGGGGGGCATATTTTTAGATTTGTCGCTGATGTTATAAAATTCTATTCTTCGACCTTTCCTGATCATCGAAATGTTTTGAAAGAAAATAGATGATGCTATATAGTAACTTTGAAGCTTCTTGTGATCTCATGTGCTCCGTAGATATGACCAGAGTTCAACTTTCCCAGTAAAATAAAAATTTAGTTCAAAGCAACTCAACTCTCAGTCTCAGCCATTGCAACAACGAAATATGTAAATTGATGCAAAAATTATAATACAGAATTCATGTACGATTCTCTAGGCAAATTCAACAACTCATTTGTTTTTCACCCAGCAATTCTGAAGTACAAATTCTCAGTATCACTTGCAAGTTGCAATTTTTTTTATTAAACTTTAAAGTTAAAATTATTTTTTAACTAGAAAGACCAACATTTGCTCAAGAGCAAATGCAGCACATTTCACCCATTCTTCCTCCCCATTCCAAATTTCCCCATTCATCGTGCAAGCCATACCACCTTGTATTTGCTTGGAGATTTTCTTTCCATAGAACCCTGTATCAACTTGATTATCATATGTTTGATCACATTATCCCAGCAGCCAATCAGCAAGGAGAAACAACGTCCAATCTAAACATCTGTTGTATTTCCAGGTCATCGTGTGAAAACGCTGTCCCTCAAAAGGAGCCAGTATGTTGGCTGTTGTCTCCAAAGTCCTGAGCCTCATAACAGACCTCCACGGAGATTCGACAGACTCCTATTCGTCAGAATCGGAAACGGAGTCCTCTGCGTCGGATGACACCGATATAGCTTCAGCCATAGGAACAGCAGCTAGCGCCGCGAAGAGAAGGAACGGAAAGGAAGTTTCGTTGGAGTGGAACTTCTCCGGCGTGGTGACGCAGTTCTCCCACAACTGTGGACTGGTAGACGACACCGTATACTTCAGCAGGGGCGTAGTTCAAGGGTCGGAGGTCAAACTGGGTTCACCAGTATATGTAGGTTAAACCAACCCTTTTTTTTTTGGCTCCCTGCTTTATGCTGAGTATCATGTTTTTCTGAGTGTTTGACAGATGCATTACCATATGAATGGAAGCCAAGCAGATGTCAGAGGGGAAAAACTGGCTGAATGAAACAAGAAGTGACCACACCTAGCCACTATGTATTACAAAACAGAATTTTTGGTTCATATCATTGACCTTAATCAAATGACTTTCCAGAATCTGGAAGCGTGATGATGTCAAGAGTGAACTGTGATTTTGGTAGATTCCGTGTTTAAGCTACTTTTGATTCACTCTTGATGTCATCGCATTGTTTACAGAAAATGCTGGCTAGCCAGCTGGCTACCTGGGCTGGCTTGCCCCTCAGGCTACTCAGATCCCCCCCATTCATAAAGAATAATGACATACAGCACGTCGGCAGAACGTACTGCACCTGCGCAGAACCAGTAATGTATTGTACTTGGCACTTTGGCAGAACGTCTCATATGAGGTTGTATTTGCTCATGCATGGTTAGCATTCCGACAGTAGTTTTCAAATGTTATGTCGGAAAAGATGTCATCTGCAACAGGCAAAATTTTGATGCAACGTTGACCAAAAATCCAACGAAAACTGTGAAAATACAGGGTTCTGCGCAGGCGCAGTACATTCTGCCGACGTGCTATGACACACCTATGTACATGTAGCTGTGCCCTCTAGTGAAATGTATCGAAATTACTTCCATTCTACTGGGAACTGCTTAAAGCACTTCTGGATTCCAGAAAACTCAGTGCTGTAAATCAGTCATATCTGATGAAATTTTGAAAGTCGACAAGATCGACTGGAACATTCATGGCAAGTGTTTCTGTTGAACGTTTAACTTAGATTTTACAACTAAAAAGAAACGCTATTTTCCAGGTGACAGCAAAGCGAAGTAGCGCAACTGCGGGATGGCGTGCAGAAGTGGTGACGTTGATCACGTCCGCAGACTGGGGGGACGAGGAAGGAGGGATAACAGACCCAACAGTCGGAACAGTCACAGAAGTCACAGACAGCGCCATAGTGATCGACTATCTACATACAGTCAACATGGAGAATGCAGTGCATCATGGGTACAGGCCATGGAAGGGGGACTGGGTCAAAGCTGAGACATCAGAAGATGGAACGGTCCATTTAGAGCCATTAAGGTCGCAGATACTCACAGGTAATGACTGAAGGAAAGTGTCTTCAACTTAAAGCATGGTTACCAAACCTATTTTTTTAGCAGCTAAGTCTCATTCCTCCTCTCTGCAAATACACTCAGCAGCTACATTGTATGGCCACACCAATTTAATTTCTTGGTTAACGGATTTTTCTGGAAAAAATAATGGAGCAGGTGGGCGAAAAAAAACAAAAACAGGCCTAGGCATCCTATTATAGCCCCAAATGCTACAATACATGATTGTATGAGCCATGAAGTCAACAAAAAAGGCTGGGTTAAAATTTAAAGTGTAAATTTTGAACTTTTAATCAAACCACTGCATTGATAAATGGAAAAAACTGTAACAACTAGGAAGAAAAGGAATTTCCTCAACTGTTGGGGGCAAAATATGAGCATTTTTGAGTTGATTCAGAACCAGAATCTTTTTTTTTTTTTTTGCAAATCAGAAAAAAATGAAGAGGCGAATCCGAGAACCAACAACTTAAATTGGTGTGGCCTAAAGATGTTAAATGTATACATGTAGTAGTATACAGCATATTCTTAACATCCAAGTGTCAGAAAAATAATAAAATCATCGTTGTAGTACTTTTCATTAGAAATGAAACATAATTAGTTATTGCTGGCATTCTAGTTATTCTGTGTTATCGGTGCACCCAAAAAATTGTTTGTGCACCCAATATTTTAGGTTGGGTACACCGGTGCACCTACCGGTATTCCCAAAAAATGAATTTTGAGCCCTGACAGTAGTAATTTACCTTTTCCAATCTATGGTTTATTCCTTCCCTCCCAGGTAAGGTGAGCCAGGTGAGAGGAGACACAGGTGTAGTGGACAGTGAGGTGGTGTTCTGGCCACAGGTGTGTGTGGATGGGTACGTACCCTCCAGGGGAGACTGGGTGGAGGTGACAGCCATCGAGAGCTCACAGGGACACTACAACTGGAGGGCCACCAGGGTTACACCAGTCAGGAGACCTCCCAGAGACAGGTATCTGACTGTGTGTGTATTGGTATAGCAGGGCTCGAAATACTGGGTGCATGTGCACCTTAGTGCGGCAAAAATTGGAGCTGTGCACCCAATTTTTTTCTGTGGGTGCACCGGTGCACCCAAATATTTTTGTCTACAGGTATTTTTGTACATATGAAATGTATGATAGTACATGTACATGTACATGTATACAGGATAGTCTTGGCATCTACGTGTCAGAAAAATAAGTTATTGGATTTTAAAGTTCCCATTTCAGATTCAAGCTCAGAAGAGGGGCAGTCAAGATCTGTAATTATGTTTTGTTTTATATGGTGCACACGGAAAATTTTTTGTGCACCTTTTCCTTTAGGTTGGGTGCACCTATTCCCAAAAATGAATTTCGAGCCCTGTATAGCGACTGGCTTTGTGGGCATGTGGCGTTGCGGCAGCTGGCTACATTACTCTGTCATTACACCGAATGACTTGTTACACCTAACCTTTGCACAACCAACTCTAAACATTGTTTAAAGCTATATAAAAATGATAGTGCCCCTACTGTACTTGGTGACAGCGAGTTCCACTCTGCGATAGTTCTAGGAAAGAATGAGTTTTTCAACACCTCAATCCTTGGTTGATGACTCTGGTACTTGAAGGCTAGGCATGACTATTTCTTGTTCTTTTCTGAGATGATATAACATCTGTGTCCATAATATCACCATAGTCCATATTATCGCCACCTTGAGAAAAAGTGTGCTTAAAGATATTTTTACCGCAACATACCATAGGTATGTACATTTGATGTGTAAAGGAGTTCATACCAAAAGTATGTTGCAGTAAAAATAGCTTAAATCACACTATTTCTCAAGGTGGCGATATTATGGACCCTGGTGATATTATGGACACGGATGTAACCATATACCATATATTACTAGCTACCTAGTAGTTGACGCATCCAGCAGTTTATTATGCATTTTGTACATCATGCATAGTCTGGACATTTATCGTCTGTTTTCCATAGACACTGTAGGTTTCTTTTCATTTCCAGGTTATGGTAAAGACATTTGTGAAATGATATACATGTATATGAATTGTATATATACATGTAGTATTACACAGGTATGCAGAAAAAGTGCTTCAAACCAAATGTTTTTTTTCTGTTTTTTTTTTTAATTTTTTTTTCTCAAACTTTATTCATCAAAGGCAACATTACATTACATACATGTATATTACATAAATACAAAGTTTACAAGATACAAATAACATGTTTGTACATTCTGTTGTTTACTAGGTTGAAGTATGGAATGATTTCTGATTTGAAATTGTGTAAATGTTGTTGTCACATTCACTTCTCATGCTCTTCTCTGTCTCTCGTCTCAGAGGTCCAAGTAAACTGAAGTCTTGGCAGACACAGAAGGTGCAAGATGGCTGGGTCATACCAGGACAGAGTCCTTTCAGGTCAGTGTAATACTGGTGCACTTATCAGTGTTAAGCCCAAGGTGTTAAGCCATGTGGTGGGGTGGTGGGGTGGGGGGGCCTACACTATATAGTGATTACTGTTCCGGTGTATTGAAGTACATGTACAGGTATTGTAATTATGTATTTGTTTGTTTCGCATAACCAGTAAACCACCATTAATCATAACATTATCCAGTTTTGTATTGTACTAGTAAGTACAAGCTGCATAGGACCAGACTGTAAGGTTTGAACCACTCACACTGGGAAGGAGAGGACCCATACAGTTTTCGATACGTGTGGTGGGATCCTTACTGTGCTCAAGGTGTGGCTCTCCTCAAACACGGGGCCTCCAGCTTTTTGTCCCATCAGAGGCGATGTCCCTAACCACAGCTAGTAGGCACTCATTGTCACCAGACTTGAGTGAGGAAATGGGCATTAAGTGCATTTCCCAAGTGTGCAACACCAGGGTAGGGCTTGAAACACTGGGTGCATGTGCACCTTAGTGCACCCAAAATTGGAGCAGTTGTTCTCTGTGGGTGCACTGGTGCACCCAAATATTTTTGTAGGTATTTTTTACAAAAAAGTCATCATATGTATAGGCAGGATATTCTTGGCATACAAGTGTCAGAAAAATAATAAAATCTTAGTTGTAAGTTAGCCCCCACTTCGGATTCAAGCTCAGAAAAGGAGCAGTAAGATCTGTAATTAGTTTTTGTTTTATATGTTTTATATTAAAATTTTTTGTGCACCAATATTTTAGGTTGGGTGCACCAGTGCACCTATTCCCAAAAATGAATTTTGAGCCCTACCAGGGACTGAACCCGGAAACTTGAGTTAACAACCCTAACCTCAAGACCATCTTGCTACCTTAAGACTTAAGTGCCATATGTTGATGTGTGCTTGTCTCATGATCAGTATCTTATAACAGTACATACATGTACAACCCCCTTTCTTGCACGTACAGTTGTGTCATGTATATTCAACCCCTGGAGTTAACCATGTATTTTGCAGAAGAAAACCAATAAGGTTTCCAGTACACCTTCCCCAGTACCCTGTACCAGACATGCTGAGGAACTGTGTGTTTGAAGGTGGGGATGTCAAGAAGATCATGCCTGTACTGTCCAAGGTGAGTCTTGAATGTGAAATTTTTTGGATAGGTTTGCCAATATTAGTGTTCATATTTTAGCAAATGATTGGTAACCAAATAGAATGATATATAATATCATTACATGTATGTGACAGACTTTTGTAGAGTATTCCTCATATGTATAAATAAAGGACCCAGTGCCATACATTATATCTTACATCACATTTCAGGAAAAAAGTATATGATACATATGTTTACTTAGTATATAGTGGAAAGAGAGATTGGGAATGTGCCATATGTGACTCCCCAGCTAGGTTTTCTTGAATGGTAATTTCCAATACCCTAATCATGGTGGGCCTTTCTACATGATCTAATGCTGTGCCAATGCTATCCTGGACTATGACATGTTGTCTCTGTATGTAATTACTTTCATTATATTCTGTGACTGTTCCCGATACCACATGGCTTTACTGTAATCACCTAGTTCTTTCCAACATGCTGCAATGTTACTAAGTGATGCAGCAATGTTGGGGTGTACTGCGTTATCCCCATAGATAGCTTTCCTCATCTTCAGTGACTGTTCGTAATAACTGATTGCTTCCTTTTGTTTGCCAAATTCCCTCCAACAGTTTCCAATGTTGTTTAGTGATCCAGCAATGTTGGGATGTGGCGTTGTTTCACCATAGATAGCTTTCGTCATCTTCAGTGACTGTTCATAATAACTGATAGCTTTCCTCTTATCACCAAGCCCACTCCAACATGCCCCAATGTTGTTTAGTGATGTAGCAATGTTGGGATGTGGCGTTGTTTCCCCATAGATAGCTTTCTTCATCTCCAGTGACTGTTCATGATAACTGATAGCTTTCCTCAGATAGCCAAGGTCACTCCAACAGTTCCCAATGTTGTTTAGTGATGAAGCAATGTCGGAATGTGGCGTTGTTTCCCCATAGATAGCTTTCCTCATCTTCAGTGACTGTTCATAATAACTGATAGCTTTCCTCTGATCACCAAGCCCACTCCAAGATTTACCAATGTTGTTTAGTGATGAAGCAATGTCAGGATGTTCTGTTGTTTCACCATAGATAGCTTTCCTCATCTTCAGCGACTGTTCATAATACCAAATACCTTTCCTCTGATCGCCAAGGTCACTCCAACACATCCCAATGTTGTTTAGTGATGAAGCAATGTTGGGATGTGGCTTTGTTTCACCATAGATAGCTTTCTTTATCTCCAGTGACTGTTCATAGTAAGTGATAGCTTTCCTCTGATCACCAAGCTCACTCCAACATGTCCCAATGTTGTTTAGTGATGAAGCAATGTTGGGATGTGGCGTTGTTTCACCATAGATGGCTTTCATCATCTTCAGTGACGCTTCGTGATAACTGATGGCTTTTGTCTGATCACCAAGGTCACTCCAACAGTTCCCAATGTTTGCAAGTAATGCAGCAATATCTATGTTGTGATGCACTTTGGTGTCTTCATAACTAGTATTTCCAACACTAAGTGCCCGTTGGTAGTAAATGATCGCTTTCTCACAGTCACCACACATAAAAGTGACATGGCCTAATTCAAAAAGTATATCAAACTGTTTTTCCTCGTCACTGCCTGCCTCTTCCAGTGCTACATCCAAGTGCTGTACGGATGCATCAAACTGCAACAACTCTCCTGTCATTCTGCCTTTTGTTAGAGATGAGGTGTCAAAGATGGCTGTTGGGAATATCTTTGTTGTTGCATTTCCGTTTGCAACTGTATCTGCAAAGCATCTTTTTAGTGGGATTGCAGTATAGTAGTACCTAAACAGCATTTTTTTGTCTGGTATATAGAAAACTGACTGAACGAAAGTGTCATCTACATCATGTCTGTCCAGTTTGGAATTTTTCATCTCCGTGAGTGGAGACAGTCTGTCCTTCTGTCCTCCGTTGGCTATGTACGTTCTTAATCGCAGCTCCGCTGAGATGCTGATCAGTACAGTCAAGTGGTGAGCATCTTCGTGACTGATCCGCTGTGTCTTGTGTAACTCTTCTATCATTCCCCACACACTGGAGATTGTGATACCGCAGCAAATACTCAACACATCAATGGCCACGATGGGAAAACGGTAGATTTCTTTCTTGACATTCATAAGTTGTCCTGTTGGTTCAACATTTTTTATTAGCCGAATGTTATCCTTCAGTGTCAGAATTGCTGACAACTGTGACAACACAGGGGAAATATCTATGCTTTGGTTGATTCTGTCCATATATTCATTCACCAAAGACTCGTCTCCAGCTAAGTAGGTCACCCGTCTGAGGATGTCTGACAGATGATAGCCTTCCGCCAGGGCGATGTGCAGATGCTGGTATTCTGCCAACTTGGCAGGAGTCTGGATGAGACTAACGGGAGGCTTGCTTTTTGTTTTGTCTCTTCCAAACGGAGTCTTTGAAGCCCAAGGCATAAAACCGTCAAAGGTGAAGCCGCGAGGTGTGACGGAGTCATAGAACCAGTCTTTCGCTGGGTCTTCTGAGAGAAAGTTGTTGAGTGACGGGATGGCCATAGCTGGGAGGATGGTTTCTCCCAGGTTGATGACTTTTAGGTGTAAGTAGTGTGTGAGATTTAGTAAGTACCTCCTTGTATCATCATCATCCTTCCCTTCTTCAGTCAGAATGGCGAACTCCAGGTCGGAGTACGGCGTCACAAGTTCTGTGGCCTGTGACCCCAACCCGATGAAAGCGTACTGACAGGGAGGAGGTCCGAGTTTGGTGATGCATTCATCTGTCAGAACTTGGATAAACTCTCGTCTTTCAACTGTGATGCTCTTGAACAAGTTCTTGATTGCTTCAGCTCGTTTGATCTCTACCTCTCTCACAACAGGATCGTCTTCATCATACTGATAAGGGTTGTGTTCCTGATGAATTTTTTCGAGCTGAGATTTTGCACGGGCGCGCGAGTTGTCCAGTTCCTTTCTGTGATCTAACGCACTGCTATACGGGCATGGTTCACAGTCTAGGTTACAGGTATTTTTAAGAAACTGCCTTTCTGTTTCTTGCAGTTTCGTTACCGTGTTTTGTTTGTCTCCATCTGTTCTGGCCATGGAGGCGTTATACAGAGCTGCCGCCTGTGTGAATTTCCTACCTTCTCCTGTCCGCTTACCTCGCTCGACGTAGACGTCACCCAACCTGCACAGACAGTCGGCTTCTTTAGCCTTGTTGGGTTTACTGCGATCTGTAGGAAGGGAGTTAAAAAAATTAGAATTGACCAACTTCAACAGTTATATTTGGTTTGTTGTGTGATACATACTGTCACAACAACTGTCAACACTAACCACATTTACTTGTACTGCACGAGAGCCTGTCTTTCAGGGATTGCCTTTCAAGTCCCAAAGGAGATGCAGGGACTTCCCTGGACTTATGATTTATTTACTAAATGTAGTTATGACTGTGTGATATTTGTTTTTCAATTGGCTAAGATCACTATCAAAAATTATTAACTTTGAAGTATATAGCCATGTTTCAATTATTCAACATTTCATGATAGACAAAGTACTGGCTCTTTGAATTGTCATTACTAGCAGATATATACTGATTTGCCAAATTTTTAAAAATCCACTTTCTTCATCATAAGTTCTGCTGCAACTGCAACTTTAAACACTAGACAATAGTAATCATAGACAGACCATGAACAAGCTTCAGAGCAGCTGCTAGGTTCTGTTCTGCTGCGTCCAGATCTCCATTTTCACGGTCTGCCATTTGGATGTACCTGCGGTAGGATCTGGACAAAGAAACAAGTTTTGAAACAAAAGTAATGTACTTCAGAAACATGACAAAGGCAACTACTGTCACAGTGTAACAATACTATTAAGTGTTGTACAAACTCAGGCAATATTGTATGCTTTTCATCTATTTTACATGAATCTGTACAACCTAGTCTCAAACCAACATTAACACACAGTAGCATTTATATGTGTGTAATAAATACATTCCTGGCTGTACATGTACAATGTCAATGTACTCTGTATTTTCCAATGTAACCTAATCGATCGTTAGTATTCCTTTTACAAAACTGCATTTTTGCCTGAGGTTTAATATTTTGTCATAGTTTTATACAAATTAACAAATCGTCCCATATTCATCATTAGGCCACAACAAGTAATTTTTATGGATGACATCCACGCCTGATTTTGAAAAAAAAAAAGAAAAGAAAATTTTTTGCCCTCTGACAGTGGTCAACATGCCGAAAATCGGCAAAGATGTCTGTTGCCATGCCGGGAGGCAGATAACTGAAGAGAGGAGACAAGAAAAGGCTCTGATTTAATGGTTTGTTTCTTACTTTGATGCTGTGATATGTAATGCTGGCTGTGTATATGATGGTCACATTGAATAAAAACCATTTGTACAATGATTGAGTCAACATTTTAAAATGTAGGAACCTTGTTTTTTTCCGCCAGCCTTGTTTTTTTTTTGCCCTCTCACATTGGATTTGGAGTCGGCGGAGGATGTCATCCATAAAATTTACTTGTTGTGGCCCTAATGCATTTTTTGGATTGGAAACCAGCAACAATATGCAGATAACAATATGCACCTACATTGTAAATTAAATACATGTACATGAAAGAAACACAAATTAAAGTACTAACATGTCGTCGTCAACTTGACTGGTAGTTCTGCCGCTAGAGGGCGCAGCTGAGAAGGGAGAGAAGTGGCCCTTCCATCCTCTCACGTCTTGTTGTCGTTGCAAACGTGTTGGCCTCTGTCAGAACCAATAGAAAGTAGTTGTATATGATTAACAGGTGGTTATGTAAACCACAGAACAGCTTCGACCAATGGTCAAAGGTTAACGGCCTGACATGACCCGAGGAAGGACATTACATACAGCGTGCAAAATACCTGGTTGCCCAGTTAACCAAGTTTTTCTTGGGGCAATCTATTTTTGAACCCAGGTAGCCCAGTGTGCTACCTGAATTTTAAGAATGCCCCCCCCCCAAATAATGCCCACTTGGCTTGCACCACTGTATCCGGCAGATGCTTTTAATTTTAGGTATTAATGGCTATTAATGGCTGTTACTAGTATCAGTTAACTAAAGGCTGTAAGAAATATTGTCAAAGGCTTGTGTACATGTACAAATGTATGTAACATAACTTATTTAAGGAAAGTAACTTATACATGTAGGTGGGGCAACCTAAAATTCTGATTTTTTAAAAAACTAATTTTTGCCTGGTTCAAAAAGGTATTTTGTACACTGCACAATGATGAATACTGGGTATTTGGAGGGGCATATAAAATGTGTTCATTGGTTGAATGTTTATTTTTACATAATTTAACTAGTAGCAAAAGCAAGGGCATATTACTGTCCCAATTGTCAAGATTTACACATACCCAACAACTAAAAAAAAAACAGCTTCTTGCTTCTGTGTTGTAGTCTAAGATTCAGTACAAACTTAACCCACACTTTTGTTCATGGAATCAAGCAATGAAGTGAATAAATCAATGTAAAAGTCTCACAGATCTCTCACCTTGTTTCTTGTTGTGGTGATGTCTTGCCTGATTTTAGCGGTGTGCAGTAAGCGGTGAACAATGACAACTGTTCCATGAACGTTGTGACACCGCGCCAGTGCCCTGTTGTACAGAGCAGTAGCTCTAGTCAAGTTTCTAGTGTCTCCAGTTTCTGTTCCTCTTTTCAGGTACACGTCACCCAGACTCTTGATCGCTTCTGTTTCTAACATGCTGTTGTCGTTTACTATCGCCTCTACCATCACCTGTGCGTATCCAACCAGCAAAGAGTCTGTGTTACCTCCGGTAGCCCGTCTCTTGTCCAGGGATTGAAACTTTTCCGCTACCTTAGCAGGTGTAGTTGTCCCCTTGTCTTCAGTTGACTGTTCCTTACCCTGTGACGACACCCCTTGTAAAAGCCTCTCCGTGTAGTGGTAGCGGTGTTCTATACCATCTGCCTGTTCTTCATGGTAACACCGTACCATAGCAGCCAGATAAAGCGCCAAGGCCGTGTTGAACTTCCCCACGTCCTTCCCAAGTCTTCCCTTCTCCACGTTCACGTCGCCCAGAGTTTTGAGCAGCTCCACTTCCGCCAGCCTGTCCGTTTCGGCCATGGCGTCCACCAGGGCACGGAGGTAGTCTGTCTCCGCACGGACTAGTCCGTACCTTCTGCCCTTCTCATCCGCTTCACGGAGTTTCTCACACACCCGCAACATGGTGGACACTTTCTACGCTAAGAAAATGTCTGTCCTCATGAGCCTCGGTCTCTGTACTATTTTTTCTGCGCCTGACTTGAACAAGCATATTACACTGCTTGTGTCAACATTACATCATCCATTAATGCAAAGACTAAAGGTCCAATATTTCACAAATAGCCATAAACACATACAATGTAAGTTGACCTGGCTGCATGCACAGTTTTACAATTACAAACATTGAAAGAACATGTTGCAATATGAATGCCCATTGTGCTGTGTCATGCAGCATGTTTTTGTATGTATTGATTACTATAAGGCCATATCAATTTAATTTGTTGCTTCTCAGATTTTTTTCAGAAAAAATATGAAGCGACAGGGCGAAAAAAAGAAAGAATTAAAAACAGGTCTAGGCATCCTATTATAGCCCCAAAATGATAGGAGCCATGAAGGCTATGGGTTAAAATTGAAACAATGGATTTTAAACTTTTTATTAAATTAATGAAACCATTGCATTTATTTAATAAATGAAAACGTGTAACATCTAGGAAGAAAATTACATTCCTCAACTGTTGGGGGCAAAATATTTCTGTTGATTCAGAAATTTCCTACTCAATGATAGATCTGAACTGTCATTTATAAAAGAGATAAAGATTCTTTATTGACATAACAAAAAGTACAGGGACTTTTGTATGGTCTTCTACAACTACATGATTGTTAAGATCTTACTAACAAAGTTGAATACATGATTGTATGGATAACTTGATCCTACGTACAGAATATATGCATGTGGCAAATTACATACAGAATATGAATCAGTGGTAACATACAGTATGAATAAACGTTTAAAAGTTCTGTCTTTTAAGGGGGTATCTTAAAAACAGACTCCAATCTCTCTGATTGAGATCTCTACCACTGTAGAATTGCCAAAACAATATTGTACTAGCAGGCCTTGAAATTAAGTTTTCTTCCTATTGTCCCAGCACTGTCCCAAAAATATATTTCAGTTGTCCCAAAGTGATGATGAACTCATAGTCCCAAGACCCAACTTGTTTTGTGGGAAGTCTACATGTAATAATTGTATGACTTCAACTTTAAGTCAAACTTTATTTTGCTTAATATTTACATGTACCCCTAGGCACAGTAAAAGTAGACAGGAAATTTGTGGGGGACTTCCTGATCCAAAAAC
Organism: Branchiostoma belcheri; assembly: GCF_001625305.1. NCBI lineage: Eukaryota > Metazoa > Chordata > Leptocardii > Amphioxiformes > Branchiostomatidae > Branchiostoma > Branchiostoma belcheri. Next base: position 1,140,680 of record NW_017804009.1, on the reverse strand, counting down.
TGGGACGTGTGCCAAAAGAAGGGCTGATGTTGTCTGATCTATATAATTGTTCTGTTGTCCCAAAAATGTCCCAAAGTGTATTTTTAGTTGTCCCAGCCTACATTTTAGTAACCACCTTTAATTTTGAGCCCTGTACTAGATCAGTGTCACTGACCAGACATTAAATTAATCACTTAATCTAAAGAAATTACATTTTGTTGCATTATAGATTGTTGCATTAAGTACTTGAGTTAATTTTGTATTAGTACTTGTGTCAGTTCAAATATTTGTTTACTGTTTTGTTACTTCAATTTTCCATTGTTTGTACATTGAATTTCAATTATTACTCTCATTTCAGACATATTCTATTATTTGACCTCTGATCTCCATGCCATACATTATATCTTACACAACATTTCTTTAAAAAGTATGTAATATAAAGTTAACATACTATATAGTATATAGCAAGAGAGACTGAGAATGTGCCATATGTGACTCCCCAGCTAGCTTCTCTTGAGTGGTAATTTCCTATACCCTAATCATGGAGGGCCTTAAAAGCTACATGATCTAATGCATGTTCTGTCACTATCTGTGCTGATGTTATTCTGGGATGTGACAATCATGTTGTCTCTGTATGTACATGTAATTACTTTCATTATATTCTGTGACTGGTCCCGATACCACATGGCTTTACTGTCATCACCTAGTCTTTTCCAACATGCTGAAATGTTACTAAGTGATACAGCAATGTTGGGGTGTAGTGTGTTTTCCCCATAGATAGCTTTCATCATCTTCCGTGACTGTTCATGATAACTGATAGCTTTCCTCTGATCGCCAAGGTCACTCCAACATGCCCCAATGTTGTTTAATGATGAAGCAATGTCATGATGTGACTTTGTTTCACCATAGATAGCTTTTCTCATCTTCAGTGACTGTTCATGATAACTGATAGCTTTCCTCTGATCACCAAGGTCACTCCAACATGTCCCAATGTTGTTTAGTAATGAAGCAATGTCAGGATGTGGCTTTGTTTCACCATAGATAGCTTTCCTCATCTTCAGTGACTGTTCGTAATAACGGATAGCTTTCCTCTGATTACCAAGCTTACTCCAACATGCCCCAATGTTGTTTAGTGATGTAGCAATGTCGGGATGTGGCATTGTTTCCCCATAGATACCGGTAGCTTTCCTCATCTTCAGTGACTGTTCGTAATAACGGATAGCTTTCCTCTGATTACCAAGCTTACTCCAACATGCCCCAATGTTGTTTAGTGATGTAGCAATGTCGGGATGTGGCATTGTTTCCCCATAGATACTGGTAGCTTTCATCATTTTCAGTGACTGTTCATGATAACTGATAGCTTTCCTCTGATCGCCAAGGTCACTCCAACATGCCCCAATGTTGTTTAGTGATGAAGCAATGTCAGGATGTTCTGTTGTTTCTCCATAGATAGCTTTCGTCATCTTCAGTGACTGTTTATAATAACTGATAGCTTTCCTCTGATCGCCAAGCTCTCTCCAACATGCCCCAATGTTATGTAGTGATGAAGCAATGTCGGGATGTGGAATCGTTTCACCATATATAGCTTTCATCATCTTCAGTGACTGTTCAGAGTAAGTGATAGCTTTCCTCTGATCACCAAGCTCACTCCAACATGTCCCAATTTTGCTTAGTGATGAAGCAATGTCGGGATGTTCTGTTGTTTCACCATAGATAGCTTTCCTCATCTTCAGTGACGCTTCGTGATAACTGATGGCTTTGGTCTGATCACCAAGGTCGCTCCAACATAGCCCAATGTTTGAAAGTAATGCAGCAATATTAAAGTTGTGATGCAATTTGGTGTTTTCATAACTAGTATTTCGAACACTAAATGCCCGTTGGAAGAAAATGATCGCTTTCTCATAGTCACCACACATATAAGTGACATGGCCTAATTGAAAAAGTATTTCAAACTGTTTTTCCTCGTCACTGCCTGCCTCTTCCAGTGCTACATCCAAGTGCTGTACGGATGCATCTAACTGCAACAACTGTCGTGTTATTCTGCCTTTTGTTAGAGATGAGGTGTCAAAGATGGCTGTTGGGAATATCTTTGTTGTTGTATTAACCTTTGCAACTGTATCTGCAATGCATCTTTTTAGTGGGATTGCAGTATAGTAGTACCTAAACAGCATTTTTGAGTCTGGTATATAGAAAACTGACTGAACAAAAGTGTCATCTACATCATGTTTGTTCAGTTTCAAATTTTTCATCTCCGTGAGTGGAGACAGTCTGTCCTTCTGTCCTCCGTTGGCAATGTACGTTCTTAACCGTAGCTCCGCTGAGATGCTGATCAGTACAGTCAAGTGGTGGGCATCTTCGTGACTGATCCGCTGTGTCTTGTGTAACTCTTCTACCATTCCCCACACCCTGGGGATCGTGATACCACAGCAAATACTCAACACATCAACGGCCACGATGGGAAAACGGTAGATTTCTTCCTTGACATTCATAAGTTGTCCTGTTGGTTCAACATTTTCTATTAGCGGAATGTTATCCTTCAGCATCTGAATTGCTGACAACCGTGCCAACACAGGGGAACTATCTATGCTTTGGTTGACTCTGTCCATGTACTCATTCACCAAAAACTCGTCCCCTGTTAAGTAGGTCACCCGTCTGAGGATGTCTGACAGGTGATAGCCTTCCGCCAGGGCGATGTGCAGATGCTGATATTCCGCCAACTTGGCAGGAGTCTGGATGAGACTAACGGGAGGTTTTCTTTTTGTTTCGTCTCTTCCAAACGGAGTCTTTGAAGCCCAAGGCATGAAACCGTCAAAGGCGAAGCCGCGAGGTGTGACGGAGTCGTAGAACCAGTCTTTTGCTGGGTCTTCTGAGAGAAAGTCATTGAGTGACGGGATGGCCATGGCTGGGAGGATGGTTTCCCCAAGGTTGATGACTTTTAGATGTAAGTAGTGTGTGAGATTTAGGAAGCGCCTCCGTGTATCATCATCATCCTTCCCTTCTTCAGTCAGAATGGCGAACTCCAGGTCGGAGTACGGCGTCACCAGTTCTGTGGCTTGTGACCCTAACCCGATGAAAGCGTACTTACAGGGAGGAGGTCCGAGTTTGGCGATGCATTCATCTGTCAGTACTTGGATAAACTCTTGTCTTCCAACTGTGATGCTCTTGAACAAGTTCTTGATTGCTTCAGCTCGTTTGATCTCTACCTCTCTCACGACGGGATCGTCTTCATCATACTGATAAGGGTTGTGTTCCTGATGAATTGTTTCGAGCTGAGATTTTGCATGGTCACGCAAGTTGTCAAGTTCCTTTCTGTGATCTAACGCACTGCTATACGGGCATGGTTCACAGTCTAGGTTACAGGTGTTTTTAAGAAACTGCCTTTCTGTTTCTTGCAGTTTCGTTACCATGTTTTGTTTGTCTCCATCTGTTCTGGCCATGGAGGCGTTATACAGAGCTGCCGCCTGTGTGAATTTCCTACCTTCTCCTGTCCGCTTACCTCGCTCAACGTAGACATCACCCAATCTGCACAGACAGTCAGCTTCTTTAGCCTTGTTGGGTTTACTGCGATCTGTAGGTAGGGAGTGAAAAAAATTAGAGTTGACCAACTTCAACAGTTACAAATGTATATTTGGTTTGTTGTGTGTACATGTACATGTATTGTCACCACAACTGTCAACACTACTACATTTATTGCCTCCGGGGGAGGAGATATCCTTCCGCGGAAGGGCTTTGTGAGAGATTTAGATTTTCATGTTCGCAGTCGTTTCTCGCGTCTGGGTGGACGGATTCTTTTGGGACTCGGTATATGTTTTGCTATTGGGCTGTAGATGATGCACGTTCTTTTGTTTTTATTGTATATGTGTTTTCGGGTGGGAAAATGATGCCTTTTGGTAGCCCCAGAACACCCCTTTTAGCGTGAAAGTGGTCGCGACTGTTGACCTTTGGTGTGTTTGAAGTATTCTTGGTCGGGTCCACTTGTATGACCTTTCGCACAGAGGGGTGTCCTAACAGATAAAATTTAAGAATATACAATAAAAAGCCTGGAGGTATGAAATCTCACGGACAGATTTTACTTGTTTGTATACTGCATGAGAGCCTGCCTTTCAGAGATTGCCTTTTAAAGCCCCGGTCACAACCCATCATGCGTTCTTTTTGTCCTGACGTTTTATTCGGAGGCTACGTCTGATACATTTTTCTGAAAACGTGGTGAAGGAGTGGCGTCAACGCACGTCACTCGCACGGTTGCGCAACGTGCAAGAGTGTGGTCTGCACAACACATCTGGCCGTGAGCATTTGCGTGCATCGTTCGTTGCGCTAGTGGTAAGTTGTACGTGCTTACATCGTACGATCTCTGTGTGATTGCAACTTTACCGTAAGGAGGCCGTACTCACACGTGCTTCTTCCGTACAGTACGTACGGGGCACGCGCGTCGCCTGTACTCGCACTGACGTGTATGGGTGGTCAATCCGTAGACTGTACACAGAAAAAGTTTTACATGCACATAAAGTACTACGGCGTGTCTGCGTGCTCCCAAATCCGTAGAATTCCATACGGAGGTGGTACATGTACTCACCACGCACGTATCCCCTACGTTTGCCCACGTTTTTGCACGTAGACAGCACGCAGATGCACGTACGGCGGGTTGTGACCGAGGCTTAAGTCACCAAAGAGATGCAGGGACTTTCCTGACTCTGAGTACGCATTGATTAACGTATGATTTATTTACTAAATTTAGTTATGACTGTGTGACATTTGTATTTCAATTGGCTAAGATCACTTTATAAAAGATTATTAACTTTAAACTATAAAGCCGTTTTATGATTATTCAATATTTCATGATAGAAGAAAGTAGGCTCTTTGAATGTCATTTGATACTAGCAGATATACTGATTTGCCACATATTGATAACCCACTTTCTCCATCATAAGTTCTGCTGCAACTGCAACTTTAAACATTAGCAATCATATAGACAGACCATGAACAAGCTTCAGAGCAGCTGCTAGGTTCTGTTCTGCTGTGTCCAGATCTCCATTTTCTAGGTGATCACAGTCTGCTGTCTGTATGTACCTGCGGTAGGATCTAAACAAAGAAACAAGTTTTGAAACAAAAGTAATGTACATGTACTTCAGAAACATGACAAAGGCAACTACTATTCTTATTATAATACTATTAAGTGTTGTACAAAGGCAATTGTATGCCTGTCATCTATTTTACATGAATCTGTACAACCTAGACTAAGTCACAAACCAACATTTACACACAGTAGCATTAATATGTGTGTAATACATTCCTGGCTGTACATCTACTCTGTATTTTCTAATGTAACGTACATGTAATCGATCGTTAGCATCCCTTTCACAAATTTAGATTTTTTACCTGAGGTTCAATATTATGCCATCGTTTTATGAAAATTAACAAATTGTCCCATATTCATAACTATGATATAATAATTATTGCATTTTTTTGGATTGGAAACCACCAACAATATGCACCTAATACATATTGTACATCATACAAAGAAACACAAATTAAAGTACTAACATGTCGTCATCTACTTGACTGTTGGTTCTGTCAGTAGAGGGTGCAGCTGAGAAGGGAGAGAAGTGGCCCTTCTGTCCTCTCACGTCTTTTTGTCGTTGCAAACGTGTTGGCCTCTGCCAAAACCAATAGGAAGTAGTATATGATTAACATGATTAACAGGTGGTCATGTAAACCACAGAACAGCTTCAACCAATGGTCAAAGGTTAACAACCTGACATGACCCGAGGAAGGATATTACACACAGCGTGCAAAATACCTGGTTGCCCAATTAACCAAATTTTTCTTGAGGCAACCTATTTTTGAACCTAGGTAGACCAGTGTGCTACCTGAATTTTAAGAATGCCCCCCCCCCAAATAATGCCCACTTGGCTTGCACCACTGTATCCGGCAGATGCTTTTTAATTTTAGGTATTACTGGCTGTTACTAGTATCAGTTAACTAAAGGCTGTTAGAAATATTGTCAAAGGCTTGAGTATGTAACATTACTTAATTTGAGGAAAGTAGTAACTTATACATGTACAAAAAATGTAGGTGGGACAACCTAAAATTCTGATTTTTTAAAAAACTAATTTTTGCCTGGTTCAAAAAGGTATTTTGTACACTGCACAATGATGAATACTGGGTATTTGGAGGGGCATATAAAATGTGTTCATTGGTTGTTTATTTTTACATAATTTAACTAGTACAAGGGCAAAGCAAGGGCATATTACTGTCCCTATTGTCAAGATTTACACATACCCAACAACTAAAAAAAACAGCTTCTTGCTTCTGTGTTGTAGTCTAAGATTCAGTACAAACTTAACCCACACTTTTGTTCACGGAATCAAGCAATGAAGTGAATAAATCAATGTAAAAGTGGGTGACAGGATTTATGGAGATAAACAAACCGAGTCAAAACCCAGAAGTCAGTACTACTACTAGTGAGTTCTGTCATGCTCTAATAAAAATCTCTCACCTTGTTTCTTGTTCTTGTGATGTCTTGCCTGATTTTTGCTGTGTGCAGTAAGCGGTGAACAATGACAACTGTTCCATGAACGTTGTGACACCGCGCCAGTGCCCTGTTGTACAGAGCAGTAGCTCTGGTCACGTTTCTAGTGTCTCCAGTTTCTGTTCCTCTTTTCAGGTACACGTCACCCAGACTCTTGATCGCTTCTGTTTCTAACATGCTGTTGTCGTTTACTATCGCCTCTACCATCACCTGTGCGTATCCAACCAGCAATGAGTCTGTGTTACCTCCGGTAGCCCGTCTCTTGTCCAGGGCTTGAAACTTTGCCGCTACCTTAGCAGGTGTAGTTGTCCCCTTGTCTTCAGTTGGCTGTTCCTTACCCTGTGACGACACCCCTTGTAAAAGCCTCTCCGTGTAGTGGTAGCGGTGTTCTATACCATCTGCCTGTTCTTCATGGTAACACCGCACCATAGCAGCCAGATAAAGCGCCAAGGCTGTGTTGAACTTCCCCACGTCCTTCCCGAGTCTTCCCTTCTCCACGTTCACGTCGCCCAGAGTTTTGAGCAGCTCCACTTCCGCCAGCCTGTCCGTTTCGGCCATTGCGTCCACCAGGGCACGGAGGTAGCCTGTCTCTGCACGGGCTAGTCCGTACCTCCTGCCCTTCTCGTCCGCCTCACAGAGTTTCTCACACACCCGCAACATGGCGGACACTTTCTATGCTAAGAAAATGGCTCTAAAAATCCTTGTCTTCATGGGTCTCGATCTCTGTGCTATTTTTTCTGCACCTGACTTGAACAAGCATAGGCTTTACACTGCTTGTGTCAACATTACGTCATCCATTAATGCAAAGACTAAAGGTCCAATATTTCACAAATAGCCATAAACACATACAATGTAAGTTAACCTGGCTGCATGCAAAGTTTCACAATTACAAACATTGAAACAACATGTTTCAATATGAACGCCCATTGTGGTTTGTCATGCAGCATGTTTTTGTATGTATTGATTACTATAAGGCCATATCAATTTAATTTGTTGCTTCTCAGATTTTTTTCAGAAAAAATATGAAGCGACAGGGCGAAAAAAAGAAAGAATTAAAAACAGGTCTAGGCATCCTATTATAGCCCCAAAATGATAGGAGCCATGAAGGCTATTGGTTAAAATTGAAACAATGGATTTTAAACTTTTTATTAAATTAATGAAACCATTGCATTTATTTAATAAATGAAAACGTGTAACATCTAGGAAGAAAATTACATTCCTCAACTGTTGGGGGCAAAATATTTCTGTTGATTCAGAAATTTCCTACTCAATGATTGATCTGAACTGCCATTTATAAAAGAGATAAAGATTCTTTATTGACATAACAAAAAGTACAGGGACTTTTGTATGGTCTTCTACAACTACATGTTAAGATCTAACAAAGTTGAATACATGATTGTATGGATAACTTAATCCTACTTATGCATGTGGCAAATTACAGAATATGTATCAGTGGTAACATATGAATCAACGTTTAAAAGTTCTAATTGTCTTGTAAGGGGGTATCTTAAAAACAGACTCCAATCTCTGATTGAGATCTCTACCACTGTAGAATTGCCAAAACAATATTGTACTAGTAGGCCTTGAAATTAAGTTTTCTTCCTATTGTCCCAGCACTGTCCCAAAAATATATTTCAGTTGTCCCAAAGTGATGATAAACTCACAGTCCCAAGACCTAACCTGTTTTGTTGGAAGTCTACATGTAATAATTGTATGACTTCAACTTTAAGTCAAACTTTCTTTTGCTTAATGTTTACCCCTAGGCTCAGTAAAAGTAGACAGGAAATTTGTGGGGGACTTTTCCGGATCCAAAGCTGGGACGTGCGCCAAAAGAAGGGCTGATGTTGTCTGATTTATTGTTCTGTACAGTTGTCCCAAAAATGTCCCAAAGTGTTTTTTTAGTTGTCCTAGCCTACATTTTAGTAGCCAGTGGCCATTGGACCACCTTTAATTTTGAGCCCTGTACTAGATCAGTGTCACTGACCAGACATTAATTTAAAGAAACATTTTGTTGCATAATATATAGATTGTTGCATTAAATTTTTTAGTTATTCATTTTTATTAGTATTTGTGTCAGTTCAAATATTTGTTTACTGTTTTGTTACTTCACTTTTTCATTGTTTGGAAAGTACATCAATTATTTCTCTCATTTCAGACATATTATTTCTATTATTTGACCTCTGATCTCCAATGCCATACATTATATCTTAAACAACATTTCTAAAAAAAAGATATATATAATATAAACAGACTATAGTGTATAGCAAGAGAGATTGGGGATGTGCCATACATAGTACAGTATGTGACTCCTTAGCTAGCTTTTCTTGAGTGGTAATTTCCTATACCCTAATCATGGTGGGCCTTTCTACATGATCTAATGCTGTGCCAATGCTATTCTGGACTATGACAATTCTCTCTGTATGTAATTACTTTCATTATATTCTGTGACAGTTCCCAATACCACATGGCTTTACTGTCGTCACCTAGTTCTTCCCAACATGCTGCAATGTTACTAAGTGATGCAGCAATGTTGGGGTGTAGTGCGTTTTCCCCATAGATAGCTTTCCTCATCTTCAGTGACTGTTCGTAATAACTGATTGCTTCCTTTTGTTTGCCAAATTCCCTCCAACAGTTTCCAATGTTGTTTAGTGATCCAGCAATGTTGGCATGTGGCGTTGTTTCACCATATATAGCTTTCTTCATCTTCAGTGACTGTTCATGAAAACTGATAGCTTTCCTGTGATTGCCAAGGTTAGTCCAACATGCCCCAATGTTGTTTAGTGATGAAGCAATGTCGGGATGTGGCGTTGTTTCACCATAGATAGCTTTCATCATCTTCAGTGACTGTTCGCAATAACTGATAGCTTTCCTCTGATTGCCAAGCTCAGTCCAACATGTCCCAATGTTATTTAGTGATGAAGCAATGTCGGGATGTGGCGTTGTTTCCCCATAGATAGCTTTCCTCATCTCTAGTGACTGTTCATAATATGAAATAGCTTTCCTCTGATCGCCAAGCTCACTCCAACATGTCCCAATGTTGTTTAGTGATGAAGCAATGTCGGGATGTGGCGTTGTTTCACCATAGATAGCTTTCCTCATCTTCAGTGACTGTTCATGATAACTGATAGCTTTCCCCTGATTACCAAGGTCACTCCAACATGCCCCAATGTTGTTTAGTGATGAAGCAATGTCAGGATGTTCTGTTGTTTCCCCATAGATAGCTTTCGTCATCTTCAGTGACTGTTCATTATAACTGATAGCTTTCCTCTGATCGCCAAGCTTTTTCCAACATGCCCCAATGTTGTTTAGTGATGAAGCAATGTTGGGATGTTCTGTTGTTTCCCCATAGATAGCTTTCATCATCTTCAGTGACTGTTCATAATAATTGATAGCTTTCCTCTGATCGCCAAGGTCACTCCAATATTTACCAATACTGTTTAGTGATGAAGCAATGTCGGGATGTGGCGTTGTTTCCCCATATATAGCTTTCCTCATGTTCAGTGACTGTTCGTAATAACTGATAGCTTTCTTTTGTTCGCCAAGTTCACTCCAACTTGCCCCAATGTTGTTTAGTGATAAAGCAATGTCGGGATGTGGTTTTGTTTCCCCATAGATAGCTTTCTTCATCTTCAGTGACTGTTCATGATATAAAATAGCTTTCCTCTGATCGCCAAGCTCAGTCCAACATGCCCCAATGTTGTTTAGTGATGAAGCAATGTCGGGATGTGGCGTTGTTTTGCCATAGATAGCTTTCTTCATTTCCAGTGACTGTTCATAATAACTGATAGCTTTCCTCTGATCGCCAAGCTTAGTCCAACATGTCCCAATGTTGTTTAGTGACCCAGCAATGTCGGGATGTGGCGTTGTTTCACCATAGATGGCTTTCCTCATCTCCAGTGACTGTTCGTAATAACTCATAGCTTTCCTCTGATCGCCAAGCTTACTCCAACATGCCCCAATGTTGTTTAGTGATAAAGCAATGCCGGGATGTGGCATTGTTTCACCATAGATAGCTTTCCTCATCTTCAGTGACTGTTCATAATAACTGATAGCTTTCCTCTGATCGCCAAGGTCACTCCAACATTCCCCAATGTTATTTAGTGATGAAGCAATGCCGGGATGTTCTGTTGTTTCACCATAGATAGCTTTCTTCATCTTCAGTGACTGTTCATGATACCAAATAGCTTTCCTCCGATCGCCAAGGTCACTCCAACATGTCCCAATGTTGTGTAGTGATGAAGCAATGTCAGGATGTGGCGTTGTTTCCCCATAGATAGCTTTCCTCATCTTCAGTGACTGTTCATGATACCAAATAGCTTTCCTCTTATCACCAAGCTTACTCCAACATGTCCCAATGTTGTTCAGTGATGAAGCAATGTCGGGATGTGGCTTTGTTTCGCCATAGATAGCTTTCGTCATCTTCAGTGACTGTTCGTGATAACTGATGGCTTTTGTCTGATCACCAAGGTCACTCCAACATACCCCAATGTTTGCAAGTAATGCAGCAATATTAATGTTGTGATGCACTTTGGTGTCTTCATAACTAGTACATGTATTTCCAACACTAAGTGCCCGTTGGAAGTAAATGATCGCTTTCTCATAGTCACCACACATGTAAGTGACATGGCCTAATTCAAAAAGTATTTCAAACTGTTTTTCCTCGTCACTGCCTGCCTCTTCCAGTGCTACATCCAAGTGCTGTACGGATGCATCTAACTGCAACAACTCTCGTGTTATTCTGCCTTTTGTTAGAGATGAGGTGTCAAAGATGGCTGTTGGAAATAGCTTTGTTGTTGTATTTTCCTTTGCAACTGTATCTACAATGCATTTTTTTAGTGGAATAGCAGTATAGTAGTACCTAAACAGCATTTTTGAGTCTGGTATATAGAAAACTGACTGAACGAAAGTGTCGTCTACGTCATGCCTGTCCAGTTTGGAATTTTTCATCTCTGTGAGTGGAGACAGTCTGTCCTTCTGTCCTCCGTTGGCCAGGTACGTTCTTAACCGTAGCTCCGCTGAGATGCTGATCAGTACAGTCAAGTGGTGGGCATCTTTGTGACTGATCCGCTGTGTCTTGTGTAACTCTTCTATCATTTCCCACACACTGGGGATCGTGATACCGCAGCAAATACTCAACACATCAATGGCCACACTGGGAAAACGGTAGATTTCTTTCTTAACATTCAGAAGTTCCCCTGTTGGTTCAACATTTTCTATTTGCTGAATGTTATCCTTCAGTATCAGAATTGCTGACATCCGTGACAGCACAGGGGAACTATCTATGCTTTGGTTGACTCTGTCTGTATACTCATTCACCAAAGACTCGTCTCCTGTTAAGTAGGTCACCCGTCTGAGGATGTCTGACAGATGATAGCCTTCTGCCAGAGTGATGTGCAGATGCTGATATTCGGCCAACTTGGCAGGAGTCTGGATGAGACTAACAGGAGGTTTTCTTTTTGTTTCGTCTCTTCCAAACGGAGTCTTTGAAGCCCATGGCATGAAACCATCGAAAGCAAAGCCGCGAGGTGTGACGGAGTCAAAGAACCAATCTTTCTCTGGATCTTCTGAGAGAAAGTCGTTGAGTGACGGGATGGCCATGGCTGGGAGGATAGTTTCCCCAAGGTTGATGACTTTTAGATGTAAGTAGTGCGTGAGGTTTAGGAAGTACCTCCGCGTATCATCATCATCCTCCTTCCCCTCCTCAATCAGAATGGTGAACTCCAGGTCGGAGTACGGCGTCACCAGTTCTGTGGCCTGTGACCCCATCCCAATGAAAGCGTACTTACAGGGAGGAGGTCCGAGTTTGGCGATGCATTCATCTGTCAGTACTTGGATAAACCCTTGTCTATCAACTGTGATGCTCTTGAACAAGTTCTTGATTGCTTCAGCTCGTTTGATCTCTACCTCTCTCACAACAGGATCGTCTTCATCATACTGATAAGGGTTGTGTTCCCGATGAATTGTGTCAAGCTGAGATTTTGCACGGCCACACAAGTTGTCAAGTTCCTTTCTGTGATCTAACGCACTGCTATACGGGCATGGTTCACAGTCTAGGTTACAGGTGTTTTTAAGAAACTGCCTCTCTGTTTCTTGTAGTCTTGTTACCATGTTTTGTTTGTCTCCATCTGTTCTGGCCATGGAGGCGTTATACAGAGCTGCCGCCTGTGTGAATTTCCTACCTTCTCCTGTCCGCTTACCTCGCTCAACGTAGACGTCACCCAACCTGCACAGACAGTCGGCTTCTTTAGCCTTGTTGGGTTTACTGCGATCTGTAGGAAGGGAGTTAAAAAAATTAGAATTGACCAACTTCAACAGTTATATTTGGTTTGTTGTGTGATACATACTGTCACAACAACTGTCAACACTAACCACATTTACTTGTACTGCACGAGAGCCTGTCTTTCAGGGATTGCCTTTCAAGTCCCAAAGGAGATGCAGGGACTTCCCTGGACTTATGATTTATTTACTAAATGTAGTTATGACTGTGTGATATTTGTTTTTCAATTGGCTAAGATCACTATCAAAAATTATTAACTTTGAAGTATATAGCCATGTTTCAATTATTCAACATTTCATGATAGACAAAGTAGGCTCTTTGAATTGTCATTACTAGCAGATATATACTGATTTGCCAAATTTTAAAAATCTGCTTTCTTCATCATAAGTTTTACTGCAACTTTAAACATTAGACAATAGTAATAATAGACAGACCATGAACAAGCTTCAGAGCAGCTGCTAGGTTCTGTTCTGCTGCGTCCAGATCTCCATTTGCACGGTCTGCCATTTGGATGTACCTGCGGTAGGATCTGGACAAAGAAACAAGTTTTGAAACAAAAGTAAATTAAATGTACTTCAAAAACATGACAAAGGCAACTACAGTAAAGTGTTATACAAAGGAAATTGTATGCCTATCATCTATTTTACATGAATCTGTACTACCTACATGTAGACTAAGTTACAAACCAACTTTTACACACAGTAGCATTTATATGTGTGTAATAAATGCATTCCTCAGGCTGTACATGTACTCTGTATTTTCTAATGTAACCTAATCGATCGTTAGCATTCATTTTACAAAACTAGATTTTTCCCTGAGGTTTAATATTTTGTCATAGTTTTATACAAATTAACAAATTGTCCCATATTCATCATTAGGCCACAACAAGTAATTTTTATGGATGACATCCGCACGCCCATTAATTTTCGCCTGATTTTGAAAAAAAAAAAAAGGAAAAAATTTTGTTGCCCTCTGACAGTGGTCAACATGCCAAAAATGGGCAAAGATGTCTGTTGCCATGCCGGGAGGCAGATACAAAATGTAACTGAAGAGAGGAGACAAGAAAAGGCTCTGATTTAATGGTTTGTTTCTTACTTTGATGCAGTGATAAAGTAATGCTGGCTGTGTATATGATGTTCTCATTGAATAAAAACCATTTGTACAATGATTGATTCAACATTTTAAAATGTAGGAACCTTGTTTCTTCCCGCCCGCCTTGTTTTTTTTCGCCCGCTCGCATTAGATTTGGAGTCGGCGGAGGATGTCATCCATAAAATTTACTTGTTGTGGCCCTAATGCATTTTTTGGATTGGAAACCAGCAACAATATGCAGATAACAATATGCACCTACATTGTAAATTAAATACATGTACATGAAAGAAACACAAATTAAAGTACTAACATGTCGTCAACTTGACTGGTGGTTCTGCCTCTGGAGGGCGCAGCTGAGAAGGGAGAGACGTGGCCCTTCCGTCCTCTCACGTCTTGTTGTCGTTGCAAACGTGTTGGCCTCTGCCAGAACCAATAGAAAGTAGTTGTATAATTATGATTAACAGGTGGTTATGTAAACCACAGAACAGCTTCGACCAATGGTCAAAGATTAACGACCTGACATGACCCAAGGAAGGACATTACACACAGCGTGCAAAATACCTGGTTGCCCAGTTAACCAAATTTTTTGGGGGGCAACCTATTTTTGAACCCAGGTAGCCCAGTGTGCTACCTGAATTTTAAGAATGCCCCCCCCCCCAAATAATGCCCACTTGGCTTGCACCACTGTATCCGGCAGATGCTTTTAATTTTAGGTATTAATGGCTATTAATGGCTGTTACTAGTATCAGTTAACTAAAGGCTGTTAGAAATATTGTCAAAGGCTTGTGTATTTAACATTACTTAATTTGAGGAATGTAGTAATTATAACTTATACATGTAGGTGGGGCAACCTAAAATTCTGATTTTTTAAACTAATTTTTGCCAGGTTCAAAAACTTAAGGTATTTTGTACACTGCACAATGATGAATACTGGGTATTTGGAGGGGCATATAAAATGTGTTGATTGGTTGTTTATTTAAAAATTTACATAATTTAACTCAGTACAAGGGCAAAGCAAGGGCATATTACTGTCCCTATTGTCAAGATTTACACATACCCAACAACTAAAAAAAAACAGCTTCTTGCTTCTGTCCTCTAACGTAGTCTAAGATTCAGTACAAACTTAACCCACACTTTTGTTCAAGGAATCAAGCAATGAAGTGAATAAATCAATGTAAAAGTGGTGACAGGATTTATAGAACAAACCAAGTCAAAACCCGGAAGTAATTACTAGAGTTCCGTCATGCTGTAGTAAAAACAGATCTCTCACCTTGTTTCTTGTAGTGGTGATGTCTTGCCTGATTTTTGCTGTGTGCAGTAAGCGGTGAACAATGACAACTGTTCCATGAACGTTGTGACACCGCGCCAGTGCCCTGTTGTACAGAGCAGTAGCTCTGGTCAGGTCTCTAGTGTCTCCAGTTTCTGTTCCTCTTTTCAGGTACACGTCACCCAGACTCTTGATCGCTTCTGTTTCTAACATGCTGTTGTCGTTTACTATCGCCTCTACCATCACCTGTGCGTATCCAACCAGCAAAGAGTCTGTGTTACCTCCCGTAGCCTGTCTCTTGTCCAGGGCTTGAAATTTTTCTGCAACCTTAGCAGGTGAAGTTGTCCCCTTGTCTTCAGTTGGCTGTTCCTTACCCTGTGACGACACCCCTTGTAAAAGCCTCTCCGTGTAGTGGTAGCGGTGTTCTATACCATCTGCCTGTTCTTCATGGTAACACCTAACCATAGCAGCCAGATAAAGCGCCAAGGCCGTGTTGAACTTCCCCATGTCCTTCCTGATTCTTCCCTTCTCCACGTTCACGTCGCCCAGAGTTTTGAGCAGCTCCACTTCTGCCAGCCTGTCCGTGTCGGCCATGGCGTCCACCAGGGCACGGAGGTAGCCTGTCTCCGCCCGGGCTAGGCCGTACCTCCTGCCCTTCATGTCCAACTCACGGAGTTTCTCACACACCCGCAACATGGCGGACACTTTCTACGCAGAGAAAATGTCTCTAAAAATCCTTGTCTTCATGGGCCTTGCTCTCTCTGCTATTTTTTCTGCGCCTGACTTGAACAAGCATAGGCTTTACACTGCTTGTGTCAATATTACGTCATCCATTAATGCAAAGACTAAAGGTCCAATATTTCACAAATAGCCATAAACACATAAGTTAACCTGACTGCATGCACAGTTTCACAATCATAGTCATTAAAACAACATGTTGCAATATGAATGCCCATTGTGATTTGTCATGCATGTTTTTGTATGTATTGATAACTATATAAGGCCACACCAATTTAATTTGTTGGTTCTCAGATTTTTTCAGAAAAAATATGAAGAAAAAAATGTTTTCGACCAGTCACTCTCAGTAGATTGACCCAGTGAAGCTTGTCACGTGGCTTCTCTGAAGTTTGATGTCAACACTGGGTCAAAGGTACCGACGGGTACCGACATCCTCTACCAAATACCTTTGACCCAGTGTTGACGTCACACTTCAAAGAAGCCAAGTGACTAACCTCACTGGGTCAGCCTACTGAAGAAGACCAGAGTGACTGGTCAAAAGCTCTAGGTGAGATAATTTTTTGTGTTGGACCAAAAGTTTTAAATTTAAACAAACATGTACACTCCTGTTGTTCCCATGCAGCCCCTGACCATGACAGACTACTCCCGGCGCTGGTCCTGTCTGCTACACCTGGAGGAGCTACAGATGGAGATAGACATCCACCAGTTTGACATGATCAACGTAATCCTTGTCCTTGTCTTAATTAACAGTAGATCACTGAACTGTTAAACAAACTCAATGACCTATCCATAGAAATATTTTGCATTTTCACTAAAATTTCAGGTCTCGAAATAATTTTTTTCTACATACACCTTTAGTGGTGCAGGTAACATAAAAAATTACCTGCATCAGACAAATTTTACCTGGGAGTGCATCACTCACAATTTAGGAAGTATAATGGATTGCTCTTAAAGCTGTTAAAAAACATTGCTGAGATTAAATCTTTTATGCTTCATATGTGGTGACAGTCAATGCAGCTAATGAAAATAGTTGAATGTGTACATACATGTATTATGAACCTAGTACATGGACAAGTGCAGGTTAGGAGCCCTCACTCACACACTCACTGTCCGGTTTATCGTCTGATTTCGTATATACAATGTCATGTACATGTACATGTAGCTTCCTACTAGATAAGCACTTATTAAGCAGCATCATTGAAAATGTATGGTTACAATTTATTTGAGGTATTTTTAATCCTTTTGTGGTAAAGTTTGTTTCTGTTTCGAATCAGGAGTCTCTACAGCCGTGTGGTGAGTACCTATCTCTGACAGTACCCGGGTTAGCAGAGGGTCGTCCTTCTGTACTGATCGGAGACAAGGTGGTCCTCACTGCACCAGGGGCAGGGGACTGTTCACCCAGCTATGAGGGATATGTGCACGAGGTTAAGATATTCTGTTAATCACGTTTTTTTTGTACATGTAAAATTTTGTTTTTAATTTGCATTTTTTATGCGGTCACTTCTGTACAGTGAATTTATCATTACTGTGAACAAATAATTCACCAACTTCTCCATTTTTCTCAGGTCAGTTACAGTAATTCATTGTTTTAACCTACTTATTGTGACTACACACAATTGCAAGTTATTGATGTCTGGTTTAGGCCACATCAATTTAATTTGTTGTTTCTCGGATTTGCCCTGTCTACTTTTTTCTGATTTGAAAAAAAAAAGATTTTAGGTTCTGAATTAACTGCAAAATGCTCAATAAAAGACATTTCTCGGATTTGCCCTGTCTATTTTTTCTGATTTGAAAAAAAAAGATTTTAGGTTCTGAATTAACTGCAAAATGCTCAATAAAAGACCTATTTTGATCCCAACAGTTGAAGTAGTCCTTTTCTTCCTAGTTGTTGCAGTTTTTCAATGTAACAATGGAACTTTGTTTCATTAAAAGTTAAAAATGTATTGTTTTACTTATAAACCAGGCTGGTATGTTGACCTCATGGCTCATATCAAAACATTTTCGGCCTTCATGGGTTGCCTTGGCCTGTTTTTTTTTTTATTTTTATTTCACCATGTCGCTTCATATTTTTTCTGAAAAATAAACGAGAAACAACAGATTAAATTGGTGAGTCCTTAGTTTGCTTCTCAAAGAATTTTTTCACGAGCTGTGGTGCTACAATGTAGGTTCTGAACTGGCTGCCCAATAAGGCAAGGGGATTTTTTTAATTATTGTCCAAACCAGGTTTTTGATTGCTCATCCATAATTGTGTTACAGGTGTTGAGAGAAGAAGTACTGCTGAAGTTCCACCAGGACTTCCATACAAGCTATGACGGAGAACCTTACAATGTCTTCTTCATGTTTAACAGGTATTTTATACAATCCTTCCCTGTCAGGGCTCAAAATTCATTTTGGATAATACATGTAAGTGCACTGCTGCACCCAACCTAAAAAATTGGGTGCACAAATTTTTTTTTTGGGTGCACCATAGCACCAAAGGTCAGCAAAAACTAATTATGTATCATTTCTAAATAAATGTACTGTAAAAACAGTACTATAACAATGATTTTATTATCTTTTGACCCTTAGAGCTGTATGCTACTATACATTTAACATCTTTACATACGTAAACCTACGAAAATATTTAGGTGCACTGGTGCACCCACAAAAGAAAATTGTGTGCACAGCTCCAAATTTGCGTGCACTAAGGTGCACATGCACCCGGTATTTCAAGCCCTGCCTGTCCATCTCTAAAATGCTGCCTGTTTATTTCACCAGGTCCACACTGAGGCGCTGTCACCAGGCTGTCAACTTTGCCCACAACCTGGGGAGTCAGGTGCTGTTCCCATCCCAGCCCACACTTAGTCCTCCACTGGCTAACTGTCAACTGGACAGGAACAGCACACAGCTGTCAGCTGGGAAGGGGAACCATTCAGGTAATGCGTTATTGTGGTAGCAAAAGTTCACAGTCTGAGAAAAATGGACGTATTCACAGAACTATACAAGATCGTGGTGGCGGCAGGTGCATCAAAAAGGAAATTGGTGAATTATTTGTTTGAGGTAATGATAAATATTGTGGTACAGAATTGACCGCAAGAAATGTGAATACGAAAGTACCGTGAAAAAAATCGTGATTTACAGTATGTTGTCCAGGGAAGTACAAGTTTTCAAAAAAGATAGCCCGATAAAACAGCCTTAAACACGCCAAAAGTATTAGCCAAAACCCAAACCTCTGCTTAGAGAGTAATGAAATGTATGGAATGGATTGTTACTTGCAGGAAGGAAATCCTTCTATTTTTTTTATCAAAGTAACTAAAAATACCATACATGAAAGATAAAATCATACTACCAATGAAGATAAGAGAAACAATAGACTAAGACTTAGTGTAACCATAACATCATATAACATAGAACCAATTAGAACATAATAGAATGAAATCAGGATTGAAATCATAGTTGATAACTTTCGGCTGAACAGATGCACAGCAGAGCAAGGGAGGAAGGTCACCTGGTGCTCCTGTACAGCTGTTCAACCCCAGCCTGAACCAGCAGCAGCGAGCAGCTGTCAGCAGGATCCTGCGAGCTGAGGGGCGCCCTGCACCGTATGTGCTGTTTGGACCACCTGGTTAGTGTGTTTCTTCATGACTCAGTGTTTGAAATACCCATTTGCATTTTAGAGAGACATTTTCAATACTAAACTGCAGACTGAAGAAAAATTAAGCAACCTGTAATTTTGCAGACTGCAAAAATCAGGCTAGGGGTTCAATGGTGTTTAAGAGCTGCTTTGCTGTTTGCTAACTGATTCTATAATGATTATACAACTAATTTTGCATGTACATATATTTTTCAAATTGCATGCAAAATGTTTGCCAACGGACAATTTTGCATATGCCATGGGTTTAGATACGGACTTTGTGACTGTGTACTTGTAGAAAGTACAATGTATTTTCCAAATTGCAGAAGAAAATTTTGAAATTCTGCAATATTGCAGATCCCTGAAAAAGTATTTCTAACACTGTGACTATAATTATAATCTAAAAGACTTCTTAGGCATGAAAATGAAGAGTCTATTATTCACCATACCATACTCTGTGTGTTTAGTCACTGTGAACTTCAACTTTCATGACCACATAGATTTCATAATGATGGCAACTTTCTTTTTTGCCAAACTTTTTTATTCACATTTTTGCATCAGGTTTAGGGTTCCCAGAGGATGTCATCCATATCAAATCAACATGGCCTGAGTGTTCAATGGTTTGACTGTACATTGTTTTGTCTTGATTTATATTTCAGGTACAGGGAAGACAGTAACCCTAGTAGAAGCCATCCTGCAGGTGTTCCATACCCTACCTTACAGCCGGATCATAGCCTGTACTCCATCTAACAGTGCAGCTGATCTACTGGTATACTATATGCTTACTTCCTCTGGTTTTGGGATACAAACTACAGTGTTTGAATTTGTACAGTAGAACACATGCATACATTGTAGAAGTGGGTGAGGAAGAGAACTATAAGTATAATTATTATTATTATCAGGGCTCGAAGTCATTTTTCTGCATGTCTTCATTAGTGCAAGCATCATTGAAAATTACCTGCACCAGACAAATTTTACCTGCATCACTCAGACTTTGAGAAGTATAGATCGTACAAAAAACTGTTCAGAAACCATTGCCATTATTTCATTTATACTGGTGGTTACAGTCAATGCAGCAAATAAAAATCCCGTTGTATAAACCCAGTACATATGGACCAGTACAGGTTAGGTGCAGGTAGTGATCAAATAGACCTGCACAGCTCCAATTTTACCAACTTTTGTAACAATGTGTTTTTCAGGCAGAGAGACTACACCACAGTGGGCAGGTGAAACAGGCAGACATGGTCAGACTGAATGCCTTCCAGAGAGTACAGGAGGTGAGAATATCACACAGTTTAGTCTCTCTTCAATCTGTAGCTTTTCCAAAAGCATACCAGGAATAATGAAAGTGGGTTACCAAACACGATAGACTGGATACCAGGCTATACTTCAATCTGTACATAACATTTGTCTTTTACAACCAGTGGGACATTATAGGCCACATGCACCAATTTAATTTCTTGGTTAACGGATTCGGTGCTTCATTTTTTTCTGATTTGCAAAAAAAAAAAAAGAATTCAGAATCAACTGCAAAATGCTCATATTTTGCCCTGAATAGTTGAAAACAGTCCTTTTCTTCCTAGTTGTACATGTAACAGTTCATCTTTCAATGCAATGGTATCATTAAAAGTTCAAAATTCATTGTTAAAATTTTGAACCAGCCTGGTGTGTTGACTTCATGTCTCCTATCATACCATTTTGGGCCATAATAGGATGCCTAGGCCGGTTTTTATTATTATTATTTTTTGCCCGCCCTCTCCATTATTTTTCTAGAAAAATCCGTTAACCAAGAAATTAAATTGGTGTAGCCTTAGCTCTTCAGTGAGGTAAAACTTTCTTTTTTTCTTATAAACTTCATCTGCTGCAGGTGCCGGAGTCCATAGAGCGGTACTGTATGGATGGAGACCAGCTGGAGCAGGTGTCTCGCAGGCGCATCATCGTGGCCACCTGCTCCACGGCAGGCCTGCTGTACTCAATCGGTCTGCGGGCAGGGCACTTCACTCACGTGTTTGTGGATGAGGTACATTGTATACGATTAGGGTTGCGTACCTAAACGTAACATCAGATACACTGATACAGGTACATGTACACGAACCAGTACCAGTACAGAAGTTACAGGTCCAGACCTGTACATTTTATACCTGTACCTGAACAATTTGACAAATTAACTTTCTTCCGAACTTCCTCAATAATATTAAAACTGTAGTAATAAACTTGACAGAATCTATTAAAATAAAACAGGACAGAACTAGGGAGAACAGAATAAAAGGCAAACTTTATGCTGAAAATGTACACTTTCATTTGTTTGCATTCTATAGGTCTGGAGAGACCTTGAAATTACAATATCTATGACTTACCTTTATCAATTGTGTTTCATGCACTTTTAACATTAATGTGGATGTTGTTGTTGATCCCAGGCTGGCCAGGCTACAGAACCTGAGTGCCTGATTCCAGTGGGCCTTTGTGCAGGGGTACAATCTCAGGTATGTACATGTACAATACATGTAGCATGTACTGTATATTAAGGATAGTAGCCCTTAGGCCACACTAATTTGAATTGTTGGTTCTTGGATTCCTCCGCACCATTTTCTCTGATTTGCAAAGAAAAGAGTTCAGGATCTGATCAAATCAACTCCAAAATGCCCATATTTTGGCCCCAACGGTTGAAGAAGATCCTTGTCTTCCTAGCTGTTACAGTTCTTCCATTTTCAATGCATTAATTGGTTTGACAAAAAGTTTGATATTAGTTGTAGCTTTGGAGCTATCATAGGATGCTGAGGCCTGTTTTTTTTCACCTTAGGCCACACCAATTTAATTTGTTGGTTCTCGGATTCGCCTCTTCGTTTTTTTTCTGATTTGCAAAAAAAAAAAAATTGATTCTGGTCCTGAATCAACTGAAAAATGCTCATGTTTTGCCCCCCAACAGTTGAGGAAAGTCCTTTTCTTCCTAGTTGTTACAGTTTTCCCATCTATCATTGCAGTGGTTTGATTAAAAGTTCAAACTTCAATGTTTAAATTTTAACCCAGCCTTTTGTGTTGACTTCATGGCTCATGTTGTAGCATTTAAGCCTATAATAGGATGCCTAGACCTGTTTTTATTTTATTTTTTTCGCCCTGTTGCTTCATATTTTTTCTGAAAAAATCCGAGAACCAACAAATTAAATTGGTGTGGCCTTATTGCGTGAGATTTTTTCTGAGAAAATTTGAGAACCAACAAACCAAATTGGTGTGGTCTTGTTGATTTTTATTATTATCCTTTAATAGTCTTTCTCTAAAGTTTAAAATTTGTCATAGCTTTGGAGCTTTTATAGGATGCTTATATATATATAGGCCTGGTTTTTTCACCCTTTTGCTTCAGATTTTTTCTGAGAAAATCTGAGAACCAACAGATCAAATTGATTGTTATTTTCCTATGAAAGTCTTTTTCTAGGCCACACGAGACATGACCTTTTGTCATCCTTTGTATTTCAGGTTGTGCTGGCAGGAGACCCCATGCAGCTGGGCCCGGTACTGCAGTCCCACCTTGCCAAGGACCTGGGCCTGGGGCAGTCCCTACTGGAGCGCCTGATGACCCGGGGTCCCTACCTCAGGGACAACAACAAGTTCTCCCAGCATGGAGCATATAACCCTCTTCTGGTATGTTTCTTGATCTTTGAAATATCAGTTAGGCCATGTGGATTTAATTATATGGATGACATCCGCGCACGCACGAATTTTCATCTGTCTCCATAAAAACAAGTGCTTCTGCAAAAGCTGACCATTTTCGCCGCTTACAGGCTTACAGTTTTTACGAACATTTTCCCCATCCTAGCATTTCAATTTACCTAAGTTATATAAATGGTTCTAGTTCTCATCAACATTGTATATAATGAGAGAACATGCACTTCTATATTTCAACTCTTTAAGTTTAAAACATTACAAAAATCAAGTATATAACAGTTTATAACCTGTTTTCTCTCTTTTAAGAGTCTTTTTAACAGAATAAAAAAATGAGACACAAAAGTACATTTTAACTTAAATTATAAGTAACGTTAATATATATATATATAATTTTATTCAAAATCTCTTCTATGGCTTTGTCCCCAACATCTAAGTTTACAAACCTCGTGACATTCAACCAGGGCTTTAGCCAGCGCCCGTTTTACCGTCAATTGACGGTATTTTTCCCGTCGGACGGTAAAAATTTAAGTCCTTACCGTCAACATTGACGGTCAAAAATCGTGGGTGAAGACATTAAACTTAGCAAAAAATGTAGCGAATTTGAATGAGCCACGGCGCGGGGTCTTTCCAAAGCGCGTCGCGTCTTTTCAAAACGCCGCGGGCCCACACATTTCTTATTTAAATACGGCGGGAAACCTGACTTCAAGGAACGTGCCGATGTCTGTTAACTCGGTTCTTTTCTTCAATGTTGCTGTCTGTTTAAACAACATGTGCTAACGGCCACATAAGAACAATGGCTCGACTCAGGCTCACGCTGGTAACTGTACATGACAATAAGATAAATAAACAACATGTGGCAACGAACAAAGAAATATCAAACGTTTTGAAAATATACTGTACTTGAATTTTCATACCATCGCAAGAAAACGGAGATCGATCTACGCAAAGTGGCTTTATTATTTATATAAACTTCGTTAAACCACCTTCGAAGACTTGAGCGGCAGCATAAAGATAAATTTTCTGGAGCCGATCGCTGAAGCAAGTTTTTGCCGGCGTACGTAACTCCCTCCGCGGCAAAATCCCATATGCCGTAGCGAAATCGCGTCTCAGCACTTCCCCAAATCAACTCCATGGCCGCTAAAGTCTGCAAATGAGGTTAAACTTCCTCATTTCGGTTGAGAAGCGAAGCTACTAGTATAAAATCATGTGCATGGCGGCCATTTTGTTTGCTACCCGAAGTCTTCCGAATGATCTAAATAAGGAAATCGTCGGAAATCTGAGCCACATCCCTCGCTGTCGGCATGCGCTCGGGGCTGGCTCGGTGTAAATCGGAGGCTGTGGCGTCAGGACTAGGTTTATTTGCATGGCTCGGGAAGCCGCCGCGGCTTGAATCGCAGCGGGATTTGGGCGCCGGGCGGGTCAAACAAAGGGAATATGAAGTTGTGAGGACCATATATTTTTTTTTTTCATTCTTCAAATTGCAGATTGTGTAATTTTTTATCCTGAAATCTTGAAAATCTATCTGCAAATTGCAGACTGAAGACGGGTATTTAGAACACTGAATACATGAAGTGTGCGGGGGGGGGCATGATGTCGATCACCGGATCATGATTTTTTTTCGCGTTGACCCTGATTCAACCCTAAAATAATACTCGAAGAGAACTTCAAAAGTCATCTTTTACTAATCATATATAATTGTTTACATTATATCATCTGATCAACCTGATCTATTAAAAATTGTCAATGGAAAATACCTTGCCAAACAATGCAATACCTATTTAAGTTAATTAAACACTCACTCATTAATTAATTAATTTCCTAAAATACAAAAGACATGTTGGTGAAAGTTAGGCACCCAGGTAATATCAATAGTTCCACGGACAGCTATGTAGGCCGGAGCTTCTATTGCGTGCGATCTACGTTTGGTCAGAAAATACACCCCCCCCCAACACACACACACACAAAAACACCGATCCGGGAACGCCTGAAAAGGAGGCTTTTAATAAGCTTTGCCTGCAGCGCCTTGATTGGTCGGACGTGTGACCCTCTGGACTGCCGGCTAATGGAAATCTGAACATCTAGACTAATCCACACTGCTAATGCTCATTGACATAATTTATGCAGTTTATTAAAATCCTTGATTACTGTGATTATAGACATGTCTTTATCAACATTTTTGGCAAATAATAAAATCAAGTTATTGTTCAAGACAAATTAAGTTTGTTTTGTCAGCAGCTTTGTTATGCAACATTAATAGAACTATGATTTTGAAATTAGCAACCATAATGGAAAGTATACAAACGTCCAAGGCATAAATGGTAAAAAGTGCACTCGCAACAACGACATCTAGCGACATGCGGCAACTCAGCATGTCTGCATGGCCGTCGCAACAACAACATCTAGCGACATGCGGTGACTTAGCATGTCTGCATGGCCGTTGAAGGGTGGAACCGTTGATCCATCCATCCATGCATCCAATCTCAATCTCGTCTGAGTTACCATTTTCGCGCATGCGAAAATGGTAAAAAAGAAAGTTTTTGACCATATTGTAAATCACACAAGGCACCTGCAAAATAAGCATTATATATGCAGCCATAGACTGCAAAAATAATGTAATATTGGAAAACGATACTAATGTCATAGAATGACAAAATCAATTCCAAAGGAAAAGAAGAAAATGCGAAAAAAATGAGTCAATATTATTCCCCATACCATACCCTGCATGTTTAGTCATTTGTTCAACCTTTATGACCACAAAGATTTCATAATGAAGGCTAATTTTTTTTGAGGTGGGGGACAAACTTTTTCTTTTATTCGCATCAGTTTTAGGGTTCCCAGAGGATGTCATTCATATAATCAAGTCAACATGGCCTTACAGTGCAAGGTTGGACAAGTTTTCAAAAATGGTCTGACCCATTTCCACTTGCCCAAACCAACTTTTAACTTGCTGAAAATATATATGAATGACATATCTCTATGCATTTTTACTTGCAGCAAGAAAATCATATTTTTCAGTAAAAAAAAGCACTTTAAAGGTGGCACTTTAGTGGCGAGAACGCAATTCCAAAAGTGGCTAGCTGTAGGTTCTTGTATCCCCCCTCGTCCCGAGTTCATCACTGGGATTGACTTTCTTATCCAAACTGCTTCTTAAATCCAGCGGATAAGAAAATCCCAATATCCTATGTTCTACCACCCAATGACAGTATTTTTGGATGTTTCTCTGGTATCCCACTAGGTGACGAAGTTGGTGTGTAACTACCGTTCCCACCCTGCACTTCTGAAACTGCCGTCAGAACTGTTCTACCACGGTGACCTGTTCACGTTAGCCGACCCCTCACTCACCAGACAGCTGGAGAACTGGGAGGGGCTACCCTGTAAGGGCCGACCAATCATATTCCACGGAACAGAGGGGGAAGACATGCGGGAGGGGAGCAGCCCATCATGGTTCAACCCCGTAGAGGCAGTACAGGTACTGCGCTACACACAGCTGCTGCTAGGGGGCAGTGTCAATCAGTCTGACCTAGGAATCATCACCCCTTACAGAAAACAGGTCAGTTTGACATTTAGACTTTTCTTTTAGACTTTTCTGAGTTGATTTTCAAGGGATCTTGTAGGTGCTGCACTACACACAGCTGCTGCTAGGGGGCAGTGTCAAGCAGTCTGACCTAGGAATCATCACCCCTTACAGAAAACAGGTCAGTTTGACATTTGGACTTTTTGGGGTTGATTTTCAAGGGATCATGTCTACTCACTGTACACAGTGATAAACTGGTTACTGGGGTATAGTACAAATGTATCTTTAGGTAAAATTGTGGGGCTGTGCAGGTATTTCTGATGTCTACATATATCTGCACCTACATGTACAATTTAACCTGCACCAGTCTATTTAATGGGTGTATCACATGTGTACCTCATGTTGTGACTAGGAGGTAGTATCCTCTACTTTTTGTCAGTGACTGAAAGTACATGTAGTGGATACAGTAGCTTTAGAAACTGTTTTCTTGTGTATCTCATTAGGCCACAGCAAATAATATTCATGGATGACATCAGCGCATGCATTAACTTTGCCTGGTTTTAGAAAAAAAAAGGAATTTTGTTGCCCCCTAACAGTGGTCAACATGCTGAAAATTGGGCAAAGATGTCTGTTGCCATGCCTGCACCAACTTGCACACAAACTGGATATCTCGACCCCTGGTCTTCCATAAGTCTTGCTGTGGCCTTACCTAGATGTCTAACCTTCATTGACGCAATGGTAGGAATGATTTTGATGCGTACACATGCAGGTTGAGAAACTACGACTGCTGCTGGGGTCAGTTGGACTGGACGAGGTCAAGGTGGGGTCAGTGGAGGAGTTCCAGGGACAAGAGAGGCTCATCATCATCATCTCAACTGTAAGTCTAATCTTCATTTTAAAGCGGCATTATGTAACATTTTTGCACTAAGATTAAAATATTATATTGTGGAAAATATTCCTGTGATTGTAATTTACTTCCACATTATTAACATTATTGTCATGAACATACACGTAACAACTATATATATCTCACATTTCTGAGATTTATGGTCAGCACTGAAACAGCCCACGAGTCGCACTCAGATTGTGGTGCCACCACAAATTACATACCAGAATGTAAACAAACATGGTTGACGGTTGTGTTTCAAGCTTATAAATATACTTGAAAGGCATATTTTGGCACCTCCACTGCCTGAATGGCTCTTATTTGCAATGGGGTAGGGTCAACTGACCCTGTAAAGAAATAGCCAGAAATTTACTTTTTGTATCGTCCGTTACATAATGCATCTTTAAGGTAGTAACACTGGGCAAGGCTGAAGAATTTTTGTGAGATATCAAAAATAGTACTAATCTAACTTATGAGTATAAATCTTCATTTTTTCTCCAAGTACCTTTGATACGGCACCAGTGCATATAGTGCATATTTTGAACTGATTCCTACAAAATGTTGCATTAGATTCTATGATTTAAGTATTTTGGAATGTAGAGCAGAATAGAATTTATATCTCCTGTTCACCCTGAAACCTCTAACTTTTTTCATCCTTCCCACAGGTTCGATCGACGACCAACATGCTGAAGCATGACACCCAGCACACCCTGGGCTTCCTCAGTAACCCCAAACGGTTCAACGTGTCCGTCACGCGAGCACAGGCCCTGCTGATCATGGTGGGAAACCCCCACGTGCTGGGACAGGTCAGTTACCTCCGTGAAAAATGGAGGTATTGTTTTTATCTTAAAAGTTCATCTGTGTTGGTAGAAGTCATTATGAAACAAGATTGAACCGCAATATTGCCAACACAAGAAATTGGACTCACCCAAATGATCAAAAATTTTCGACTGTACAATTCCAGTCTTTATGAAGGGCATTACAACCATCTCTAAACAGAGACAGGGGCGCCACAGACTTTTTGAAACCTATGATCCACTGCTCACGGAGTCACGTGTGTCACATGTATATGCGTGAAGTCACAGAAGCTGTCGATTGCTCATTCTTTGCAATTGTGCAGTTCAGACTTGTTTCATTTATAAGGACTTGCTTTTGGTGTGTCTGTTGGTGTGCTTCCTAATATTTATTGGCATAACGTAAAAAGGCCTTTATGGATTGTTTGGAACTAGGAACCTTTCCAATAATAATAGATACTGAAATACAATTAATAAAATACTGGCATCGTTTTGTAAACTTGCCCGAAGACAGCTTACTTCGTGAAGCATACGATGTTTTATATTCTGGTAAACACGATTGGCTTAACCACGTAAATGACATTCTGAATTACAATGGTCTTGGACAATTCTGGACGAACCCCGGATCATACCAAGTGGATACGATAACCAATCAATTACGATCCCGCCTTCAAGATATATATATACAAAAATAGGTATAATTCTATTAGTAACAACGCAAAACTTTCTGTTTATACCGCATTAAAGGAAAATTACGGACAAAAACAATACCTCTCAAGTATACACAATCTAGATATCCGAAAAGCGATCACAAAATTAAGAATTAGTTGTCATAAATTAAACATAGAAATGGGTCGATACAAGAAAATACCAAATGACCAACGGTTCTGTCCATTTTGTTCCAAACATGATTGAAAATGAGCACCATTTTATAATGGATTGTACACTATACAATGATAAGCGCCTATTGCTGTTCACCTTTCTTTCCGCTTGTTCAATTGATTTCAATACGTTAGATGCTATAGATAAATTCAACTACATTCTCAGGGGAGATAACCAATACAGTGTTCAAATAGGAAAATACATTAAAGAATGTTTCGATCTTAGAGACCACATGTTAGAGAATAGTTAACCTTTATTGTTACATCATACATATACTCTGTACGTAAGATGATGTTATCCACACATGTATTTAGCTTTGTTAGATCTTTAGTTAAGTTGTAGAAGACCATACAAAAGTCTCTGTACTTTTTTGTTGTGTCAATAAAGAATCATCATTATTTGGTATATGGGTAGGTCTTAGGAAGACTAGGTGAATTGTGTTCCCCCTGGTAGCTGACCTTGGTACTGAAGCAGAACTTTTTGTTTTTTGTTGTACCTTTTGTCCTGGACATGCTCTGGTCTTGTTTCCATATACTGTAGTTTCCCCTCAGAATGTCTACAATTTTATTGACATGTTTGTGATTTTACCTTGTTCAAACTTAGTATTCTAACATAGCTGACTTGTGTTCAAGTAACTATGTGACAATTAGTGGTATGCTAAAAGGTGATTTCAGGTTAAACAGTTCTTAGTGAACAAATGCAATAATTTTCTGTCTCCAGGACCCTTACTGGCTGTCCATGTTACAGTACTGTGTTGACCAGGGTGCTTATACAGGCTGTTCTCTTCCCTCAACTGTGGTGAGTTTGGACCATTTTTATCTTTACCTTGAAATTCACAGAAGGAAAACATATTGTTACATGTACCTCTATGAAAAATGGAGGTATTGTTTTTGTTTGTTTGTTTGTTTCGCATAACTGGTAAAAACACCAGTTTTGTAAATGTAGGTACAAGCTGCGTCAGACCAAACTGTAAGGTTTGAACCATTACTCTTTTCGATAAGTGTGGTGGGTTCTTGAACAGCGCGTGGGATGTGGCTCTTCCAAACACGGGACCTCCATTTAACGTCCTATCTGAGGGATGTCCCTAACCGAAGCTAGGTACTCATTTATACAAGATTGGTGGCATTGGGCAGTTGGTAGTTGATGCTACCTGAAACGTCTGACCGTTTTCCAAAATCAAATCCAGCTGTTGCTTGAGTAACTGTTTTTTGGCATAACTTTCCATATTTTCCCTTACACTTGTTGTAACTCCCTTACAGAAAGTGCAGAGTGAAACTAACAGTAGCACAAGTGATGTCCAGCACACAGAACCAAGCTCCCCACTTCCTACAACAAACAGCCCTTCTTCCAAAGTGACAGAAACACTGACTCTTGATGTGAAAGACACTAGGAGGTCACATCTGGAAAGAGATAGAAATCTGTGCAGTGACAGTATTAGCAACCATAAGGTGGACATTCGAGAAAGTGGGCGCAGAGAAGACAACAACTTAGCTCTTAGTGAAGAGAAGATAGAAGCAAAGTTAGGTGGAGGGAAAACGATAGAAAGATACGATAAGAATACTTCCAAACAACAACCAGTAGCCCTTACAGAAAATCAAGTCACGGGTGCAAGCAGTGTGATACCTGGTAACAAGGACTCTGTTGTGGCTGATAGCAAAGGTGGACAACACGTTGAAAGCAGCGTCAAAGATGTACATGTAGATGTCAGAGAGGAAGAGGAGAAAAGCAGTGGTTGCCTGGTACCAGAACTCCCAAACACAGTCATCCAAAATAGAAGCAACATGCAGGGTTTACTGAACAATGGGGCACCAATTTTGTCAGTAGAAACCATGGAAAATGGAGGCATGAATGCTGAGAGTGTATCTGACTGTACAGGTCTGACATGTGAGGCTGTGTGTGACTACAGTAGCATGCCGTCACTGAGTGATGGGGAGAGTGACCAACATGACAGTGATGTGATCGTTGAGAGTAGTTACGAGGAAAGTGGTGACGATTAATGCTGATGGTTGTTCTTAAAGATACATGTAGTATTTTAACTTCTTCCTATAGGGGACCCCAGAAAGTGCGAAATGGAACGAAATGGAACGGAATATGTATAGAAGAAAGCCGTTTGTGCATTGGAACGGCGACGTTAGTGTCCGCTCGACGTCCAAATGGCAACGTTAAGATTGATGGTATTCTCGGTCGATCGATTAGGGTACGTTAATAATAAAGTGACCGTAACGTTATAAGATGGATCGGGGTACGTTCAGAATAAAGTGACCACAACGTTATAAAGTGGTCACTTTATTCTCAACGTACCCTAATCGATTTTATAACGCTGCGGTTCTAAGAATACCATTAGCACATCTTAACGTTGCCGTTTGGACGTCCAGCGGACACTAACGTCGCCTTTCCAACGTACTTCATATATATTTCGTCCCATTTTGTCCCATTTCGTTCCATTTCGTTCCATTTCGCACTTTCTGTACACCGTCCTATAGTCATTGGGCTACCAAGTCACCAAAGTTGCATTACACACATCTTTATTTTTTTAGCACTCCAGATTTGGTTTTTCCATCAACATTTTAAAAAAGTATTTCTTAGGCCACACCTATTTAATTTGTTGCTTCTCGGATAGCCCTGTCCATTTTTTTCTGATTTGCAAAATGAAAGACATAAATTGGCTCCAACGGTTGAAAAAAGTCCTTTTCTTCCTAGTTCTTAAGTTTTTCAATCTAACAATGCAATTTTGTTTCATTATAAGTTCAAAATCTATTGTTTTAAATATAAACCAGCCTGGTATGTTCACTTCATGGCTCATATCGTGACATTTCCGGCTATCATGGGGTGCCTTGGCCCATTTTATTTTTATTTTTTTTCGCCCTGTCGCTCCTGATTTTTTCTGAAAAAATCAGAGATACAACAAATTAAATTGGTGTGGCCTTATTACATTCCACAAAGTTGTTGCATTTTTTTTCATACTTAGATACTGTCACTTATACATTTGTACCTTACACAAAAAACTTTTAGTTAGTAGTGTTTTCAAGTAGTGTTCACTAAGGCCACACCAATTTAATTTCTTGGTTAACGGATTCGCCGCTTCATTTTTTTCTGATTTGCAAATAAAAATAAAAATTCAGAATCAACTGCAAAATGCTCATATTTTGCCCTGAACAGTTGAAAACAGTCCTTTTCATCCTACTTGTTACAGTTATTCCATCTTTCAAGGCAGTGGTATCATTAAAAGTTCAAAATTCATTGCTTAAATTTTGAACCAGCCTGGTATGTTGACTTTATGGCTCCTATCGTACCATTTTGGGCCATAATAGGATGCCTAGGCCTGTTTTTATTTTTATTATTTTTCGCCCGCCCGCTCCATTATTTTTCTTTAAAAATCCGTTAACCAAGAAATTAAATTGGTGTGGCCTAAGCATAGAATGTAGGATATTTTCTATAATTCTACACAAAGTTTTTGTTACACTTACTTTATAGACTTTTAAGATCTGTGGTCTGTGTTAGACAACTTGATGTCAGTGCATAGTTACATGTATAGACGATAGACCATCACATACTGGTAACATGCATTTAGATATTACTGCTCAAGAGTTCAGTCGGATGTAAAAATGGACATCGAACATGATTGTGTTCCAAATATTAAATTCCGTATGTGGTATTGTTCTTTTATTCCCTCTTCTTTTGACTTTTGAAGACTTTGCTTAGTTCTTGAAATACGTTTTTAGATTCTGTTTATTCAAGTCATTTTAGCCCTAGGTCTAAACTTTCTTTCCCCACAACACTGTTAGGGTGTATCTTGATTGTACACTAGACGATAGTTTCTTACTGAAGTTTGATAATAAATCTGTTAAACAGAATCACCGACTTCACCAATTTTCCTTTTACAAAGAAAAGGGTGAGTAGGTTGTGTTGTTGTGTATGTTTGGGTCAAGCTAAGGCCACAGTCAACAATTTGATTGTTTCATGTTAATTTCAGCTAAGTTACAGTCATTAACATGCAGTAATTGAAAATTGTTTACTTTTCTCACACTTTTCCTGCACTTTTTCTTGAATTGAGTGTATTTTGCTGGCAGTCTTTAAAAGAAAGAAATCACAGCCAAACAGCCACTTAATAAGTAATACCTGGCGCCGAATGGCTGCCATATAGACCCTTACGACAGTTCCACAAAAATTTGTGGAACAAATATGTGTATCATGTGTATTATTTGCTTGTTGTGATTTGTATTGTTTGTTTGTTTTTATTTGTTTACCCAGGGTGTACATATCGCCACTAAGGCGTTTTTCAATGTGCCCTGCAGGCATACATAAATAAAATATACAAGAAAATAACAGATATAACAAAATGATAAGTCAAGTTATAAGTACAAATTAAAGTCAACAAATAAAAGTAAAAGTACTATATAATGCCACAACTCAGTAAGGTGGTAATAAAACAAACTTGTCAAACCAAGAGCCACAACTCATAGTAATTTAAGGCAATAATACACAAACTTAAGTACAATCAAAAGGTAGTTATGATAAAAGAAACAAAAACGGGCTAATAAATTTAAGAAAACATACTAAATAAATATGACAAATGATATAAATGATAATGAAACTGAAATTTGCATATCAATGTCTAAAAGCAAAATGGAAAATTAAACAAAGAAATCATTGATTATTATGTGATACCCTGCTTCAATTCAGCCGTATAGAGGCTGCGACTGCACGGGTACTGTTTGGACAATAAAAACCATTTATTATTATTATTATTAATACTATGCTTATTAACTTAATCAGACTACTGTTGTACATTTTATACCAGTTAGTTCTATAATTGATATAACCAAAAGCAATTGCAAGTCTGTCCCCTGTTGTTAACTCAGTTTTAGTTATAAGTAAATGTAGTCAGACTCAAGTTTTCTCCCAGCCCTCTGCTTTTTACATGTACCTCATCCTTTAGGCCACACCAATTTAATTTGTTGGTTCTCGGATTTTTTCAGAAAAAATATGAAGCGACAGGGCGAAAAAAAAATAAAACAGGTCTAGGCATCCTATTATAGCCCCAAATGCTACAATATGAGCCATGAAGTCAACAAAAAAGGCTGGGTTAAAATTTAAAGTATAAATTTTGAACTTTTAATCAAACCACTGCATTGATAGATGGAAAAAACTGTAACAACTAGGAAGAAAAGGAATTTCCTCAACTGTTGGGGGCAAAAA
>NW_017804009.1:1104454-1106230 GCF_001625305.1 Branchiostoma belcheri | reverse complement strand
TTTTTTTTTTGTCAAATCAGAAAAAAATGAAGAGGCGAATCCGAGAACCAACAAATTAAATTGGTGTGGCCTTAGGTGAATATGTACTGGAAAATGTCTGAGAACTACTGAAATGAGTTGTTGTGGCTCTCACTCACTGTTTCGAGGTCGCTTGAAGTCTCCCCATGACTGTCTGTTTCCATTTCTCTCTATCCTCCATCGCACAGCTGGCAGTTGACTTTCCAATGTCATCCTCTAGTTGCTTTATGTTAATGATACTAAGTTAAATGTGGTCTTCCAAGACTTCTCTCCATTACTCAGGTTCCACTGTATTAGAGTTTGTGTACATTGTACTTTCTCATCCTTTTTCCTCCAACAGTGGTCTACAAAACGTAGTCTCCTTTGCCGTATTGTTTCAGCAATCAGCAGTACAGCTCAATTGGTTTGAAATTATTTGTGTCCATGAAATGTTCAAGACATTTCTCAGCATTCTAGTGTATGGGCTATTTAGCCTTCTCTCCTGCCAGTGTTTTTGTAAGTGTCCAGCACTCTGACCCGTAGAGAAGGATTGATTCTATTGCTGATCTAAAGAAACTGATTTTTGCAGCTGGGCTTAAATCGAGCGACGAATAGAATCAAAGGCTTTGAGATTCTGATCCTTGATACCTTCAATAAGTCTCCTAAGAGCTAATATCTGAGATAATGTTGATCGGCCTGGCCAAAAACCATTTTTATTATTTCTTAGCATTTTGTTGCAAATTTTTGCTGCTGTAGCTGACAATCTGATTCCTTCTATTTACTAGTAAGTTGCATAACCAAGGTCTCCCTTTTTTGGTAGTGGAAAAAAGTGGTGGTGGCTCTAATATTTGGGAATTTCAAAGATGGTTATGAAGTAATACTGATGTGACACCACAAGCTGCCCCTCCCCACTTATAGCCACATGCCAGGGTTTTTTAATGTAAGCTATGGTGCGGATGTGTTTTCCCTCAGCTGTGAACATCTCCACCCGGCTGTTCCAACTATCAGCCACAATCACACGCCCCAAACTGTCCACACAGATTCCTGTGGGGTAATTAAGATTCCCTGTTTCAGTGCCTTTGGTACCAAAAGTGAATAGGTAGACTCCGTTCTTGTCATACTTTAGAATACAAGCGCCCCTCATGTTTAAGATATAGATGTTCCCTTTTGTGTCCACGGTTACAGAGCGGTAATTATAAGATGCTGTTGTTGCTGATAGCCACCAGTTCACCCAGTTAATCTTACATGTTCGTGGCGGTGAGTAAGTAGGACTTAACCACACAATCTCTAGCTCTTTGGGTTGTCTTAATGCCCTTATCGCCAGTATGGTTCTGTCAGAAGGCTCCTGCCAGCCAATGCCAAAGATTACACTGTTGCATTTGAACTCGGCAAGAACATGGCCCTCTTTGCTGTACTGTCGGATGTAAGGTGCGTACAAAGTGATCCACAGGGTATCATTGCTGCCTATGCACATTTTAGGTTGTTTATTGTGTGATGTGGAGAAATTGCGAAGGTAAACTCCCTCCATGCTGAAGACCTGGATTCTAGTTCTGTCAGCCACAAATATCTCGTTAGTCGAGGACACGGCCAGGCCACGCACAGAACGAAACTGGCCGGGGCCTTTGCCTTTTCCACCAAAAGTGACATTCTTTTTCACTTCTGCTGGTAAAACAGAGTAAAAACTTGGTGTAGTCTGTGGGCACCACTTTATACACATATATATATATATATATATATATATATATATAAATATACACTTTACACACACACACACATATA
>NW_017804009.1:1103021-1104434 GCF_001625305.1 Branchiostoma belcheri | reverse complement strand
CACATTCTATGTTTTGTTGAAACCAGATGGATTGGACAGACAAAAAACGGATCGTCTGCAGTGACCATGTGTCACTGGAACAGTAACACTTTTACTGGGGTTGTAAAAAATTGAATTTTATTAGTCTTTTCTGTTTAAATTCATTAGATCTTTAATTGTGTTGTATTTCAAATAATTAAAATAGACTACAATACATTTCTAATAGACAAATACGACAAGTCTTAAACTACTGTTAGTGTACTGTCCCCTGTATAATGGCACAGTCCAAAAAGTGGTCGGTTATTCAATAAGCGACCACTTTTGAGGTTATCCCCTGATAACCACTGGGAAATGGAGCCAGCTGATTGGTCATCATGTCTTCTGGCTATATGATAAAATTTAGCAATACATGATTATAATAAGTCTTACTTGTGTAGCTGGGTAGGGAGGTACCATCAGTGGTCCCAAGGCTGGGTGGAGTGGTACCATCAGTGGTCCCAAGGTTGGGTGGAGTGATACCATCAGTGTTCCCAAGGCTGGATGGGGTGGTACCATTGATACCACCAAGGCTGGGTGGGTTGGTACTGTCAGTGATCCTGATGGTAGCAACATGTGTCAGTTCTGTTGCATTCAGTGTACTCAAGTTGTTAACTTCTTGCTTAGTCTGAAAAAAAAAACAAGAAGAACCTATTGCGCACCTATTGTACCATCTGTAGCAGTCATTCTTGACGTTTAACTGTCAAGAAAAATCATAGATATAAGAAAGATATAAGAACCAACAAATCAAATTGGTGTGGCTAAAATTAAGGTGTAAAATTGAGCCCAGACAAAGATGTTGACCTTGTAATACCTTTTGGATGCCTGGGGTGTTGTGGTAGACTCCTATGATGACTCCCGTGGTGATTGCTCCCACCAGAAGCAGGAAAACCACCAAAGCAATGAGAAGGCAACTTCGCTTCACTGCAAAACAGCATTAGGCCACACCAATTTAATTTCTTGGTTAACGGATTTTTGAAGAAAAATAATGGAGCGGGCGGGCGAAAAAAAAATAATAAAAACAGGCCTAGGCATCTTATTATGGCCCAAAATGGTACAATAGGAGCTATGAAGTCAACACACCAGGCTGGTTCAAAATTTAAACAATGAATTTTTAACTTTTAATGATACCATTGCATTGAAAGATGGAATAACTGTAACAACTAGGATGAAAAGGACTGTTTTCAACTGTTCAGGGCAAAATATGAGCATTTTGCAGTTGATTCTGGATTTTTATTTTTATTTGCAAATCAGAAAAAAATGAAGCGTCGAATCCGTTAACCAAGAAAATAAATTGGTGTGGCCTTAAGTTTTTTAAAATTCTTTTGTAAACAATTTTTCTTAGAAAAAAAAACAATTATACATGGCACTGGCACAGTAATGCAATAAGTAACTAGG
>NW_017804009.1:1101164-1103001 GCF_001625305.1 Branchiostoma belcheri | reverse complement strand
TCTATGTTTTGTTGAAACCAGATGGATTGGACAGAAAAAACGGATTGTCTGCAGTGACCACGTGTCACTGGAACAGTAACACTTTTACTGGGGTTGTAAAAAATTGAATTTTATTAGTCTTTTTCTTTTAAAATTTCATTTAGATCTTTTTAATTGTGTTGTATTTTCAAATAATTAAAAATAGACTACAATACATTTCTAATAGACAAATACGACAAGTCTTAAACTACTGTTAGTGTACTGTCCCCTGTATAATGGTACAGTCCAAAAAGTGGTCGGTTATTCAATAAGCGACCACTTTTGAGGTTATCCCCTGATAACCACTGAGAAATGGAGCCAGCTGATTGGTTATCATGTCTTCTGGCTATATGATAAAATTTAGCAATACATGATTATAATAAGTCTTACTTGTGTAGCTGGGTAGGGAGGTACCATCAGTGGTCCCAAGGCTGGGTGGAGTGGTACCATCAGTGGTCCCAAGGTTGGGTGGAGTGATACCATCAGTGTTCCCAAGGCTGGATGGGGTGGTACCATTGATACCACCAAGGCTGGATGAGTTGGTACTGTCAGTGATCTTGATGGTAGCAACATGTGTCACTTCTGTTGCATTCAGTGTACTCAAGTTGTTAACTTCTTGCTTAGTCTGAAAAAAAAAAACAAGAAGAACCTATTGCGCACCTATTGTACCATCTGTAGCAGTCATTCTTGACGTTTAACTGTCAAGAAAAATCATAAAATCTTTTGTTCTATCACTTGTATAATGTTTTAAAATCAGCTGCAGAATTTCAGATTGAAGCTCTAAAGAGTGGCAGTAACTTATAGGGTTTCTTATTATGATTTTCTGACATTCTACCTCATTTCATGTTGTGGCCCAAAACTTTTTTCTGTGCACCTAAAATTTAGGTTAGGCCACACCAAGTAAATTTTATGGATGACGTCCACGTCCACGGGTTTCACGTCAATCTGACAATTTGCGGCACTGTCGTGACTCTTTGGTCGTAGTTACAGGAAGCGGAATTTCTTGGGTTTTTTTTCTAGGAACAGGCCAAAATCAATGCGCGCGCATCCATAAAATTTACTTGGTGTGGCCTTAGGTGCACCAGTGCACCCATTACCAAATATTATTCCAGCCCTGAACTTTTGCTGTATTGTTCAGTATTCTTCTACTAGTTTGCTTGATGGGAGTAATACATAAATAGATGAAACAATATCATGTAAGGTCATTCCAATTTAATTAATTGGTTCTTGGAATTGCCAGCTTCTTTTTGTTCTGATTTGTAAAAAAAATATTCAGCATCTGAATCAACTTCAAAATGCTCATATTTTGGACTGGTCCAAACAGTTGACGAAAGCTTCTTGTTTTCCTACTTGTTACAGTTTATCCATCTGTCAATGCATTGGTTACTAGATAAAAAGTTAATTTGAAAATTCATTGTTTGGATTATAATCCGGCCTGGTATGTTAATTCAAATATAACTTTTTGGGGCAATCAGAGGATGCATAGATCTGCTTTATTTATTTTATTTACCCTGTCCCTTCAAATCATTTCTGAAAGATACAAGAACCAACAAATCAAATTGGTGTGGCTAAAATTAATATATAAGGTGTAAAATTGAGCCCAGACAAAGATGTTGACCTTGTAATACCTTTTGGATGCCTGGGGTGTTGTGGTAGACTCCTATGATGACTCCCGTGGTGATTGCTCCCACCAGAAGCAGGAAAACCACCAAAGCAATGAGGAGGCAACTTCGCTTCACTGCAAAACAGCATTAGGCCACACCAATTTAATTTCTTGGTTAACGGATTTTGAAGAAAATAATGGAGCGGGCGGGCGAAA
>NW_017804009.1:1065082-1101144 GCF_001625305.1 Branchiostoma belcheri | reverse complement strand
AATAAAAACAGGCCTAGGCATCCTATTATGGCCCAAAATGGTACAATAGGAGCTATGAAGTCAACACACCAGGCTGGTTCAAAATTTAAACAATGAATTTTTAACTTTTAATGATACCATTGCATTGAAAGATGGAATAACTGTAACAACTAGGATGAAAAGGACTGTTTTCAACTGTTCAGGGCAAAATATGAGCATTTTGCAGTTGATTCTGGGTTTTTATTTTTATTTGCAAATCAGAAAAAAATGAAGCGGCGAATCCGTTAACCAAGAAAATAAATTGGTGTGGCCTTAAGTTTTTTTTTAATTCTTTTGTAAACAATTTTTCTTAGAAAAAAAAACAATTATACATGGCACTGGCACAGTAATGCAATAAGTAACTAGGAAGTTAAGAATCAGAAAACATTGATAAAATATGCAATTAATAAAGAATTGCGCAGAACCCGTAGAAACTTAACAGTAATAAAAACAATGCATAATCATCATCATTGACGTCATAAGAGATATTAACAAATTGAATGTAGTTAAGTAACAGATAGCAAAATATAATATATCCTAAATAACAAAATCTACATACTGAGTTGTAGATATATGAAATTCAAAGTAAATCAAAGGAAGAAAACAGTTTTCAAAACAGCCAGTTTGATAATAAGGCCACACCAATTTAATTTGTTGGTTCTCGGATTTTTTCAGAAAAAATATAAAGCGACAGCTGCAGGGCGAAAAAAAAATAAAAATAAAAACAGGTCTAGGCATCCTATTATAGCCCCAAATGCTACAATATGAGCCATGAAGTCAACAAAAAAGGCTGGGTTAAAATTTAAAGTATAAATTTTGAACTTTTAATCAAACCACTGCATTGATAGATGGAAAAAACTGTAACAACTAGGAAGAAAAGGAATTTCCTCAAAAGTTGGGGGCAAAATATGAGCATTTTTTAGTTGATTCAGAACCAGAATCTTTTTTTTTTTGCAAATCAGAAAAAAATGAAGAGGCGAATCCGAGAACCAACAAATTAAATTGGTGGGGCCTAAATACAAATCAAACAAGGTACAAAAATATGGATGAGACATTATCAATAAATATCATTTTGGCTCAAAGCATCCACCTTTAACCTGCCATTACCAGGCTGAAAAATATCAGCAACTTGCAGGCTTAAAAATACAAATTTAAATCAAAGCTGCCAACTACGAATTGCAGGACAGAAAATAACTAATATAAATAATTTCATTTAAAAAATATGTATTTTTACCATAACCAAATGCAGTGTCATGAAAGTTTGTCATCTTACCACAAAGTTTATCGGCCTGTTGGGGGTTTGATGTGTACATCGGGTTTGGAAGAAGTCTTGTTGCCTTTGGTGGATTGCGAAGCTTCTTTACATGTTCCGTTGTGTCAGGTCTAGAGTCATCTGAAGCCTGTTGGTGAACGTTTGTTGTTGTGCTGAGATAGGTTTCATTCTCACACATGTTTGTAACAGCGTAAGGTTCAATGTCACCATCATCAGTCGCTTTACTGTCTGTGTTTGCAGGATTGCGGAGCTTGTGTACGGTAGTATCATGCGTGGAGTCATCTGAAGCCTTTTGGCGCATGTTTATTGTTCTGCTGAGATAGGCCATGTGATCGGACATGTTTGCAACAGCGTAAGGTTCAATGTCACCATTGTCAGTCACTTTACTTCTTCCTTTTTTAATGATTTTAAAAGTATAAGGTTTGATGGGTCTGTGCCTAGTCTCATTATAACCTTTATCTTGTGTTGTGTGGGGCTGAGATTTGTTAGCCTTTCTGTTGGAGTTGAAATTCATAGTCACTGTACTGTCTGCTTGCATGACGTGCTGTTCTTCTGCAGAGTTTCCAGTAGTGTTACCATCTTCTTCATTTTCCATTGAGGCCGTGTACATGGCAGAGTTTTCAGCATGGATCAGATCAGATGCAGAATATACTTCAGCAACCGCTGGGGTGGGGATATCGTTATTATCTGCCATATAATAATGCTCATTTGTGGTTGTATGTTCGACTTCATTGCCGGCTACATATGTAGCCTCCAACATGTCTTCTCCTTGACTACTGGGAGCCATATAATAATGCTCATCTGTGGTTGTATGTTCGACTTCATTGCCAGCTACATATGTAGCCTCCAACATGTCTTCTCCTTGACTACTGGGAGCTATATAATAATGCTCATCTGTGGTTGTATGTTCGACTTCATTGCCAGCTACATATGTAGCCCCCAACATGTCTTCTCCTTGACTTCTAGGAGCTATATAATAATATAATGCTCATCTGTGGTTGTATGTTCGACTTCATCGCCGGCTATATATGTAGCCCTCAACATGTCTTCCCCTTGACTACTGGGAGCCATATAATAATGCTCATCTGTGGTTGTATGTTCGACTTCATCGCCGACTACATATGTAGCCTCCAACATGTCTTCTCCTTGATGACTAATACAATAGTTTTGGCTATATGTTGACATTCTTGCTGGCTCTGCGGCACTTTTTGTGTGTAGCGCATCCTGATCAGAGTGTAGATTATCTTCATTTTGCCCTGGGCTTGTCAACTCCTTTGGATCATATTTAATTTTTGGATTGTTGTTCGGGCCATGCACTGGGTATATGCAGGTTAGTGCAGGTAAAACTGGAGATGTGCAGGTATTTCTGATGCCTACCTGCACCTAACCTGCACTGGTCCATGTACTGGGTATATGCAGGTTAGTGCAGGTAAAATTGGAGCTGTGCAGGTATTTCTCATGTCTACCTGCACCTAACCTGCACTGGTCCATGTACTGGGTATATGCAGGTTAGTGCAGGTAAAATTGGAGCTGTGCAGATATTTCTCATGTCTACCTGCACCTAACCTGCACTGGTCCATGTACTGGGTATATGCATGTTAGTGCAGGTAATTAAAGTTGGAGCTGTGCGGGTATTTCTCACCAATATCTACCTGCACCTAACCTGCACTGGGCCATGACAAAACCCAGACCTTAGGGGACATACATGTACATGTACATGTACAGGTCCACAGTCAAAATTAAAAATCATTTCTTCATGACCCTTGGTACTGCATTAGATTGTTATAAAATTATAGTTGGGAGAAAAACAGGTCTGACACAGCTCTGTATAAGGCAGACTAATCATAGGATTGAGAATTGTTAATATACATGTTTCATGTACATAAAGTAAAAAATGGCTATATATATTGACAGTAACTATACATCTCACTCAAGGACAAACTCAGAGACCTGTTTCAACTTTCCATGCAGGCTACAATGTAGGCTAGCCTTGGAAGCTACTGGGCCTTGTTAGCTGTACTACAAATATTCTGCAGATAATAAACAAAACATCTCAGACTGCTGTTTATTAATGCTATTCACAATTTCCAACCCAGGGCCCAGCCGGGCAGCTTTTGGAAATGAAAAGCTACTGTACCATAAAAAGACAAAGACAACAAAACACGCAAAAATGTTCTTAAAATTATTGTGAGCAATATTTATGTGTATTTTGAATGGTTAATTTCTTGCCCATGCAAACAGTCCTGAGCCAGGTCCCAGTTTGGAAATGTCAGGTTACCATAAGCTGCACTATTATAATAGCACAACTGTTTCTCCTTATAGCTTTCCTAGTCTCTAGACGTTTTTGTAGCAGAGAGAGGAAGGTGTTTAGATCAAGCAAGAGAGCCAGGGCAAAACACAGATGATATTGTACCTGATTGAGGATTGGCGAAATATTGTGGTCCTGTTTGTGGGTACATACATGTATTTTCCTTTGGTGCTGGTCAAAGTTGTTTTTACTCGAGTGCCAATTGATAATGTCTTCACTCGGCTTTTCATGGGTACAATTACTGTCTCAGCAAGCTCAGATATATTAGGCCTGTTGTTATAGCTTGGCTTAAGGTACATGTAGTGCCTAGAATGAGGGATTCTGTAGATTTAGTATTGATTAGTTTGAAATGAAATATTAGACAACACTCGACATGTCACACTGTTCCTACTACTACTACTAAGGACCTCATCATGACTCCACACTAACCGTTAAATTCAGCCTTGAAAGCTGGAAATACTGGCAGTCTTGGAGACTTTTCCTGGCAGAAATTCTGGTCAGGAGAAACAAGTTCTCTCCAGTCGGCTGTGGGAGAATTTTAAGGTGTGGTGCTCCCGGCTCAGTGGTAGACTAATAAATAGATTAAGAACTGCTGGTGGCACGGACTTACTGAGCTTATGTCTTTCATCTCATCTGATTTTGATGTGTTATGAGTTGATTGGATGGCCCACGCCAATACATTTCCTTGGTTCTTGGTACATGTAGTACCTGTCCTTGGTGCTGAACTCCTGGTTATACTAATGCATTTCCTCATTTCTTTATAAATACCAACAACTAGGTCTGGAGATTAAATTAGTACGGCCTAATCCAAAGGTGTAAAATTTGTGCAACGTGTCATTCCCTGATCCAGCTGCTATGTTGGGGTGAGATCCTGGCAACCTATAGGATCATGGTATTCTGTAATCAGACAATGTACAAAAATGTACAAGGATCTTTCATCTTTACCACGAATTTTACAGAAGATTCATTTTTATGTCTAGCTTATGCCATGTTGGCACAATGTCAGAGAACCATTAGGAAATGCAAATTAGTGTAAGGCCATGTTGATTTGATTATATGGATGACGTCCGCGCGCGCATGAATTTTCGGCCGTTTCCAAAAAAAAAAGTTTTCAACCATACTGTAAATCGTACAAAACAGTTGCGAAATGAGCAAAAATATACCGTAAGTTACAAAAAAAATAATAAAAAATGTCGTACAATGCCAAAATCAAACGGAAAAAGACGAAATTGCAAAGAAATGAACTTGAAGACTAGATTATTCGCCAAACCATATTCTGTCCCATTTGTTCAACCTTCATGACCACGTACATTTCATAATGAAAACAACTTTTTTTTTGCAAAACTTTTTTTTATTTGCACGTGCGCATC
Source organism: Branchiostoma belcheri (assembly GCF_001625305.1). Classification (NCBI taxonomy): domain Eukaryota; kingdom Metazoa; phylum Chordata; class Leptocardii; order Amphioxiformes; family Branchiostomatidae; genus Branchiostoma; species Branchiostoma belcheri. The sequence goes on along the minus strand of NW_017804009.1, from coordinate 1,096,175 downwards.
AATTTTTGGGCTCCCGGAGGATGTCATCCATATAATCAAATCAACATGGCCTAACCTTCCAATAAAAGCCATTCCTTCTTAATAAAGTCTGGTTTGTTTCATTCTTACTATATACTAGTTCTTAATTACTAGCTAGACATCTTACCTAGAGAAAACCTTTAGTCAAATATGTTGGAGGACACAAGTCATATTTATTAGAAGGTAGTTTTATTTGTCACATTTCTTGACAAAGTTGGACATCTGAAACTCTTCAAAATATTATCCATTGCAAAATTTCCTTATATCGTCAAAATATTTGGAAACAGTATCCTTCATACATCTCGGAGTCTTTTTCCTCTGAAGAACTTTAATCATCAATACAACATTGCAGGCTGAAACAGCCTGAATTGTGTTGTAAATTACATGTACATTCATATTAACAATAACAATTGTAACATTTTAGCGTTAAAAGATTAAGTGTTAAAAGAAGTATATCCGATAATGACGTATTGTATAAAATGTCGATAACACATTAAAATATAGACAATAATTGATTGGAACAACTTTAGGATACAAGTACAAGGAGGCAATAAAATTTTTTTATAAAAGTCTATAGTGTCCTTCAGATTTTTCAAAAGTCTATAGTGTCCCTCATTGCTGCAAGATGTTGAGTGATCTGGGGATAAATGATTGTCTATGTCTCTCTGTACGGCTAAGTGGGATCTTGTAGCTGGAAGTCTGACGGCGTAGTTGGTAGGTTGTCCGTCTACCCGGCTCAAGGAACTGCTGGCAAGGGTGAGTGTCATCCGCCATCACCCTCCTGAGTTCACGTACGGATGCCTCTGCTGTACATTTGCTCTACAACCAATCATGTATTCACTACAGACTTTTCATTGATCGTGCTAGCACCTCCTTTCAACTTGGGAGGCTGTGATCAACCAAAAAGTTACATACATGTATTCCTCAATTTATTTCACAGATAAAGAATTATAGAATAATAAAATCTTAAACTATTTAGTGCTCTGTAGTCTTTGAAATCATACTTTTATATTGTGCATCATATTGTATCTGTAAACTGAAGGGAGACATCCAAGTTTTATCTCTCAACCATCATTGTCTAGGCAAAAGGGGCCTAATGCCACTGAAGGAAACATTTCAGATCTGCAAACTAAACATAATGGCTAGTTTTGCTTTTGTGGTGTGATAATATTATCATTATTTTATCATAACGATTCACTTGGTACCTGTTTCATGATAATATACATGATATGACATGATGCTAATATTACTAAAAGTTATAATTTTTTGATGCTCAAAAGAATTTATAGTTGTACAACTCAGTATAGCCACTGCTTGTAATTTTTCCTGCTAACTACTTTGGACTCTTATGAGACATGTAGTTTAGATTTCAAAACTACTGTTTGCAGTTGTATCAGATGCTGATTTGGATTCATTAACATCTCTTTTCCTTAAAGTTTCTACTCGTCTCCAACAACTGGTCAGAAATTGTCCCAGGTATTATCCCCTGGAACAGCAGCTGCTGTACCTCCAACAGAACCATGTTTTCCACTGCGTGGCTCACTTTGCAATTCTGATGAGGCCTTTTCCTGACCATATGCTTCAGCATATGATGTCACAAAGCGGTCTTGATCGCCACTTCTGTGTGAAAGATCATGTTTCTGGTTAGGTGGAGGCTCTGAACGACCAGGCCTGTGTGGGTAGTGGTCATCCCTAGCTTCCACATAACTCTGAGAGTTCTCAGCAGACTTCTTTACATTCTGATCGTGGGGCAGTCCTGCATGACCAGACCTGTTGGGGTTGTAACCTTCATGACTATGCTGCTTTGTACCTTTTGGAGGAAGGCGGATGCTAGCACTGTCAGCCAAGCCACCAGGTTTGCTTCTGGTCTGCTCAGAGCCCCTGTGGACATTGCGAACTCCCTCCACGTGCCTGTCCTGTGATGTTTCACTTGTCTTCTCCCTGTGCTTCCCTTGTGTTGTGTGTCCAGACGAGACAGAAGTTGATTGTACTGTGTGTCTGGGGGCTTCAGTAGTGTGCCTGTGGTCTTCAGTAGTGTGCCTGTGGTCTTCAGTAGTGTGACTGTGGGCTTCAGTAGTGTGCCTGTGGGCTTCAGTAGTGTGCCTGTGGGCTTCAGTAGTGTGCCTGTGGGCTTCAGTAGGGTGCCTGTGGGATTCAGTAGGGTGCCTGTGGGCTTCAGTAGTGTGCCTGTGGGCTTCAGTAGTGTGCCTGTGGGCTGCTTCAGTAGTGTGCCTGTGGGCTTCAGTAGTGTGTCTCTGCTCTCCTTGGTTACTATAATGATGACTTGTACTGCCTTCTCCAACCCTACTTGTGGCACTTCCATAAGTTGTGCTGCCTTTTCCCACCAACTCAACAGCATGTAAGTACCTAATTATATAAGAAAAAGACATTGTCAAGAATATTAAGAGTTTGACCTACTGTAGATCTAGGAAGGAGCTTTGAATATCACGACAGCTAATTTAATTAAGATCTTAATATGCTTGATTGATATGAGTGAAGATTGAAAGAAACAGAAACAATTATATAGGACACAAAACCACTTACCTGTGGTTCCATGCTTTTGTATGTATGTTGTACTCAATGTGATTTGTATTTTAATTACTTGATATGAAATGTTTAGGCCACACCAATTTAATTTCTTGGTCAACGGATTTTTTCTGGGAAAAAAATGGAGCGGGCGGGTGAAAAGAAAATGAAAATAAAAACAGGCCTAGGCATCCTATTATGGCCCCAAATGGTACGATTATATAGGAGCCATGAAGTCTACACACCAGGCTGGTTTAAAATTTAAATCTCGCGAGATTAGGCCACTCCGTGAACAAGATGGAGTGATAGCCATCGAAAATTTGGAGGTTAGTATCCTTATCCTTCCAAAGTTGTCACTGATGAAAGAATTCACTAGGAACCTTAAACAATGAATTTTGAACTTTTAATGATACCACTGCATTGAAAGATGGAATAACTGTAACAACTAGGAAGAAAAGGACTGTTTTCAACTGCTCAGGGCAAAATATCTGCATTTTGCAGTTGATTCTGAATTTTTTTTTTTTTTTGCAAATCAGAAAAAAATGAAGTGGGCGAATCCGTTAACAAAGAAATTAAATTGGTGTGGCCTTATAGCTATTGTTTTAACAATGTTTTAACATCTTTAAAAATGTGTAAGCTTTGTTTCTTACTTATTGATCTGCCTGTCCAGCCAATTCTTGTGCGGCATCTTAAGCCAAGACTCAGGTAGACTCTTCTTGCCCAGTTTACAGCCCAGCAAGGCTCCTGCCACGGCAGCATTCGTGTCTGCATCACCTGCCTGGGAGTTTGAGACAAAGACATTTTAGATCTTTTGAAGCAACTCACACTCACTCACTCACTGTCCGGTTTATCGTCTGTTGGTCCCCATCTTCTGAGTGTTAGACGTGCTTGCACTGTGGTACTGAGGATTTAAAACAAGTTCTACAAATCTTATTTATCAAATGGAGTCTTACAATAATAAGTTACATGTAATGTATTTTTTATATACCATTCTGGATGCTCTGTGGGGCAAGGCTAAGATTTCATGCTGCGCTATAAATCGTACCAATAATGAAGCAACATTGAGCCCAATGGCTGAAGCCTTGTTGTATTTTATTTATGTCATACCTAATACCAAAATGTGCCTTTCAATGTGAAATGAGCCCAAAGTTGGTGTCACTTACCAAAAAAATGCAACAACATCCAACAAATTCCAACATACATTAATCCAGGAGTATATTCGAATTTTCAAAAGCACCTCACACAGTTTTTTTTTTTTAATCTATTATGTCAGTCTCAGCTTAGCAGCTGTTTGGGCGAAATGTGTTCAAACCATTCTATGGATTCAGTTATGGACGCCAGCTGGGCCAGAACACCATTATCAAATTTCTATGCTTCAAGGTCTCAATCCCTCTAAAGCATCCGGACCAGACCAAATACCACCGTGGTTCCTCAAGTTGACAGCTAGTGAAATCGCGCCTGTTCTAACCAATATTTTCCAACACTCGCTAAACACTGCAGAAATCCCTAAAGATTGGAGGGATGCAAATATATGCGCCATCTTTAAAAAAGGAGATAGAGCGGTCCCCAGCAACTACAGACCTGTTTCACTGACCTGCATATCCTGCAAACTACTTGAACATATTATCCACAGCCAAATCATGAAGCACCTAGAAAGTTACAGTATATTAACGGATTACCAGCATGGATTCAGAGCCAAACGATCCACAGAAACACAGCTTATACTAACAGTCCATGACATAGCTGGCGCACTAAACAGTAAACGGCAGGTAGATTTAGCAATACTTGATTTCACTAAAGCCTTTGATAAAGTCCCCCATGGCAGGCTTATCTCAAAACTGGAGTATTATGGATCCAAGGCCCTACGCTGAATTGGTTAAAGGCTTTCCTGACCAACAGGGAGCAAACAGTAAGTGGTTGAAGGGAAGGCATCGGCTCCAGTTAAAGTAGCGTCTGGGGTCCCTCAAGGAACCGTCCTGTGGCCATTGCTCTTTCTCTTGTATATAAATGACCTACCAGATCAGCTTGACTCAAATGTGAGGTTATTTGCCGATGACTGTCTATTGTATGTAGAGCTTTCTACACAGACCGACTCACAACTTCTCCAAAAAGACCTGAACACCCTGGAAGAATGGCAAAGCAAATGGCTCATGCAGTTTAATCCCGAAAAATGCTACATTATGCACATAACAAACAAACGAACACCACATGCAACTAGCTACCAGTTTTGTGGTCAGGCTTTAGCAACCACAAAAATCCATCCGTATCTGGGCGTCACGCTGACAAGCGGACTGAAGTGGGGTGCACATGTTAATAATATCACAACTAAGGCGAAACAAACATTGGGAGTGATTAAACGTAATCTGTGGGCATGTCCAACTAGAGTAAAATCACTTGCATACACGTCACTTGTAAGACCGAACCTAGAATACGCTGCGACAGTATGGGATCCATATACAAAGAAAGACAAAGACAAATTGGAAAGGGTACAGAATCAAGCTGCAAGATTCTGTATGAACAACTATGTAAGAGGTGCTAGTGTCACGGAAATGAAAAGAAACCTACAGTGGACCTCACTGGAAGACAGAAGAAAGATGTCTAGACTATGCATGATGTACAAAATGACTAATAAACTGGTGGATGTCCCAACTACTAAGTACCTAATACCAGCCCAGAAGAGAACAAGAAATAGCCACGCGTTCAAGTACCAGAGTTATCAACCAAGGATTGAGGTGTTCAAGAATTCATTCTTTCCTACAGAACTATCGGAGAGTGGAACTCACTGTCACCAAGTACAGTAGGGGCATTGTCAATAGATAGCTTTAAACAATGTCTAGAGCTAGAAGTTCAAGGGTTAGGTGTAACAAGTCGATCGGTGTAATATAGCCAGCTGCCGCCGCGCCGCGTGCCTGCGAAGCTGGCTGTTACGCCGAAAGGCGGTTATACCGGCTATACAGATACAGATACAGATTATCACAGCCTGGGTATGATATAAAACGAAATCTATCCTGTACCTCCATGGTGATCCTCTCTATAGTTGTGCGGAAGTCGTCCTGCCGTAGTGCCCAGAACCCGGCGCTCAGAGTCTTGTACGTGTAGCCGATCACACCTGGGGCATCCAGCTGGAGTTCCTGTAACTGTCTGGGGTCCATGTACCATCGTAGCTCATCCACTTGCTAAGGAGAGAGGAGTATAGGACAATTTAGACCACTGTACTGACTGACTTAATTTTATGGATAACATCCACTTAAGACCCCAACTAATGAGAGCTGGCATATAAAAAAAAAAGTCCACCCAAACAAAATGCTGCTAAACCACAGGAATACAAAGCTGGTACATGTATTGTGAATGTGCTGGTTGTAAACATTACATGACTAACTTTAGCAACAAGCTGGTACATTCTGGCCATTTCCAGCATTTCTGAGTCTGTGCTGAGTTCTAGAGTTCTGTGGAATTTCGGCAGCCTGGGTACCATCCTCCATAGTTACTGCCGGCTCCCTATTGGGATGTCGGACACTTCGGCACCTGGACACTTCGGCACTTGGGCACTTCGGCATCTGGACAGTTCGGCACCTGTACACTTTGGCACCTGCATACTCCGGCACCTGGACAGTTCGGCACCAAGCTCAGGACGGTTCGGCACTACAATGACAGAATGCTGCTGTTGGTTGCTGAACCGTTCTATGACTTCCAGCGAAGATAGTTATTATGTCAAAAAAAGCAAGGAGTGAAGAAGCCATCCAATATGTTATGCAGAACAGATACCCAAACCTGTTATTATTTCATCATTGTGGCTAATAAATGAAAACAAACTTTTAAAGTTGTAACAGGACAGACATATTAAGGTTAGGCCACACCAAGTAAATTTTATGGATGACGTCCTCGCCCTCATTGATTTTGGCCTGTTCCTAGAAAAAAAAACAAGAAATTCCATGCACTTCCTGTAACTATTACCAAAGAGTCACGATAGGGCCGCAAATAGGTTTGTATGGACCAAAGCTTAAGAAGCATCAAGCAAGGAAATCATGACTTCCATTAGGAATTCAGTTTGGTACATGCTGCCACATTTGAAGAAACTTGCTGACCGCTCCATCTATCTCCCCAAAGCACAAGACGACAACTGCTGTTCCACCTGATTTATTGCTGTTTTGATGATGAATAAGACTTCTTGCTTGTTACACTGTGTCACCTCATGCAATTTGTGTCCTAACATTTGTCGTCTCTTAGTATATTTCTAATCTAGGCATCTTGTTTTTTAGGGCCCTTCTTGTTTTTTTTTCGCCCTCTCGCATTAGATTTAGGGTCTCCAAAGGACGTCATCCATAAAATTTACTTGGTGTGGCCTTATAGTCTGTCACTGTTTAATGTTATTTTGATGCAATATTCATCTTTGTAGACTGTTTACCATTAATGTTTTGATGTTTTTTCCCCGCGCGTGGGACACGTCCCTAGCAACAGTAACTAACAACTTTTGGACCACAACACTGCCCCTTCCATATTGCTTTTATTGTTGTACAACACTGAGTCGTTGCGTACTCGGACGTATAGTAGTTAAAGAAAAGATATGGGATAGTATGACTTTCGCGATAGGGTCAGGTAGATTAAACACCGTTTCACACATAGTGTATCGGGCTGTCCAGGTGCCAAACCGTCCTGGCGGCTGGGTGCCGAACCATCCTGGGTCAGGTGCCGAACTGTCATGGGCAAGGTACCGAGCCGTTTTGGGCCAGGTGCCGAACCGTCCTAGATGGTGCCGAAGTGTCCAGGTGCCGAAATGTCCTGATACCCCCTATTGTCACTTAAGCTACCACGGACTCTTTAGAACAGGTGAAAATCAATGCATGCACAGATGTCATCCATAAAATTAAATCAGTGTGACAAAATGTCGACAAAAAAGTAAGTCACATACAATAAAAATGTGTACCTTTTTGTGGTCCAAGTATGCCGATGCATGTCTGAAACTATTGTGAATGATGTTTTCCACATCTGTCTCACCCTGCAACATCTGGGCAATGGCAGTGGTGACAGCAACGCAGGAAGCAACACACCTAAAATGTTTAATGTGAGAATACGAGAACTGCACCTTCAGTGAGTTCAAACATAAACAAAATATGTCAAGCCAGCTAGGCTTTAAAACTCATTACATTTGCTGTCAAGATATCTTTACTTTCAATTTCTTCAGTCTTTACTATTGTACAAGTATGCACTTGTTTAACCTTCTCCCTGCTGCTGCCTATTCCCCATAACTAATGGAGAATTGGTCTGAACCAAATGGCTACCTCAGTGAGCTAAAGGTAAAAACATACAGTCACCCACTAACCCTTAGACTTCAGGTTCATACATTCAGCTCAGTTTATGTTTAACTTATCATTCCTCAATGGTGAAAGTTGTTACCTTGGATCTGCATGTGTTGTTTGGCAGAAGAGTTTGGCGTTCTCCGCGACAGAGTCCAGGTCCCAGAACTGGTGTACCCCAAGGATGGACGTCCTCATCACCGCTCCGTTGGGGGCCGCTGCCTGACCTGTACTCTCCCAAACCTCCCGCGCAGCCTGGAAGTATGAACATGCACTAGTGACTGTGAGAGTTAGATTGACTATTAAATAAACTACTAAGTACCTACATGTAATACCAGCTCAGAATCATTTGGCTCAGGGGCAACCAAACAGTAGCCAACGTTGCTGAATACCAGTGAGTGAGCCAACCACAGCAGACTTCAAATGAATGCTCCTGACTGACCCCTAACCATGGATGGGGAGTTCTGCAGTGTTTCAGAGGCCATATTCTGCTATTGTGACAGGGGCATTCCTGGTAAGGTCTAACCAGGTGTGCAAGTCAAGTCATTTATTGCACAACAGTGTTGCATTGGATACAATGTATGGCAACTAAAACTTAATAACTATAAACTATTTCTACTTAAGGCTTGAATCTAACTTAATCATACTAGTACATTATACAAAAGAGTCAGACTGTGTCATAGCACCATGACGGGGTCGGCCCTATGTTACGACAGCCCTATGTTACGACAGCCCTATGTTACGACAGCCCTATGTTACGACAGCCCTATGTTACGACAGCCCTATGTTACGACAGCCCTATGTTACGACAGCCCTATGTTACGACAGCCTTACGACAGCCTTATGTTTTGACGCCCCCTTTTTTCAACACGATTATGGCTATGTTCAGACACCAAGTGGTAAATTGTAAATGTATTGAGTGTAATGATCTCGAAGGAAATTTTCACGTTATATATTGTCACTGACAGTGTTTCCGCCAGACTGCAGCTGAGAGATCCTGAGAGGCCGTCCAGTTGGGAAGGGCCGGGTCGCGAAAATTAATTAAGTTGTGGAACACGTCGCGAAAATTAACTGAGGGGGCGGGGCATTTGTTTACACTTGTTTACAAGTTGAAACTGTCCACAAGCATTCCACATTTTTCACAAGTATTGACATAAAAACACTGCTACAAATGGCAAACGTATCGTCAGGAATACTTAATTAGGACATTCTGCTGCAAAACTCCAAACATCGGCATCATTTATTTTAATTGTAACCTCCGGCAAGGAGATAGCCGGATTTTAATAGTGAAGAGCCTGTTGCTTCATCCCTACTTCTTCCGTACTAGCAACATTTCCGCTACAAATTACTAGTTTATATCACGCCAAAAATACATCAAAACATATAAAGAAGCGTCATCTTATCTCTCATACACGAGACAAATTTTGAAAATAATTTGGCCGTATCGTAGCTTTCATTGCTCTTTTATTCAACAAAAGTGCTCCTTGGTTGTAAATGATCACTGATCTGTTGTCTCCAGTACAGTTTCAAATGGTAGCGTGATCGTAGCGTGCGAAAAATCGGCGTTAAAAGTCAGAAAATCGCCGGAAAATAACTTGCAATAACAATAGCTGTCGTAACATAGGGCTGTCGTAACATAGGGCTGTCGTAACATAGGGCTGTTGTAACATAGGGTTGTCGTAACATAGAGCTGTCGTAACAAGCAATGTGAAATATAGTATTCCATCATAACATGGTACAATTGTAACTTACATGTGTATATTCAGCTTTTGTGCATGACTGTGCTACAATTGACATACCATGCAGTAACAATGACTAATGACAGCAGTATTAATCACTGTACAATTGGTGCACAGTGAAGTTACTGTAAAAATACTAAACAGTGTAATAGCTGAATGTTCTTTGGGGTGCCAGTCAATTATAATGTATTTTGTTAATCAATCTTACCAATTGAATGTATTTGCTGGTCCAGTACTTATTATTATCAGAGGTTGAATATAGTAGCCTTAGGCCACACCAATTTAATTTCTTGGTTAACGGATTCGCCGCTTCATTTTTTTCTGATTTGCAAATAAAAATAAAATTCAGAATCAACTGCAAAATGCTCATATTTTGCCCCGAACAGTTGAAAACTGTCCTTTTCTTACTACTTGTTACAGTCATTCCAGCTTTCAATGCAGTGATTTCATTAAAAGTTCAAAATTCATTGTTTAAATTTTGAACCGGCCTGGTGTGTTGACTTCATGGCTCCTATCGTTCCATTTTGGGCCATGATAGGATTCCTAGGCCTGTTTTTTTTTTCGCCCGCCCGCTCCATTATTTTTCTAGAAAAATCCGTTAACCAAGAAATTAAATTGGTGTGGCCTTAGAGGTTAATATTAACCTCTAACGTAGTCTACACTGTATTAATTCATCCTCAGAATTAAGCCATGAACTTTGAATCCTTGATGAGAAACAGTAACTGTTCCTGTCAAATAATGAGTGACTCCTCTGTATCATGTTAATTTGATTGGCATCTTCTACATTGATCTGTAATGTTAGTTACCTTCTGTGGATTGTGGAAGAACTCAGGATGAGTCAGCACGGTGTGTGTGGTTCGACCCAGACCACACCCGCCCCTGTCACCCAGCTCACGAAACCCGTCCAGCATCCAGGTGTACAGGTCTCCAGAGAACGTCCTCAGGGCCTGGTCACTCACCTGAACAGGGTCAAGGTCAAGGTCATACATAGTGTAGTGTGCCAAAAAGAGTAGTGTGCACGCAGTTATATATGACGACTCCAAACACAATAGTGCAGGTAAGGCCACACCAATTTAATATGTTGGTTCTCTAATTTTTTCAGAAAAAATATGAAGCGACAGGGCGAAAAAAATAAATAGACAAACAGTCCTTTTTCTTCCTAGTTATTCCATCTTTCAATGCAATGATATCATTAAAAGTTCAAAATTCATTGTTTAAATTTTAAACCAGCCTGGTGTGTTGACTTCATGGCTCCTATCGTACCATTTTGGGCCAAAATAGGATGCCTAGGCCTGTTTTTATTTTTTTTTGCCCGCCCACTCCATTATGTTTCTAGAAAAATCTTTTAACCAAGAAATTAAATTGGTGTGGCCATATGAAGTAATTTTGAGTGCTGGAACATCCCACCTTGCCCCGTGCACGGGTAAGTGCCTGCATGATGAGAATCATCTGATCGCTGTCGTCAGTCCAGTCCCCGGTTATCCAGCTGTTACGGTGTCTGTCTGAAGCCTTCATGTCATACTCTAGCGGCCGCCGGTAGTACTGCAAGATTAGCAATGTCCTCGCATTAGTCTCATATTACATGTCCAAGCAGAGGTTTAAACTTGGGCTTGATTTTGACTTTTTTTACGCATTTTTATCCGGCATCCTTTTTTGTAGTCTGGTATATTTTTTATGTCACAAAAATGGATTCTGCCCTGCAATTTGATACTGTCTTGCAGGCACCAAAATATCTGCTTGGGGATCATTAAACTGAGCATGTAGATAAAGGAACATGTCTATACATGTACTTGTCAGAAATTTACATTACACACATGATACTCGTCAGAAATTTACATACTTGTCAAAAATATACATACATTTTGTACTTGTCAAAAATTTACGTACTTGTCAGAAATTTACATACTTGTCAGAAATTTGCATACTTGTCAGAAATTTACACACTTATCAGAAATTTACCTACTTGTCAGAAATGTGCATACTTGTCAGAATTTACACACTTATCAGAAATTTACCTACTTGTCAGAAATTTGCATACTTGTCAGAAATTTACACACTTATCAGAAATTTACATACTTGTCAGAAATGTGCATACTTGTCAGAAATTTACATACTTGTCAGAAATTTACACACTTATCAGAAATTTACCTACTTGTCAGAAATGTGCATACTTGTCAGAAATTTACACACTTATCAGAAATTTACATACTTGTCAGAAATTTACATACTTGTCAGAAATTTACATACTTGTCAGAAATTTACACACAGTCTTATAGTAATGACTCAAGAGATTCAGGCATTTGGTATTGTAGAGATGATAAATCTGATGAAGTCTCTGTCTTAATTTTGCATGTAAGGGCTTTTAATGTGGAGCAACCCAAATAACTTACCCGGTAATCCAAATCAGATATGTTACACAGATTAAATTTCCAAACATTGCTAAAACCAGAGGTTAAGCCCCATACATCAATAGCTACCACAGTACTAGTATCTAATATTAACCCAAGGACATTATGATTAACCATATGTGTTTGTGTTTAGTAAAAGTCCATTGCATTGAAAGTGAAAGTATTGATAACTTGCAATTGAAAGTGAAACTATTGATAAGTATGCCGAGACTAACTTGGTGAGCCTTTCTCTTATCCATGAACTCTGTCAGCAGACCGATGGCGTCTCCTGTACACTGTCCATAGATAGTCCCGTACACTTTGTCCAGGTCTACATCCATTCTTACATGGCTGGCTGGTCCTATAGGGCTGGCCATACTTCTCACAGCACGCTTGCCTGAAATATACGAATAGAAGTCTGGCATCAAGTAATGTACCTACGTCGCGTATGTTTTTGACAATGTACATGTAACTTCCCCCTTAGCAAGGGTGCCAAACTCATAGCACACTGGACACCAAGTATCCAGTGAGCCTGGCTCACTGAGATACTTTGTGTCCAGTGTGCTATGAGTTTGGCACCCAGGCTACTCCCCCCTAAGCGGCAATTCACTAGCCTATACCAGGCTTCGCGAAGCAGCTCTCGGAAAGCTAAAACTGTTCTCTGACAGTCCTCACTCCTCTGGTATATTATCTGCCGACTTGGCTACTGTTTCCAGCCGCTTCCCGAAGCCTGGCAGAGTCTAGCTATTCACCCAATTTCTGTTGTTATGCGAGACTTTGCAGCGGAACTCTGAACCCGGAAGTGCGAGAAACTCACCTTTTCTTGACTCTGAATGGAGAAAAAAATATGCTCGGACCCAAATCGTGGCTTAATCTAATACCAGGATTTCGTCTTGCACTGTTAATGTGCTATCATGAGGGACACATACACCGAAACTTGCAGTACTATTAGCTTAAAGTTTCGTAGTAGTTGCAGTTGCAATGCCTTCTTGGAAGGTGCACCGAAACTGACCCTGGCCTGGGTGAGGGTGGTATAGCTATGACGTCATACCAGTTGACCAATCACAGCCCGCTTTCCCGACGGCCCAGCGAAACTGTGGGTTTTTCCCAGGTAGGTTTTCCCCCGTGACTTAGTCATCGTTGGAAAATCCCTGAGCTCACCTGTACCTGTTTTCAACAGTCTGTGATTTAGATTTTGCAGAAGTTGGACTGTTCCAGTGACGACGATATTAAGCCATGGAATACGTACATGGAAGATCGTATTACGGTAAGTTGATAAAATTTCGGGACTCCTCAAATGTACCTTGTTTTTGGCCTATTTCAAAATGTAAAAATGAAATGAAGACGAAAACTGTGCTAAGAACTGACGGTGAATGTCAGACAAATTTTCTCATACCGAACATTTTTGTTTTACGGCCCTGGCAATGCCGTTGTGTGTTACATGAATGGACTTTATTTCTCGACAGTTGTACATGGTATAATGTATGGCCGCAACAATGACGATGTGAACAACACAATCAAGTCTATTCTAAGTGACTACTAGTATTTCTACCGGAATATGAACGTAAACAGCGTATGACATGATGTGCGTTATGCGTTGCTATCAGTGTTACAATACTTTCTCTCTTTTGTACATGCAACACTGAGTTACTCCGAGGGGCGGTTATGCCGGCTATACAGATTCAGATACAGCAATATTGGATGCCTTTATTTATTTGCTATTTTGTTGTACAGGTCGCAAGGGAAGAGCACACACTGGGACCAGACCTGATGCCAGCCATACCCCCGGACTAGTACGTGAGGTCCGGCCGGCAAAACTGAATCGCTACAGGTGCGAGTACCAGCGGCGCTGTGCGCGGTTTAGGGACTCACTCGGTCTTCAGGGTAACGTATAATGGACCTTCAACTGTTTGGATTAACATGGAAAAGAATAACAATTTTCCTATATACTTATTTCTTCTTTTGCAATTTTAGTTACTTGTACAATGGAAGCAGATAACTATTCCAAATATTTTTTTCTGTGTACTCTCTATAATGCCAATGTTGTAACACTGTTCTAATGTTGGCTTGTCACCTAGATGGTTAGATACGTGTTAACCGCTGCTCAGTTTCAAGTTAAGACTAAACCAGCACATCTCCTACAGTTGAATTGTCGCACCTTGTTTAAGGTTAAATGTTCCCCTCAGTACGGCACCCCGTCCTCGGGCGGACTTCGGGTTTCCCACACCCCACCCTGCAGCAGCACCTGTCAATCAAACACGTCAGGCACTTTCAAAACACAGATCTAAAGAGACACGGACTATTGAATGACTACTGCACGAAAAAAGAGAAAACAATTCAAGCATGAAGTTATTATAAGCTGAACGAATCAAATATGTATTTCTGTATGACTAATTAATTAAGTAAACCAAACTTTACATTAGTTACATTTACTATAAAGCTAAACGTCCCTACCCGCTGCCTCTATACTGTACGTTCCCGTCCCCGGTACAGTGAAGTGTTGTATCCCGTCATGTAGCGTCACCAGGTGTTCATGGTCCTGTCCCCTGTAGTGGGTACCCAGGGTAGTGGGGCCCAGACGGCCGCTGGCGCCCAGGGTGGTCAACTTGGCAGTTCGGAAGTAAGAGTCTAAGAGGGAAACAAAAACGCTACAGTGTTCATCAGATATTCGAGAACCTTGGTTCAGGCTAAACAACATAGGAAAATTTCAAGTCAGTATCTCTAAGAACGGATACCAGTTACCATGTTCTTCTTTTCATTCCGTGAGTGGATGCCATCTATTCAACTTTTTCAAGTAACTACATGTATTTGATGTAGGTTTATATGGAGAGGTTTTTGTCCAAACGTCTGCCTGGGCATGGGTGCCTTCAAAATCGAAATTTGTATTTTTACTCTTTAAACAATAATGCTGAACAACGTACCGACAATGTCGCCAAGGATCATTTCCCTTTCCTCCCTTTCCGTCCTAGGATCAAACCTGACGTTACTGATGTCGTCAGGAATGTCCGGGGTTGGACCTTTCAGCAGAGACTCCAGCCGGGCCGTTACGTCAGAGTGCACGTTCTTGATGACGTCAAAGTCACTGCCATGCTCCACGACTTTCTGTGAGAAGTCCACTGTGCTGGACAGACAGCCTAAGGTGCTCTCAACACTGTCTGCTGTAGCAGAGAGCTGCTTGGAACGGGCTGCTGTGGCTGCCGCTAACTTTTCTTTCAGTTCAGTCTGCTTGCGTCTGACAAGGCCAGTGTAGTACTTGATCTCTTCCTCCGCAGCTGCATCGATGTCGTCTGCAGCTTTCTTGCTCCTGGTGTCCAGTTCTGCTTGCTTCTCAGCTACGATCCCTGCAGCGTCTCGGTATTCCTGAATTTTTGGCCTGGTAGCTTCCAGTTTGCCTTTGATCTTTGCCCTAACGTCACTCACAATGTCTGTCAGGTAGCCGTACTTGTGGTCTTTGTGCTGCAGTACCGTGCAATCTCGGCAGATGGGACTCTGGCACGTCTCACAGTAGAACTTCAGCTTCTCGTCTTCATGTTTGGGACACATCGGCAGAGATCTTGACTTGGCTGATGACGTCTTGGTGATCAGTTGCTCTTTTAATTCCGCCACTCCGATGACTTCATGGTCACGTGTACGCTTGGCACGACGATGGGCACGAGTACATTCGTCACACAAGAACTCTTCACACACAACACAGCCGCTGTTAGCCACTTCTTCTTCACAGACATCACAAGACACTTTGTTATCCTCCTTGCTAACCAAACTCTTGTGAGCGTCAACGGTGTCCCTCAAGCTCAGGACAAAGAAGTTGTTTTTGAGCCCGGCGACACCGCCCCCCCGAAGTACAGTTTCGATCCGACATGTTGGACACGGAAACTTGTCCTTCGCCTCACCTTGTTTTGCTACAAACTTCTCCAGACAGTCCTTACAGAAGGTGTGAAGACACGGCAGGATCTTGGGGTCCTTATAGGGCTCCAGGCAGATCGTACACTCCAGAAAGTCGCCCGAAATCTGGCTGAGTACGGCCTCCGCCATGACCGCACCTGTACGCCTCACGTGCCTTCAGTGAGGAGGTGGACTTTGCTCACTTATCCGGGGTGAAGAATAGGTCACTAACGATTAAAAATACAAGCTTTACGATTATTCAAAAGGCAAATAAGTTTGGACATAAACATCTAATGCCAAGTTACATGTACTTGAATATAGTGTGCGACATTAACGAAATGATTTTTATGGGCCCTCCTTTTCAATCAAACTTTTATATTTTGTTGTAATAAATTGAATGTCGTCGGTATTATAAGTCAGTACGATAATCATACTAACAGCTACGGTTTTGACGAACAAGAAGTCTTCAATTTCAAACGGAGAAAGTATGAGGGCTGGTCATTGACCTTTATACACGAACACCTGTAATGGTCACGGGACTTCACTAGTTTGTTTATCGGTGTTCGGTACAAAGGTAAATTTGAGCTGGCCGTTCTACCGTTGAGTTGTCGCTGGAATATATGGTAAATATTGCCATTTTGTGAGCGCTATTTCGTGCATGTTACCGGGAAAATCGTTTACGAGTGATCCTTGGCTACTTGTATGTGCATCTATTACATTTCGTATCTGAGAGGGGGTTTAAGTTCGGTTTCTCATATTAAATGTTTACATGCACAATGGCAATAATCACAGCTACAGTAGAACAGACTATACTTCGGTCGACTTGGTTGTCTGTATTCTAACGAGTGAAACTTCTACTAGTAGCAATACACTAGCCTCTACCAGGCTTAAGAAACGCCTGGAAAGAGTAAACATTGGCCCAAGAATCAGGAGGTGGTCCGCAAAACTCTATTCCTTTGGCGGACCAAATCCCTGGCATATTATTCGCCTACTAGGCACATTTCTACTCTTTCCAACCGTCACTGAAGCCTGGTAGAGGCTAGTCACCCCCATTGATAACGAATGAATGAAGATCTTTATTGCCTTGCTTTGTTTCACACTCTTCTCAGACTCAGAGAACATGGCGTGGCTACAGGTGTTTTTCGTGGGCGTGGCGGTGACCTTTGCCCTCAGTGACGTCAGTCTTGATGGAAGCCTGGAGGCACGTGAAAACCGTATCCGTATGGAACGCGGCACCCCATTGGACAAGACAGACGTGACGAAGCTGCCTGAAACGCAGTACAAGCACAGCCCCGAAAGAGATGGACTCAGTAATAGAGATGACGAAAGCGTTATAGAACATAATTTGGAAATCAACGTAACCATGTTTGATGGCGATTGTCCCAAGGGGTGTTCGTGTAGTTTTTCCACCGTTACGTGCTTTGGCGTGCTAGACTCCTTCCCTAAGTTCCCACCAGACACAACCCGTCTGGTTCTGTACTACAACAACTTCACAAGCGTCCCGCCCAATGCCTTTCCCGGCCTGGACAAGCTTCAGTACCTGATGATGCCCTTTGGAAAAGTGGACTTCATAGAGAGCGGTGCCTTCAGCGGTTTGGGCTCTGTGACTTTGCTCAACTTGAGCACGAACGCTATTCACTCACTCATCAGCACCGCATTCACAGGTCTGGACAACCTACAGGCTCTCGACCTGGTCTCTAACAAAATCGACTCTTTTGGTGACGGAGCCTTCGGGCCGCTGAAGAATCTCAAATTCCTACAGATCACACCAGTGACTTCCCAGTATCCGTACAGCGCGTTTAACAGTTTGGTTAACCTCGAAACCTTACATGTCCAGGACGGCAGGTTTTCCGCCGTTCCCGGCTACGCGTTTTCGAGCATGAAGAAGCTAACCACTCTCATCATAGCAGACAACCCAAACCTGGCTACCATCCACCCAGAAGCGTTCTCTCCCGGCACGCTGAACGCATCACTGACTAACATAGACCTTGATCATTGTAACCTTCGCGAGATCCCTTCACAAGCGTTCCGCTATGTCCAGTCTCTTCGCTCGCTCTCTGTGTCTAATAACCCTATAGGCCAGGTCGACGACAACGCGTTTGCGAGCCTCCCAAACTTGCAGTTTCTCAACTTACAGGGACTCGGGTTGGCGGTTCTGTCTAAAGATGCCTTCAACGGCCTCGACAGCATCCAGAGTATCTACATGGACAGCAACAACCTGCTTAGCCTCACCCCGGACCATTTCAGCGGCTACGTCAAGACGCTGAAGACCGTGACTTTGTCCGACAACCCCTGGCACTGTGACTGTGACTTGTGGCGCTTCAACAGATGGCTGCACACGGAGACTAACATCACCGTGTACCAGTCGCTGGTGTGCGCGACCCCTGGACAGCTCAGAGGCCAACAACTCGACAAGATTACTGCAACTCAGGCAGGCTGTCGCTAGGGTCCAGGCAAACCTGAATTCAACCCGGTTTAATTGGAGTATAGCAAAATCAAAAAGGAGGAAAACTAGCCAGGAGAAACGAGTTTTCGTAACTATCTTTTTTTTTTAACTTTTCGACGTTACTAAGACATAGACAAGTTAAGAGTATAGAAAAAGGATGTGCCAAGCTACCCACGACAGGTTACTGTCCGAGTGCTCCCACCAACCCACTCCTGCCAACCTAACCGCGACTGAAGACTAACTTTCCCGACTTAACTCAATAAAGCAAAGCAATACTTGACTGTGGCCTTTGTCATCTTAGGACCTACCGACATACGAAATATTATCACTATCCATATATATATAGATATATATATATATTATACTGACCACAAATTTATAGAAACACACACACAGAACAAAAACAATACCTCCATTTTACATGGATAATAGATGAAATTTCTTTCACTCTAACTAGAGAAATCTCTGGTGTAAACCAGTCCTCTGCAAGCGAATACAGATGATGATTAATTCGCCCCTAAGATATTCTTTGAGAGGTGACAGCGACCATTGTCTGTCCTTCTGGGGTTTCAGACCAATCCTTTGTCTCTGGCTGCATCTGCTTGAGGGTAAGAATGCAAATAATTGGCCCCTCCACATTTTTTTTTGGTCTTTTCAGATTGCTGTTAACCCTTGGGCCTCTCCCTGGGGGTGTCACGAGTTTTCCATTAAGAGATTCTTTATTGACACAACAAAAAAGTACAAAGACTTTTGTATGGTCTTCTACAACTTAACTAAAGATCTAACAAAGCTAAATACATGTGTGGATAACGCCATCTTACGTACAGAGTATATGTATAATGTAACATGTATAATATTCTCTAACATGTGTTCTCTAAGATCGAAACATTCTTTAATCAAGTGAACATTTGAACAAGTGAACAACTTAAAGATGTTTTTAGATATTTGGCCTATGCATTTTAATATGTTCGAAAGGCTTCAAGGAACGTGTTAACAAACAGGGCTCTAAACTTCTGAACTCTAAATACTGTAAGAGACTCTTACAGAAACAGAAATGACCAGAACGATCGACCGCGGACCTTACACCAATTTTCACACTCTTTAATGTGATTAGTGTCAACCTGTTCTCCCAGTTCATTAAGTAACGCTAAAGATGTCACTCGAAACGTGCGGAAGTAATATCCGTTTTTATCCTGTAGTAGTAGCCTCCTTCGCAGTCTTGTTGGGCGTCGGCGTTATTTTTTCTCTGAGCGACGTGAGTAATATGCGGCCGCGAGGGACGATTTGCTGCCGAGGGAGTTTTTGCCACAGAGAGCCAGTAAATACTCTCCCCCGCCTACGTTTCAATGCCTATCTGTACCGGTATAGCCGGTTTAACCGCCATTCGGCGTAACACGCCAGTGACGTGGCGGCAGCTGGTTACTAGTATATAACACTGAGCGACCTGTTACACCCAAAAGTGTAATAGGTGTCATATATAGCCGATGTAGGTGGCGCTTTTGCGACGAGAACTCATCCCAAACGTGGCTAAGTTTGTGTATCCTCCCTTCATGAAGATGAAGATAAAATCGTTTTGTTGTTGCTCATGTTTGTAAGTTTTAAAATAATTTTGACTTTCAAAATTCAAAAGGGATGCCTTGAATTAGACTGCCTTATTATAATCTCCTGTAAGTTTGTATTAAATGATGCAACGTTACAAAGTTGAGTTGTGAATTGTGGCACATTGTGGCACTAGAATTGGACACAACATAATGATTTTGACTTTCAAAATTCAAAAGGGATGCCTTGAATTAGACTGCCTTATTATAATCTCCTGTACGTTTGTATTAAATGATGCAACGTTACAAAGTTGAGTTGTGAATTGTGGCACATTGTGGCACTAGAATTGGACACACATAATGAATATACGTACGATAAAGGTCTTTCGTCCATTTCTTTATTTACTCATCTATCCATTATTTTACCATGATGCGCCACTTAATTCTGGCCAGGTACCACACGTGAATGACACAATGTAAAATTCCCTAACCCTATAGAATCTCATTATATTACAGCAGCATTATATTTCATATAACCTCCCACTCGTCCGATAGAAGAGCTAATCATATACATGTACTAGATTATATCGTATTGCCCCTGCAGATGACATGTTCTTCCCTGAGAGGGACATGTGCTACTGTCCGTCCTGTCACGCAGACCGGGGAGACATCGAGATCTACCAGCGCGGCAACCCGCCCAAACCGTACGTCCTGCCGCTGGGCTGGAGCCGATTCGCCTTGCAGTAAGGAAGAATTCACTACACAAAATCAATTCTTTACCCACACATTAAAGTTTCGTTCTTTCACTCTCGTATATACCTTAAGTTTACTCATGCTTTAACCCTATCTGGACCGGGCTTTTTTAGGTTTGGTGGGACCGGGAGGGGTCTCATTCGACCCCCCCCCCTCAGAACTCGCGAACGGTATGTCGTATGACGACCAAATTTTCAGGGGATGTTATACTAGTAAAAATTTATCATATCTACAATTTTTATGTCGTTATGACGTAATATGACGTCATTATTGTGATTTTATTGGCCAAAACCGTCTAGATAGGTTATTCCCTGAAAACTTAATGGTATACAGCATTACTTTACCAAAAGTGTTTATGACAGAATATTAGGGTGTACTAAGTCTTATGTTGCCCATAGCAACACCGGTGACGTCATAAAATGACGTCATGCATATTTAAGCTATCCGCCATCTTGGATCATCAATCTTGAATTTTCAAAACATAGTTTTTTCTTCAGGATAAAGTACATTGTAAACAGACGGTTAGAATTCATTATCAATAACCATTCTCTGTTCTCCAGAGTGCCCCTGCCGCAGGTGAAACTACCCCGGGGCGGGACGGTCGCGGCGTTCGACAGTTGGCAGATGTGTTTCCACGGCACGCTGAGGGACAACGTCAAACCTATCCTGGACACCGGGGGCCTGCGCCGCCCGGGTAGGGACCGACCCTGACTGCCCATCACTGTATTATGCCTATTACCAGTTGAGCCAATGACAGAATGGCGTTCGACCAATGAAAGAATGGTTGAATTTATGCAAAGTATTTGTGGGCGGGGCTACTGCAGGTGTTTTATGGCCCGCTCAAGGCCTACAGCAAATATTTGACGGACATGCAGTCCACTCTCTCATTGGTCGTACCGCTAATTGCCCTTCTCTCATTGGTTAAACTTTTAATTGTGATGGACATTCAGGGTCGGTCTTTTGCGGGGTCTCTGATCTCTGTATAAGGGGCACTATAGTTATTTCTTGTGTTCATTCAAATGTTAGAGAGAGAGAAACAAACGAGATATTGGCTGTTATGATTTAAGTACATGCTAAGACCTGCAAAAACGCCAGTAATTCGCTTATGTCTGTTTGTATTTTCTCTCCAACCCACACTTTACATCCGTACTTAATCTTATAATGGTGGGAGACTGATAGTGCGTAAAAAAGTTATATACTTGAAAAGCTAATTAGGTCCATTAAATCATTAAATGGGAGGAAAATCATATGTGATATGCTTGAATTTTTAGGAGATGACATTTCCGGAGGAACCCTCAGCCAGAGGAACGGCCACTATAACGAGGAGTGGAAACCAGAAGGGTTCGACACGCTGCAAGTCTTCGTATCGCCCAGCATCCGCTACTCTTCCAAGGACGCCTACTCCTCCCCATACACGTACGGTCCATATTTGTTTACTATCATGAAATTTCATCTGTGTTGGTAGTTTGAAGTTAAACTTAACATCCAACACAAAGAAGTTCTCTCACCTAGAGCTTTCGACCAGGCAGTCACTCTGGTCTTCCTCAGTAGACTGACCTAGTGAGGTTTGTCACGTGGCTTCTTTGAAGCGTGACATCAACACTGGGTCAAAGGTATCTGGTAGACGATGTCGGCCCTCGTCGCGGTTGAGTAAAGGGTGATGGGCCCTGATGATTATATGTTGGATCTAAAGTTTTAACTTTAAATAGGTGTCCACTTTATTCAATTTGTATAAAATCCGTGCAGGTTTACATTCATTTAGGTGCACATACTTTTAAACACCACATGTGTAGCCTATCAGTTAAAGTCAAAAGAACTTAAATTATTATCATGTGGCAGACAAAAGTTATAACTTATATCTAATATATACTGTACATTCATCTAAAACATTCATAATTTTCAAACTAGTACTTCAACATACCAGAAAACAATTTTTAAATTAGTACAGTATGCGCCATGAAAATACATAAATCGTAATATTACTTATGAATAAAGACTACGCTTTAACTTCCAACACTAACTACAATGAATTGGGACTTACCCCATTGACCATTTCGTGCTCTTCTCTGTAGATGTACTTAATGTTGCCCCATCTTCCCGCAGCTGGCGAGACAGCACCACCGGGCAGACGTACCGGGTACGCTCGGCGTTCCAGGCCCGCATCCGCCCGGGAAGCTACAGCGTCGGCCCGACCACCCTGCACCACGTCCGCCGGAACGACAGGATCGACCCCATCTACAAGAACGACGAGATCGAGTGGTCCACCAAACACGTGGACGCCATCATGTTGTATGGTCTACTCATCAAGATGGAACCTTGCACTTAAATGCATCCAATGTTTTTAGGGCTTGAAAAACCGTTGTTTGGAATAGCGGGGGGTAGCTCAAACTTCTTGCAGATGTGGGGTGGGGTCGATAAGTGTCCCCGTGCTTAAGGTATACGTATGCTTAAGGTTTTTGGAAGATGTTCGCAGCCAAAACGCGTTGTTCTGTACGTAGCATTTCTGTGTAATTGGGCATGTGGTGTACCATTATGTCCGCGATGATGCACGTCTTTTTATTTTCAACGTAGCAGTTTTGATATTGAAGTAAATGCATATTTTAGAAGCATCCCTACTTTTATAATCCTGTGGAGTAGGCCGTAGGTTTAGGTAGTTGTCTGGTAGCCGAGGTTCTCTAAGCAGATATTAGGTGGCTGTTGTGCATGATGGTTGCGAGTATCTTTTGGGATTGCGGTTTGCACCTACTGCGATACCTTGTCAAATGAATAATATGTAGTAAATGAAAGATATTGTTATGAAAGCTGACGTCGACTTTGTTCATCTATTTAGATTGTCGTGTTGTTGATTTTATGTAGCCTGTGTTTACACTAGTCAGTCTGCAACTTTTTCCCAAGGGGAGCGGCAAACCTCTGGGCACTAAGTACTAGAATTTGCAATACCGGTTATACTCTACCTTCGTCCTTGAACAAACCTAGGGCATAATCGGCTGTTTTGGCCCCACGAAATTCGTATCCGGACTGCTAGCGCTAAAATTGGTCAAATGCAACAATATAGAGCGTAATCGGTATAGTCTACGTAAAGCGTAATCTTATGGTGCCTGTATTGAGGCGAAGCAAGCTTGTCCGAATGCAACATAACATACGTGTATAACGTTAGCCGCAGCCGTTGTGAATTTGGAGTAGAGCGTTTACAATACGACCTCTAATCCCCTCAAAAGCATACCTATTTTTTTCGTAGGGTTTTTCAAACTTTTACAAGTTCCTGTATTTAATGGACGCTCAAAAAGCGAGTGCGCGTTTGGTGTTCACCACACTATGTGTTTAACATTGTGCGGATGGCGTTCAGCACCAAGGACAGGCACCGTTTGCACGTAAATTTGTTACGAAGAATGCCTGCAAGCCTGGGGCGTAATCGGCCGTTTTGATATTACATAATTCGTAGTCAGACGGCTAAGCTGTTCATATACAACAGCATATAGCGTATGTAATCGGTACAGTCTATGAAAAGCGTAAAATAAGCTATATTAGTGCCTGGTTTATTTCATGTAGGCGGAATCAGCTTGCCCGAATGCAACGTAACATGTAGCCGCTGCCATTGTGTATTTATCGTAGACCGTTGACAGTTCCTCTCCTATCTTCCTCAAGTGCATGCCATTTTTTTCCGTAAGGTTTTGCCAGCTTTACGGACGCTCAAAAAGCGAGCGCGCGCGTGTGGTTTTCACCATACATACTGTGTGTTTTACTATGAGGATGGCGTTCAGCACCAAGGACAGGTACAGTTTGCATTAGAAACATGTGGTGCCGAGGCTGAATGAATTAGCAGATTCCGGCTACTATACTTTGACCAAATTGAATACTTATTGTTGCTGACACTGCCTGTGTGTTGTTTTGACACAAACTAGTCCGAAATTTTGAGCAGAGAGCCATTATTTTTCTGTGGGGATTGATTTTTGGCGGTAAAGTAGTTGTGGTTATCAGGGTAAATTAGACCAGCTGTTGTACACAGCTGTGTAAAAGTCAAAGTGGTACGGTCCACTCAGTCTGCGTCTGTCGGAGCCACGCGGGGAAGACCAGGAATTATTTGTTAACTTTTCGGTAAATTTTCGGCTTCCAGTTCGAAAAATCTTCATTCTAACTTGTAGAAGAAATCTTTGGGGATGTTTCTACGGCGGAGTTGTGCCGTTTTCTGGATTTTGGGCGAAGAAATCGCGGAATTCCTGACGTGGTGGATTTTGGAGAAGACGAGAAAATGGCGCCCGAAGGATGGCGGCGTGGTCGTGGGGAGGGCTGAGTTTTCACAAGGTAAGGCAACAAGCCGTGCCGTAGAATTTATTTCCCACAAACTGATAACAACACGTTTCGGTATATTCGTGGTAAATAATTTGTGTGATTTTGAAAATGCGACACGATAGTTTGTGTAGTTTTGGGTCGTTGTTCTTTCAATATATCTCACTGTGATATTCACTCTTCACGTCTTCTCCCAGAATATCACAGTTAGGTATTGCTACTCTTGAGTTAAAGTTTCAAGAGAAAAGAATGGACGTTTGTTTCTGTATACCTGGTTTAATAATTTTGCCCCTTGTCTGTATAACAGAAAGGAAACATGGGTAGAATATTTGTGGGAAATTTCCCTCATGGAAAAATTTTACCTTAGGCTATCGATATGCATGCAACTTTTCTCTTCATTTGGCTAGGTATTTCAGACTGCGATAAAATAACAAAGAAACACCACTTTAACTTGTTGTTTCTTGGATTTGCCAGCTTTTTTTCCTGATTAAGAAAAACATGTACTTGTAACATTTAGGTTATGTGTCAACCCCAAATTCTTCATTTTTTTTGCCCAAAAGTCTGTTTTTGAAGCTTCAATAATTTTAGGTATTGGATAGGAATTCTGTAATGTTGTTACATGTACATGTACATGCATATGATTTGTTTTTTGTTTAATCGTAGAACCAACTAATTAAGCATCGAACATTCTCAATTTTGTGAAACCAAAAACCTCTAAATTTTATGTACATCTGTAAAGTTAGTGTAATATTCACATAAATGACATTGTGTTAAATTATACCAACTGTACAGAGTACCCTTGAGTGTCTACAAATGCATAGCAAGTGTTAGCTGTATGTTTTAAACATGACTTTTAAGCTCTTCAAGAATGGCATCAAAAGTTTCTGGTCAACTACTAGTTGTTAAGATTTTTATTATTTGTGTATGACAGGGTTGATAACACCTTGTAACTTGACCTTGTTTTCATGTGATTCTGTAGTTAGCTGTGTACTGAGGGTTTGCCAGCTCTGCAAGTGTTCCTGTCCAGATGAGATTAGACTTGTGATGGCAGAGTCACCAGGTGATCGGATACAGGAGTATCAGGCCAGGTGAGGAAAATTGGAACTCTGCATTTTGCGTACCATTTACTTGATTATTTGAGACAAGCGTGTAACTTGGTATCTCTACATAGTTAGGTGGCTGCTGACTGATGCAGTAGTGATGATTCCTGTCTGAACCTGACAAGACTGGATTGGACCAGACCAGACCAGGCGACCCCAGAAGACCCTATAAAAATATCAGGTGAGAAAAATCTTAATTTTGCATATTGCAAATTCCACTTGCTTGGTGTATTTGAGGAAAGTGTATAACTTGTTATATCTGTATATAGTACTTGGCAACTTCTTTCTTTTGCTAATATGTCAGAATTACAGTCACTGTAACTTTAAAGAAATAACACATACATGTAGCCTGGATTTTTTTATCAATGTTACAGCATTTTTCTACATCAGATTTATTGATAAGCAAAGGGATTGTTCAAGTTTCTTATCTATCATTTAATGGCCATTCAGTGTTGAATGGGAGATGTTTTTGCATCACACTAATTATCCTTTTCTTACTACATGTAGGTGTGTCCTGACGTTCCTGTGCTGACTGGGAGAAACCTGTGATGACCGGCAACTCCTGTCCAATGCAGACCAAATGAGAGCTTAGCAAACCAGTTGACTTGAAGAGACGGTGAGAGAACATTTGAGACACAGCACAGAAGAAGACCAAGACATTGAACCGGTAAGTTTGTATTTCCAAACATACATTTGAAAGATTGACATGTTACAAACTTAAGGTTAAACCTAGTACATAGTGGTCAGTGACGGTTTTGTCTGTATTGAATATAACGTTTTTTATGGTTGGTTACATCCTTTTTTTTGTAAAATGTAATCAGATTTAGCTACAAGTACATCTGATTCTATGGAAGTTAAACATGCAGGTGATGAGATGCATATTTAGCAGAAAACTGTTACTCAAGCAACTGGATAGATTTTGAAAACTATCAGACATTTAAAGAAGCATCCACTTCTTTTCTTCAGTAAAGACAGTCAGTAGAAGCTAAGATACACTCCAAAAGAAAAAAAAATACATGTGATAGTCAGCTTTATTTGGTTTTATTTGCAAATAGCATCAATTTCCTACCAAAATATGAAAGTTTGAGAAATTTGGATGTTTCCATGCTTTTTAATTTCAATTAAACAGTATTTTAACTGGGATGGACTGATGCTCAGTCAACAGACAATGCAAACCACATTGAATTTTACACTTCAGTAACTTAGACTTTTACTTGCCTGACACTTTCCAAACAAATGCCATACTAGATACATATCGGTTGTATATTCTTTGATTAACATATCAGCATTGCCTGGATGTCATTTATACACTTAGTAATACAAATTAACACTGATATAATGTATAAAATTAATGCTCCCCAAACATAAACAGGTATGATTTATCTTGTGTCAGATTGTACAGTCTGACAGATCAGTGAAGAAAAGTGTTCTGAAGTGTTTTTTTCTTGATGATGGAATGTGTCATATGAGGTTTTGCCCACTTTGTCTAAATTCAAAGACAAAGAAGTCAAATTCTGCAAAGATAGAAATAGATTATAGCACATCTTTCCGACAGAATTCAAATTTGAAGACAAACCTTCACTGCATTTGATACAAAAATATTGTACCTGTTTGAAACAATTTTTTTGCTATATGGTATGTTGTGAGTTAAGACATCTGGCTGATAACATTTTGTAACAGTATCGAGAAACTCACCTAGATCTTCAATTCACAATTGACCGTCCCTTAAGTAATTTTTGCTGCAGGCAATATTTCCTGCAGTTGGTGATGCACAAATTACTGTAAATCACTTTATGTGGTGGCAGCAGGTGCAGCAAAAAGAAAGTTGGCAAATTATTTGTTCACGGTTATGATAAGTTCGTGGCACAGAAGTGACCGTGAATACGAAAGTACTGTGAAAAATCGTAATTTACAGTGATCTTAGACCACACCAATTCTTAATGGTCTTTCTTGGTTCTCAGATTTGCCTGCTTGATTTTTTGATGATTTCCAAAACAAATATGCTGACATTTTGGCACCAGCAGATGAAGTCCTTGACTTTGTTGCTACTGTAAATTTTTCTATTTATCTATGCAGTGATTTGATTGAAAGTTTAAAATTCATTGTCTGAACTGAACCAGCCCTGACCAC
The DNA here is from genome assembly GCF_001625305.1 of Branchiostoma belcheri. Lineage (NCBI taxonomy): Eukaryota > Metazoa > Chordata > Leptocardii > Amphioxiformes > Branchiostomatidae > Branchiostoma > Branchiostoma belcheri. The sequence goes on along the minus strand of NW_017804009.1, from coordinate 1,068,075 downwards.
AAATTCAGGTTCGCATTATTTGGAGTATCAAGGGATGCCAGGAGGCCTAGACTGCATTGCTTTATTGAAATTAATTGGTGTGACCATAGCACAACATTGTAAACATTTTCTTAGCACACCAATCGTTGCTTTCAATACACTCAGACTTGTGTTCTCTGTCTTCAAGATGACATTGTGGATGATCTGGAGACCAGACTATAGCAGAATGAAGGACCAGACTTTTGTTCGCAGATCTCAACCTGAGTGTGTAAAAGAAGATGGGGAGGTGTGAGTATGTTTCCTTATTAACACAAGACATGTACAACACTCCACATGCACACACTTGCACTCGCAGTTCTCTTTTTTGCCCACTTCACTCTACTCTAAGGGTCGGCAAGCCTTTTTTAAGCCTATTTGACGTTAATCATCTTAAATTCCATGATAAAGGACACTGAAAAATTCTTTGTATCGTATATTATTACTAGTTGAATGCCAAATTGCCCCAAAATTGTCACTTTGGACCTCTATAGCAAAAGTATCTTAGTCGGCCACTTCAATTCCAATTTTTTATCCTGAATTCATGTTAAGCATCACTGAAAAATTTTTCATATTTTTAGTTGAATATGCCAAATTGCCCCCAAATTGTCGCTTTGGGCCTTAAATAATAATACACCGTTAAGTTCTTCCACCAAAAAGCTTGAGTTAACTCCATGTTGTTATCCTCTTTGTATCGTATAGTGGAATGCCAAATTGTCCCAAAATTGTTGCTTTTGACCCGTACACTTCTAAATTCTCCTGCCAAAAAACTTTGTATCTTAGTCGGCCCTTTCAATGCCACGTTGTTATCCTGAATTCATGTTATTTTTTATGTGTCAAGGAAGAATTTTTCTTATTGTTTAGCCAAATTGCCCAAAAAGTATGTTAGCCGGCCACATTGATTTCATTATTAAAATATCCTCTTCAATATTAAAATATCCTCTTCAATTTGCACCTAAGAAATTGTTTGCACTTAAATTGTCTTGCCAAAGTCCATTTTCCCGCCGAAAAAAAATAGTTGGCACCCTCACCTGGTTAATTAATTGGATTAAGTTTTCCCGCCAAAAAACTTATAGTATATAGAGCACTCTAACCTTGAACTTGTGCCCCCCTCCCCACTCTTCCTGCCCACCTCCCACACTTCTTCTACAACTCAGAGTATGTTAGTTACACTGTTCCCTGACTTCTTCGCACATGTATATATATATAGTCACCACACTCTGCTACACAAACACTTGGTTTATCGAGTGCAGTTTTTCCACCACTTACACTTTAGAATAATCTCTCGCTCTCCTGGTCAGTCAATGCACTAAGTGTACTCCCCGGGGGATGTCTTTTCGGAGACATTGATGCTTCGACACATCAGTATACCAGTGCAATTGACTGACCAGGAGAGCTGGAGATTATTCTAAAGTCTAAGTGGTGGAAAAACTACTTGATAAACCAAGTGTTTGTGTAGCAGAGTGTGGTGACTACATGTGCGAAGAAGTCTGAGAACAGTGTACTAAGTTAAACATACTCTGAGTTGTGGAAGAAGTGTGGGAGGTGGGCAGGAAGAGTGGGGAGGTGGGCACAAGTTCAAGGTTAGAGTGCTGTATATATTAAGTTTTTTGGCGGGAAAAATTAATCCAATTAATTAACCAGGTGAGGGTGCCAATTAGTTGGGTTTTTTTGCAGGAAAAGACTTCACAAGGAATCTGCAAAAACAAAAGCCATATACCCAAAGTTCTTTCGGACTACTTTCCCAAATTTTCACACTTTAACACTGAAAACTGTCTACTGACTGCCTGAACTTCTGTACCTTAAACACGGGCTACATTTCAATTAGAAGCTTTTTACATAACATGTGAACTATATAAAACCTCTCACTCAACAGTCTATCTACAGTAACTTAATATGTATCTTTTTACCTGCAACTCTGGGACCGTCTTTGCCGCACAAATCTGACATTTTTGCTGTGATCATGTTCAGATTTATGCTTATTATTAAAGCCTGAGTTTTGAATTCATCAATCTGAAGTTTTACAAATCAAAGTGGACAGTTTTACTTTATGTCTGCCTTTTTAAGCAAATGACAACTTAACACCCTGCAAAATATTGGCTCTTGTGCAACTGGCTAAAAGTCCACCACCACAAACAAGTACAAACAGGTGTCTCCTGAATTTCTGTGAAGTTTCCGTGCTGTACACGCTTTTTCATAGTACCCTAAGGCTTGTTGGGCAAAATATACCTCGAGATATTTTGCCAAAAAATGGACTACTTTAAAAGCGTGTACAGCATGGAAACTTCGCAGAAATTCAGGAGACACCTGTTTGTACTTGTTTGTGGTGGTCAGGATTTTTAGCTCAGTTGCACAAGCTTAGGGCCAATATTTTGCAGGGCATTAGGTGGTCATTTGGATTGAAGTAAAACTGTCAACTTTGATTTATGTAACTTCAGATTAAGGCATCCTCTTCAAACTTAGGAATAATAAATGGGAGCACAGTCAGAGTGGACATAAGGCCATGTTGATTTGATTATATGGATGACATCATCTGGGAACCCCAAAACTGATGCGCGCGTGCGAATAAAAGAAAGTTTTGCAAAAAAAAAAGTTGCTTTCACTATGAAATCTACGTGGTCATGAAGGTTGAACAAACGGCACAGAATATGTTATGGCGAATAATCTACTCTTCGAATTAATTTCTTTAGATTTTTGTCTTTTTTCCTTTGATTTTGGCATTCTACGACATTGGTATCGTTTCTAAATCTTTTCCTTGCAACTTATGGTATATTTTTGCTCATTTAGCAACTGTTTTGCACAATTTACAGTATGGTTGAAAACTTTTTTTTTTTGGAAACGGCCGAAAATTCATGCGCGCGCGGATGTCATCCATATAATCAAATCAACATGGCCTAACCACAGCAAAAAATCAGATTCGTACAACAAGGATGGTCCCAGAGTGGTCATTTGTGTTCATTCTCTAAAACAAATTACAC
>NW_017804009.1:1013250-1065062 GCF_001625305.1 Branchiostoma belcheri | reverse complement strand
CCCCAAAACTGATGCGCGCGTGCGAATAAAAGAAAGTTTTGCAAAAAAAAAAGTTGCTTTCACTATGAAATCTACGTGGTCATGAAGGTTGAACAAACGGCACAGAATATGTTATGGCGAATAATCTACTCTTCGAATTAATTTCTTTAGATTTTTGTCTTTTTTCCTTTGATTTTGGCATTCTACGACATTGGTATCGTTTCTAAATCTTTTCCTTGCAACTTATGGTATATTTTTGCTCATTTAGCAACTGTTTTTGCACAATTTTACAGTATGGTTGAAAACTTTTTTTTTTTTGGTAAGCGGCCGAAAATTCATGCGCGCGCGGATGTCATCCATATAATCAAATCAACATGGCCTAACCACAGCAAAAAATCAGATTCGTACAACAAGGATGGTCCCAGAGTGGTCATTTGTGTTCATTCTCTAAAACAAATTACACACTACTTTTAACTCAGAAAGTCACTTGAGAGTATATGATCCGCGTATTAATGTTGATCTTTTGCAGAGACCACTGGGACCAGGAAAATAGATCCTCACCCACTGTCAAGGCCGTACCTGCTGGTCACTGGACCTCTCACTGTGACTTGACTACATATAAAGCCTACAACAGCCTGTCTACTTGTGAAATGACAGTACTTTTAACTTAGAAAGTCACTTGAGAGTATGTGATCCTCGTATTAATGTTCTATCTGTTGCAGAGACCACCGGGACCAAGAAAAGAGATCCTGACCCACTGTCAAGGCCATACCTGCTGGTCACTGGACCTCTCACTGTGACTTGACTTAACATCTAAAGCCTACAACAGCCTGTCTACCCGTGAAATGACAGTCACTACTTTTAACTTAGAAAGTCACTTGAGAGTATGTGATCCTCATATTAATGTTCTATCTGTTGCAGAGACCACCGGGACCAAGAAAAGAGATCCTGACCCACTGTCAAGGCCATACCTGCTGGTCAATGCACTTTTATCAACCTCTCACTTTAAGTACTGTTTTAGTTATACTACCTGAACTATCTGTGACTAAATGGCTACATTAAAAGTTACAAAAATGTAGAAAGCAGCTACAGAGTAATTATTAATCCTTGCAAAAAGAGTTTTGTTTTGCTGATTCCGTAACTCAATTTCTCTTTTACAAACATGACACACGCAGCTTACCTGTAGTACATTTCACTCTACAGAAAGAAAGCACAACATTGCCTTATTCTATTTTCTGTAAAGAAATAGGACATATTTCCAACAGTCATTATGAGACCAAAAGTATTTTCCCAGAAATCGACTCCATCATTACTTCAAAAGAGTTTGTGGAACACCTGTAATGTGTTTTAAATTAATTTTGTTAATATGAAACATGCTTGTTATTTGACAACCAGAGACAAACACATATAATTTTAGAGTCTAGATTTGTTTGTTTTTTGTGTGCCTTTTGCAAATTCATAATTGCAAGCACATTGCAGTGAAAATATATAGCAAAATATGTAAAATCACATGTTTATACATATTTTAGAGATTTAGAGCACTCCGGGTCAGAGTGGATATTATGATTCATCAAAGAAATGTTCAATAATATTTTGATCATGATCATCACAAAAATGTCTTTGTTTCATCTAATTTTGTTTGACCGTGTTTGAGTGCTTGCAAATTGCATTATTCATCTTTGAATGTTAATTTAAAATTTTTTTGCTCTTGCTTCATCATGTGGATTGTCATTTCTTCACACAAAGGATTTTTTTTTTCAGAAAGGACTAAAAAGAGGGAATCAATTGAAAATGAAGTTTTGTGGTTATTTTTAACAGATTATATTCTGGACCTTCCTTGAAAGTTACAAACCTTGCATTTGCACTGTCATACATTTAAAAATCAGAAAACAATTTTGTCAGATACCAACAAATGCAAATCTTGACTGTGCATGTTATCTTCACCAGTAAACATTACAGCTAGAATTCATGATCATAATGAAATGTCTCTTCACTTTATCGTAATTTTCCATTTTGAATGCTTTTATTTGCCTTAACATTGTTAATTTATATATATATATACAGTTGCTTTATCGATTGTTTTGTGTCACCATATAGATTTTTAATAGGTGGACGTGGATCATAATGAAGAAAATATCAGGGAAAACAGTTTGATCACAAATGCTGTTGAAAACATATCCCATTGCTCTATGATACAGAATGAAACAACAATTATTAAAAGTGCTCTCCTCAATAGGAAAATGTACTGTGTTCTCCGTCATATTTGCAATAAAATATTAGTCACAACCTTAAGCTAGGTATTACTAGTAGTTAGGAATGTGAACTCTTTCAGAAATGACAACAAATAGCAGGGAGGGCCGGGCCTATTTGAGTTTCAACAATGGCATTTAGAACAAAACATTCAGAGGATCGCAAACATGCCCTTTAATTCCCAACATATTTCATTGTCATTTTTAAGGGTCTGCATGGGAGGTCCCGATCACGCTTAGCGCGCTAACTTTTTGTAAGGCAGTGGCCACGATTTACACTTGACATTAAATCAGAGTTGTTCGACTTTAAATTATGCAAATAGCAAGGTGCGAAATTCTGCAGAGCAACAACCCCGTATTACGCTTCACTTAATTGTACAGGCTGGACGTTTTATTACGCACATTACGTTTAAAAAATGGTGAATAGAACGACCCGGCGTCCCGTTGTGCAAATTAAACTAAAACCGCTGATTACGCATCGCAGCATGCAGACCCAATTTTTGAAAGAGTTCATAAAATGAAAGTAGACTCACAGCCAAGTCCGATGTTCTCTTGTCTCGTGGATAGGTGACAGGTCCCTCCGAAACACAGGCGGGTCCTCCAAGAATATGGACAGGAACACAGGATAGCTGACAAGTCCCACAATGTCAAGCCTAAGGTGTAAAGAAAGATCACAGGCTAAACATAACTACTCACAGAGCATCATAGTTATTACATTGCAATGGTCACATCATTTGTTAAAGTTCTGAAAACCTGATTTGGGTTGGGGTTTGAGTTGAGCTTTATGCTTTGTTTAATATAACATTCAAGAAAAGGTACACATAGAATATCATGACCATAGAAAATCACATATACTAGTTATACATATCACATAAAATATTATACATCAAAACAATCAATATGAAAAGTTAACACACATGTTGACATCATACTATCATAGCCAATGGCAAATTGAATCAGACATGAAATACCTCATTTCAGAACGGTTACCATTACAAGACATGCAATCCATTTCAAACATAAGTCAAAACCACATTTAAGCACAGCTCATATTGATAAAATAAGGTACTAAAAGGTGAATAAACTTTGAAAAATACGGCTCTGAAAAAGCGCCCCTTAACGGCCGTTTTACTAAGTGCAGGCTTAAACCACTCTAACCCGGTCGCCACAAATACTTCACACCATTCTGTGTTTTAGCTTCACTTCATTACAATACGTTCGGTTTAGATAGCAACTACAATATAAAGGACAATGTTAAGTGCGACTCACCACCTAAAACGGACGTAACGCGTCTTCCAAGACGAATTTTACCGGAGCTCTCTCTCCATGTGCACTAGCCGTCTTCCTGAAGCGTGGTCTTAGCACCTGACAAGAGATCACCGGAATTTGCATATTGTCAATTAAATAATTATATCAGATTAGCTTAGACACAGGTGTGATCTCATTTGTTAATGAATCATCATAATTTGCATTTCTTTTAGTAACGTAATAGACCAACACCATTATCATTATACCATTATTTGCCTTACAAATATATCATTCGACCTCAAAGATATTCGTTTGATATTTTAGTTCAATAGATGACAGCATTACAGCTGGTTTTAACAGGTTTTAACACAATACACATTTACTTTACACAGTCCTGAATTGCAATTTGCTGTTATGCTTTTAACAAAATATTGTCTCGAGTGTTTCTCAGTTTGATATACCTTACAATATCCTTAATAATGCAAACATTACATTTTGGATCAATCAACTATTCGGTAATTTTTTTTCTCCATCTGTGTAGCTACACATTTCTTGGCGCCCTCCCCTTCCATTAATTTCTTTCAGAAAGCTACAATCTTTCCTCGTTATTTTCCTCAATTTAGTGCATTGAATTTCTCTATTTAAGTCAATGAGGATTAAAGAATAATCAAACGGCTGCCTTATCACTTACCTTTCTATTCAGAAAGAAACCCTGCTTCTATAGTTCTGACACGTTAAAATGAATCAAAAGCGCCATGGATCAAAAGCGCCCCACAACGGCGATAAAACATCACTGCAGTAATAGGAGCAACTGAGCCAATGTATTGCTGCAGTTCTGCAAAGGACTGCTAGGGGCCGCTTTTGATCCATGTACTGTACTTCACTTTCGTAACGTGTTCGCAACGTATCCCTAGTCCTATCGTAGACAAGGCGGGCTCTCTTCGAGGCTCTGTGGTCCCTCAAGACTAGTATCTCTCCGCTGCCTGACTTAACTATGTCTCGGTAGGAGTTTTGCGCTGTTACGGTACAATTCCTCTCACCGCGCAAAACACACAACAGGTGCCCGGTAGTACAGCGACCGGTTGCCTGGTTGAAGCCAGGCGACGGAAAATTTCTACCGGCCCGAGTAGCGCCCGCGTGATCCACGACAACACCTGAGTGTGCAAAAAGAATCGTGTAGCATGTTGTAAATACTAGTAGTTTTTCTATCCCAAAAGTAACACTTTTTCCATTGATAGTTCCGGATACATGTAAGTGTGTTTTGTGGGGCTGTGATGTTCAGAATTGTAAAAAGACAACATTGAACACGACATTCTTCCCTCCTCAGAATTTAATGCAAATCCATAAGAATATTCCTTAGCTGTTTGCAAACCACATTTCGACAATATCAAGATATGGAATGTAAAGTAAAAGTAAGTAAGAACTGTGTTACAACAAAAAGACAAAGTGGTACCAGAATACACAAGATGTCAGACATGTAACTGACTACAAATTGACCTAAAACTGCAAAAGTCTTTTAACATTTTGTTTGAATAAATTGGTACTGTAATGTTTCAGTGTCACACAGCTGCACTACCAAAAATGATTTTTCTTATTTTATTAGGGAAAGAACGATTTTCGTATGTGAATCAAATTTTAAGAAAAATAAAGAAACCTTCCACAAAATACAGTATGTGTTTACTAACTAAATTCTTACTGCTACAAGCGTTTTTTCTTCAGTAAAGAAAATAATTTCTAGTATGATGCTCATCAATAATGAAAATTTATGAAAATTTAAGAAAATGTTTTTTTTTGGTCTTCAGACAAGATATTACATGTATTATTTGTTTATTGTGGGATCAAATGGAGTATCTATAAGTTAATTCTTAAGGTTCTACCCTTAAGATCTATCTTCTTGCACAACAAAGCATCACTATACAGCCATACAGAATAACACAGTAGCATGTCGGCAGAACGTACTGCACCTATGTGAAAACCCTGATTTTTCACAGTTTTCGTTGGATATTTGGTCAACGTTAACTTTGCATCAGAATTTCGCCCATTGCAGAAGACATCTTTTCTGACACAACATTTGAAACCTATTGTAGGGATGTCATCCTTAAATAGGTGAATACAGCCTTAAATGTTTTGTTGCACACCTACATGTGCACAATACATTACATGTTTTAATGCAGTATGTTTTGTCAACATGCTTAGCACAGTAGAGAATATGTGACATATTTTTGGTGTGAACCTTAAGGGTCACTATATTACATGTAGTGTATCTAGTATATACAATTGTTTCATGAAAATATTAATTTTTTACGTATCAAAACACAGCTAATTTTCTATATATTTCATAGAAAACCCCTTATACTGGTATTCTGTATCACTATTGGTATCAGTTAAAGATAGAATCTTTGCTAGACTGCCAGGGAGCTCCGATACAAAAAAGATGGTTCCAAATTTGAGGAAGCCTTTAGATGCCCTATTAAATTAAGGGTACTTTTTGTCATCCTTTCTCGTTTATATACATGTACATGTATCAGTCTGCAATATGTGAATCTACACGTATCGGCAGTTTCTCAGTTAAAATCACAGTAACACTTTGTAAAGACAGCATGACAGTAAATACATACATGACTTACCAGAGACAGACTATACAAAACACCTATACCAGTATCATGTATTTTGCTACTAACCCAAGAGCCTGGTCCTTACATAATAACCTAAACAGTTACGTTATGGTCACTATTTGTCATTTGTTGGTCCACTTTAACCTTTATTATTTTCCAATTCATGAAGATGCACAAAACCTTACTTAGCAGATTTAACCTTTGTATTTACCACAAATATCTCCTTGACTCTACACAAAATTGCTGGTTTGAAAATAGAGCATACATGTACAAAATTCTGTCACAAGACTTGTCTACAGGGCGGTTGGTACAACTTTTTGAAATACAGTAACATCACTAAAACCTTATACATGTACTAAGAATGAAAACCCTTTCCCTATGGTAACCCTTTAAGGTAAGAGAACGGTTTGTTCTCCGCAATTCCAAAGCATGCCCGTAGCCAGGGGGGGTTTGGGGGGATTGGACAAACCCCCCCACAAGGCTCAAAGGTCCACTTTTTATCTTAAGGTCCAAGATTTTTCTTTAAAAGATGGACTGATTCGTATCACCCGCGGGGTTGGAATCGTAAAAAAACTGCTCACTTGAATGAAAAAGTCGTGTCTGATTTTTCTTTGAAATCCTGTCAAAAACACAGGAAATGCCATTTCAGAAGGTTTATTTTTCTAAATTTGCCGGGGTGGCAGACCCCCCCTAGGAACCTTGCTCCTACAGCGCTCGCTGGTCCCTCAAGCAGTGGGAAGAACCCCCCCATTCAAAATCCTGGCTACGGGCATGCAAAGCAGCATCCCTCCCACTCTACTCTCTTAAAATCTCAAATACAGTCCAAGTTCTTTTTCACTGTGATCATCTCTGGTCTGTCCTTCTTTTTGTACTCCAAACACTGGTTAGAGAGGGTGAAGAGAGCCGTTATAAGAGACGGTGTGGGCTCCCCAGCCTGGGGGTCAGCATGGGGGAGGATGTCATCATCATCATCACACACATCCTCCTTCCAACTCACCTAGAGCAGGGAGGACAGAAATACATATTCTTAAAAGTTAACATTTCCAATGCAAATGCATATATGGTACTTAAAGGGTAATATTGCCAATGCAAATGCAAATGCATAATGTTTACCTTCACACGGTCTAGCCTCATAAACTTACAAATTAGTCTACTGCCCTGTTTCTTCTTATAATACTCAAATGCATTCATGTAGTCTAGTATATGGTGACAAGCCCCTCCAACTCTGTCCTGCTACAAAATGTAATCCAACATCACAGGGTGTCTGCTACAGCACCAGTTACCACGGTGACAGCCTTCTGGTCCAGGTCATTAGTTTTATACTAATGACCCATATTATTCAAATATGTGTTTGGAGAAGAAGGAGAAGAAACAGAGTTAAAAAAACATTGTTTTCCTTCAACAAAGGTATAAGTACAACAGGGTAAGAGTGAAGGGTACAACTTAAGATAGATTAAAAAAAAACTTTGAACAACAGCAATCCTTAAAGTTTCACTATGTTTAGAAATATCCCTGAACTTACCAAGTCTTTTTCATTTTCTTTCCATCCAGGTCGGCCTGTGATCAGCTCCAAGAGAACCTGTACAGGGAAAAACAAAATAAAACAGTTTGTTAATGGACAAAATCGATAAAAATCATCCACAAAACAACCACTCTCAACCCTATAATTTGCCTCTCACAAAATATACAAAATTGAGGCTCAAAAATCTAAAATTTGTTACTGGACTCCAGATTCCCTAGATTGCGAGCACTCTCACCCAGGTCCGATAATATTAAACCTGGGCTGATGGAAAAATATTTCGAGCTGGCTTGAGTCATGTCTCTAGTACAAAACATGGGTACTTACCACTCCAAAGCTGTAGGTATCGAGCTTGGGGCTGACCTCCCCTCTCATAGCCTCAGGAGCCATGTACACGCTGGTGCCAAACACAGTAGTGGTCAGCTGGCTGGTGGCCTCGGACGGGACTACCCTGACCAACCCGAAGTCTCCTACTTTAGCAGTGTTGTTTCTGTCTAGAAGGATGTTTGCACTGGTGGAAAAAACATACAATTAGTAAGTTCTTACTTTCTAGATGCCTTTTGAGACTTTAACATTTCAGTCATAAATGTTAACTAGAAAGGTGATATTTCCACCAAACTAACTGCTCTGTTTATTCTTACTTATTAAACACATTCATATTTTGTATGGTGACCCTCCCCTTCATGCCACTTGCTACATAATGTAATCCAACCACTCAGGGTGTCTGCTACAGCACCAGTTACCATGGTGACAGATGTCTGGTGTAGGTCATTGACCTTACATGTATGTGTATTGTATACAGAAGAAGGAGCTGAGCAAAAACAATATGCTTTCCTTTTACGAAGATAAATGAACTTATAAGGCCACACCAATTTAATTTCTTGGTTAACAGATTTTTCTAGAAAAATAATGGAGCAAGCGGGCAAAAAAAAACATCAGGTCTAGGCATCCTATTATGGCCCAAAATGGTACGATAGGAGCCATGAAGTCAACACACCAGGCTGGTTCAAAATTAAAACAATGAATTTTTAACTTTTAATGATACCACTGCATTTAAAGATGGAACAACTACTAGTAGGAAGAAAAGGACTGTTTTCAACTGTTCAGGGCAAAACATGAGCATTTTGCAGTTTATTCTGAATTTTCTTTTTTTTTTTTGCAAATCAGAAAAAAATGTGAATCCGTTAATCAAGAAATTAAATTGCTGTGGCCTAATATCATATTTCTACAAGTATTCCAACCTGTAACAGACCAATTGTTACTGACCTTTTAATGTCTCTATGAACGTACTCATGCTCATGCAGGTGACAGATGCCGGCAGCTGTACCCTGGGCGATGGCCAGTCTGGCCAGCCAGGTCAACGGTGGTTTACCATCCTGGAAAGTTAACACACACATCAAGCATGTCAAAATCGAAACCAGAACCTTCAAATTCTAAGTCAACAACCCATCTTGCCACTTGTAACACAGTATCAGGCCACACCAATTTAATTTCTTGGTTAACGGATTCGCCCGCTTCATTTTTTTCTGGTTTGCAAAAAAATAAAATCAGAATCAACTTTTACTGCAAAATGCTCATATTTTGCCCTGAACAGTTGAAACAGTCCTTTTCTTCCTAGTTGTTACAGTTGTTCCATCTTTCAATGCAGTGGTATCATTAAAAGTTCAAAATTCATTGTTTAAATTTTGAACCAGCCTGGTGTGTTGACTTCGTGGCTCCTATCGTACCATTTTGGGCCATAATAGGATGCCTAGGCCTTTTTTTATTTTTTATTTTTTTCACCCGCCCGCTCCATTATTTTTCTAGAAAAATCTGTTAACCAAGAAATTAAACTGGTGTGGCCTCAGTAATACTAATAGCAGTGTATTATGTTTATGTGAAATAGCAACTCTTGCATTCAATATACATGACTTGTACAGTATTTTTAAGAAGCCAGTAACATGAAAAAGGCAGTAGAATTACTAGAAAATATGTTTTTACTGACCTTACAGCTGAGCCTGTCCTGGAGCGAACCATTCTCCATGTAGAGGTAGACCAGACAGGGGTGTTGAGTGTTGTCTATGGAGTAGCCAATCAGAGGGACCAGGTTCTCATGGGAAAATCTGGTGATGGACACACATGAAAGAACTCATTGATGCAGCCTTAACTGTATTTTCAGTCATTAGTGGGTCTAGTTTAATGTACATTTGGACCTCATTCAACAAGACTGAATTGCTTTAGCGTGAACGTTCATCTGAGTTGGTACATTTCAATAAGAAAAATAAACTGTTGTCATAAGAATTTGACACACCGGGATTTTCAAACAAATCTCTCAGTCTTCATCAGTTATGATGATGACCCAAATGCAGGATTTTTCCACATGTGTGACGTCAGCACTTGGTCGACTCACACCCTCCCCACACTCCACTGTGCCCTAGATGCGCAAACCCTCTAGGTCGCGCTGAGATACTGGATATGCAAGACCCCTAGGTCCAACGCCTCAATGATACCCTGGGAGCTACACATGCACACTTGCATGTAAGGCCACACCAATTTAATTTCTTGGTTAACGGATTTTTCTAGAAAAATAATGGAGCGGGCGGGCGAAAAAAAAAATGAAAATAAAAACAGGCCTAGGCATCCTATTATGCCCCAAAATGGTACGATAGGAGCCATGAAGTCAATACACTAGGCTCGTTCAAAATTTAAACAGTGAATTTTGAACTTTTAATGACACCATTGCATTGAAAGATGGAATAACTGTAACAACTAGGATAAAAAGGACTGTTTTCAACTGTTCAGGGCAAAATATGAGCATTTTGCAGTTGATTCTGAATTTTTATTTTTATTTGCAAATCCGAAAAAAATGAAGCGGCGAATCCGTTAACCAAGAAATTAAATTGGTGTGGCCTAAGGTGGCGTTCAGAGAGTTAAGCATGCGTGTTTGCAGCCTAGAGGGCGTGAGTTGGGGATGGGCTACCTAAGGCTCAAACATGTGCGCGTAAACTCTCCAAATTTTGCCATATGTCTCACTGGGTCAAAATTCTCTCAACCGGGACAGGGGGTGATACTGACTTTCCAAGAACTTTGATTCAGTTGAACTGAGCGATTTAGTCAAACGTTCCAGTGAGTCAAATTCTTTTGAGTTGGAAAACAATTTTTAAGACTGACTTACAAAACATATTTTGAGCTTTGTGTATAATATAATGTACAACTATGCATAATGTACACACATTTACATGTAACTAACTATATGGATAGCAAGCCTTCTAAATGAACGCTTACCTGGAGAGTACACTGATCTCCTGTCTGAAGGCTTTACTGGCATGTGCTGTCATCTGGTCAGAAGGCTAGATAAACAAAGGATAATTGTTTTTACCTGTAGTTAAGCACAATGATGATGGAACCACAAGATAGCTACTTGTCAATGTTATTGTGTTGTGATAGATACTATAAATGTACATGTACATGTATATGTCATACTGCATGGTACATTGTACTTAAAATATGGGATAATGCTCTTGTACCAATGTAAATGTATCCTTATAAAGGGAAGGTGACTAGTATGTCAGGTTTTATTAAATATAGTATAACATAGTGTTGTAGACACACAGGTGCACACATGGGCCTTAATCTTACTAGGCACTGTACACAGCACAATATATGTACATTTTATGTATACAAAAAATGTATGGTGACCAGCCTCTCCAACTCTGTTCTGCAACTTGCTACATAAGGCCACACCAATTTAATTTGTTGGTTCTCGGATTTGCCTCTTCGTTTTTTTCTGATTTGCAAAAAAAAAAATGTTGATTCTGGTTCTGAATCAAGTGAAAAATGCTCATGTTTTGCCCCCCAACAGTTGAGGAAAGTCCTTTTCTTCCTGGTTGTTACAGTTTTCCCATCTATCATTGCAGTGGTTTGATTAAAAGTTCAAAATTCAATGTTTAAATTTTAACCCAGCCTTTTGTGTTGACTTCATGGCTCATTTCGTAGCATTTAAGCCTATAATAATTATAGGATGCCTAGACCTGTTTTTATTTTTTTTCGCCCTGTCGCTTCATATTTTTTCTGAAAAAATCCGAGAACCAACAAATTAAATTGGTGTGGCCTAATGTCAACCATCACCACAGGGTGTCTGCTACAGCACCATATGGTGACATCTAGGTCTTTACTGTGTTTAGAGAAGAAGAAACAGAGCAAATAACAAATTTGAATTAAAAATATTCAGAGCATACCTTCTTTAGCCTCTTCACAGCGACTACAGTACTGGATGTGAGAGTTCCCTTGTACACTGTTCCAAAGGCTCCCTCTCCTAGCTTATTGCCATTAAAACTATTGGTGATCATCTGTAGCTCAGAATACCTAAACTCCTGTACACCACCTGGAATCAGAGTTATCAACACAGACTGGTCACTTGATTTGACATTCCAAACAAATGACAAACAAGAAATATAAATAAATAAACCAGAAAGCAAACACATCATTTTTACCTTCACATGGTCTAGCCTAACAAATAAAAACTACAGCTGTTTACTCTCTTACTAAGACTCAATCATGTTAAATATGGCAATTAACCAGCCCCTCCAACTTGCTACATAATGTAATCCAACACCACAGGTTGCTACAGCACCAGTTACCATGGTGACAGATGTCTGGTCCAGGTCATTGACCATATTTGTTTGGAAAAGTACATGTATAGAAGCAGAAGAAACACAAATTTTACAAAAATATGTTTAGCTCAGTAAAATGTTGAACTTTATTCCAACACAAGGGTTAAACAGATCAAATTTTCAACGACCACTGTCACCTTCATCAGGATAATATAAGATTAATCACTTCCGAACATAAACTTGAAAGAGTTACGGTTAAAGACACATAATGACCTTATTCATCTCTGTGTAACCCTTGTGTTGGAATTAAGTTCAACATTTTACTTTGATTACTAAAAAGTTAACACAGATGAACTTTTATGATAATATGTTTTCCTTCTCATGACAGAACTTGAGATACTCAAAAACTTTAAACTTAAGATAAGATATCAAGAAAATAAGAAGACAAGCCTGGTTACCCTTAGAACCCCCTGGTGACTCCTGTACAGGTGACTCTGCATTTGTGGAACTTGAGGCCAACTCGTACTGAACTATAATGAGAGGGAAAAAAGTCACAAATGAAAAAGTTACTAAACAACTACAGGGAGCAAGCAAAACCTTTGTGTGGCAGTTATGTTTTTTTTCTTATCATGTTCATAGTAGTACATTCATTTTCATTCCACTCCTTTTTCATGCTTCCTGAGTCTACATGTACAAATAAAAAAATACTGTAAATCATGACTTTTCGCAATACTTGAAATTTATATTTGCGGTATTCGCAGTCACTTCGGAATCTGTAGAAGAACTAATCATTACTGTGAACAAAAAATTTGCTGACTTTCTTTTTCCCGCACCTGCTGCCACTGCGAACATATAGTTCCGTGAACAAATTGTCCATTTTTCTCAGACAGAGAGATTTTGCTACTGCAAACATAAAATGATTTATAATTAATAATCATAGTTTTGATTTCTGACCGACATAGCTGCTCTCCTCCCCAGGTCTGGTCTCCCCCGGCCAGTCTGATTGGGTGGGTGTCCTGGGACTGAGAGGTTCCTGGGGCAGTGTTGGCTGTTCTGAGACGTTTAGGGGAGCCGTGCCTTCTGTAGCTATCAGGGCTGTGTCTTCTGTAGGGGCTGAACCTGGAAAAATACATTTATCATTAGGCCAACGAAAAAAAATGTTGTGTTGTTATTTTATCAATATGTTTACCAAAGGAAAACATATTGTTTTTGCTTAGTTTCTTCTTCTTCAAAAAGTGACCTCTGATCTGGTCGATGACCTTATTTGTTGATGTCTGTCACCAATCTCACCATGGTAACTGGTGTTGGGTTACATCATGTTGCAATTTCATAGTAGGAGGGATTTAGACTCTTGTCATCACATATGTGAATGTGTTTGAGTAAGAATTAACAGATCAGACCATATGCGAAGGTAATTATGTAACAGTCAATAGTCATGAAAATTAGTCAATGCAGCAAACAAAAATCCACATACACAGTACATAAATAAACCCAGTACATGGACCAAGTTATTTGCAGTTAATATTCAATTTTACCTGTACTAATTACTGATTAACTTGCATCATATTCATTATTGTATGTAGGTGGTATTTGCAGCCCTGATAACAAAATATTGTTACAGTATTAAACTAACCTATGTTAGCGACTCTGTAGAACTCCCCCTGTAGTACAGTAACAGTAACTAACCTGGTATGAGCATGTTAGCGACTCTGTAGAACTGCCCCTGTAGTACAGTTTACAGTAACTAACCTGGTATGAGCATGTTAGCGACTCTGTAGAACTCCCCTTGTAGTACAGTAACAGTAACTAACCTGGTATGAGCAATTGTTAGCGACTCTGTAGAACTCCCCCTGTAGTACAGTAACAGTAACTAACCTGGTATGAGCATGTTAGCGACTCTGTAGAACTCTCCTTGTAGTACATTAACAGTAACTAACCTGGTATGAGCATGTTAGCGACTCTGTAGAACTCCCCCTGTAGTACAGTAACAGTAACTAACCTGGTATGAGCATGTTAGCGACTCTGTAGAACTCCCCCTGTAGTAAGACCTCCACCAGTTCCTGTACTGTGGTGTTCTGTGTTCCCCAGTCCTGCAGAAGGGCTATGGTCGGGCTCCCGTCTCTCTTCATATACTCCATGTCAAACATACTGTAAACAACAACAATCATAGGTAAACAACAACAATCATAGGTAAATAACAACACAACATTTCCGTCATCATTTCATACTTGCAGCATTTGAGGAGTCCCTTTATTTTTGGGGACCATCAAGAAATTAAACTAGAACTAGCCTACATGTACATGTAAGCATGGAACATCAGATTCTAATTTTTTTGCCTCAAAGTTATCAGTTTGCTATGGGATAAATTTCATTGAAAATTCAGTTAACTGCCCTAGACTGAAATAGTTTTGCCTTTAAAGGCATCCAATGCAATTTCAAGGCAGCAAAACTGGAAATATTCTAAATAAGGCAATCTGTATGATATTGATACATAGCACGTTGGCAGAACGTACTGCACCTGCGCGAAACCCGTAATGTATTGTACATACATGTAGCACTTCGGGAGAATGTCTCATATAAGGTCGTATTCGCTCATATAAGGTTAGCATTTCAACAGTAGTTTCCAACTGGTGTGTCGGAAAAGATATCTTCTGCAACAGTCAAAATTCTAATGCAACGTTGACCAAAAATCCAACGAAAAACACGAAAATCCAGGGTTCTGCGCAGGCGCAGTACGTTCTGCCGGCGTGCTTTGATACATGTACATACTGTCCCACATTAGCATATTTGAATCCGTTAATTTCATACCTTTGGCTTTTAAAACTACAGAAACAAGCTCGCGATCCATGATTATTTTCTGGGTGGTACCCTAAAAATCAACCATGGTCCTTCCAGTAACCATTTCTCGTCAGAATTTGGGGCAGTTTTCCTAAAATATCCACTAATGCCGATATATACTGGGATAGTGTTGTTTCAACTTTGGTACGTAGATAAGTAATAGATATGATTAGCTAGAACATTGACATTTCCAAGCCCTAAAAACTGTGTGGTAAAACAACACCCAACACCCAATCACATACTTCATCTTGGTGACGTTATATCTGGGCTCACTGCTGCCGTGTCCTTTGGTGATGAGACAGGCCAGGTCGCGCCATCCCTTCAGCTGGCCGGGGGGGTCCAGCTCCATGGCTACCATCTTCAGCACCGTGTACGGCATCTTACGGATGTACATCTTAGGGTCCAGCAGGGGGGGAGGCATGGTCTGGAGGGAAGGATAAAAAACAACTTGTAGTACCCTGAAAAACCCTCTCCCAGCCCCCTCTAGTACTAGTAGACTCCTATTATCATGTTTACATTCGCAGAAGGAAAACATATTGTTTTTGCTCAGTTTCTTCCTCTTCTTCTTATTCTCCAAACAGGTAAGGTCGATGACCTGAACCAGATGTCTGTCACCATGGTAACTGGTGCTGTAGCAGACACCCTGTGGTGTTGGAGAGGCTGCTCGCCATACATATATTATTATCAGGGTTAAAAATTTATTTTGGGTAATAATAGGTGCACTGGTGCACCCAACCTAAAAAATTGGGTGCACAAAACATTTTGGGGGTGCACGATATAAAATAAAACAAGTAGAATACTAGAAAAACTATTAATTATGTTTCATTTCTAAAGAAACGTACTACTATAATGATTTTAGAATTATTCTGACACTTGGATGTTATTAACTTAACAATATACTATACTATAGATTGAGCATCTTTACATATACGTAAAGCTACGAAAATCTTTGAAAAAAATATGTAGGGACAGGGCGAACAAGAAACCTATACGTATCCTATATGAATATGATAGCCCCAAATGCTATGATAGGAGCCATGAAGTCAACATACCTGGCTGGTTTGTAATTCAAATAATGAACTTCAAAAACATGACTTAATTCATGACCTGAAAGACACACCACAATCTATATATAATTCTCCAATTGCATTTTACATCAAACAGAAGAGAGTCCACAAACTTTTACAAAATTCATTGAAGTACTATATTTCCTGCGATACAGAGTATTTAATAACAAAATCTGGTGTTTGATGTTTATTTTACACTTCAGC
This sequence comes from Branchiostoma belcheri, assembly GCF_001625305.1. Classification (NCBI taxonomy): domain Eukaryota; kingdom Metazoa; phylum Chordata; class Leptocardii; order Amphioxiformes; family Branchiostomatidae; genus Branchiostoma; species Branchiostoma belcheri. Next base: position 1,048,751 of record NW_017804009.1, on the reverse strand, counting down.
CCTGATTTTATATTATACATGGCCACCTGTTAGAGTCCAGTGTTGCTAATTTGTGCCACAGATTTATCACATAGGTTTTTTATACTCTCCAAGCAGAGGTTTGGGTTTTGGGGGTATTTTTAGCGTGTTTTTAGGCTTTTTTATCGGGGTTTCTCTTTTGCAAAAGAGAAACCCTAAAAAAGCCTAAAAACACGCTAAAAATACCCCCAAAACCCAAACCTCTGCTTGGAGAGTAGGTTTTTTAGGACTACGAAAAAAAATGTTGTGTTTCCCGTTTCTTGATTGACCCTAGCAAAAGTCCTAGCCTTTTATTCAGTCAACCGCTGGTGGATCTATATTAAAGGCAATAAAATTTTCAATCTGAATTTAAAACCGTATGAAACTGAACTGCACACCTTTTCAGAAGAAAATTTTTTTTGCAAATAGAGTGAAATATTGTCCCCCAGAGGAAAATGCTAGCACAGCACGAAAAACGGTATTTACGGATGCTTAAACCACGCTTAAAGTCAACGTATATTCCTATTTTACGCATCTATATATACACGTCTTATACGAGTTCGTAAAAATGGTCTTTACGTGGTATTTCGGATGCGTCCTGGACATCACTTTTTTCCGAGCACAGCAGCTACCTGTCATCTAAAATTTGTGACCCTAGCATGTCCAGATCACAAGATAACAAAACTGGAAGTTCCACTGCAGTACCATGTACAGTAAGTTGTAACAGCTATAACACCAGCGGGAGGGCGAAAATTTAACCATGTCAAGCTCTCATCAAGACCTACCCACATACCAAATATCAAGACAGTCCATCTACCCAGTAAGCCTTCAATTATCAATTTATCGTGTTGACACACAGACAGACAGACACACACACACACACAGACAGTTACTGAAAACATACATGCTGTTTGTAACTAAAGGTACTGTAATTATAAGATACTAACCTCTGACATTTCCTCCTTTACTGGCATATTTGTCAGGCTTCCCATAGTTGTAAACAACATAGAATAACCTTCTACCGTATACTGACAAAGATGTCCTCAAATCACACAAAAATATTCCAGTGGTCCACGGCTGTCTGACTCTGAGACAAGTTCAACTTTAAGGAAGGAAATACGTCTAAGGAGTGAGTTACAGATTTGACACGACAACAGTGTTAGTTCTGGAAGTCTTCCAACATCACGACTAATTCGGTCATGCAGTGCTGTAACTATAGTTTCTGTTCCTGTTTTTCTGCATCAGTTCCAAGTATAAATATGCAAGTTTCGCTACGTGTGATATGACTCACTCAAATGCAAGGGGTGCATAGTTTACAGATCTTGGACCTATGACATTTTGAGCTTGGTTACACGGACGAAGGATGGTGCAAGCATCGAATCTGGAAATATTCTTGAACATTTACTAATTTTCTTTTGGATGAGTTTTGTGGGAGGGGGGCGTGTAAGGAGTATGGAAGTTGCATGCTACTACTTTCGACTTGTGTTCCTTTGATATCTATACAGACTATACGGACATCTAAGATTGTTTCTTGATGTTGAATTTATCTACTGTTTACTTACGTCTCGATAAGGTTATTTTTCCGCAGAATCGTCCGGAAATTATGGCCAGGTGCTTCCCCCTTTATCAACTTCCGCACTCGACTGAGCTGCCATGATCCAACTAAACTTCACTAACGATTGATTGAAGAGCGCCTCTGCCGATTTCGATGCAAACTGCAGGTGTAGACACTGGTCAATCCAAGGGGTTACAAGGAGGTTCCACCTGTATTACCTTCTTGATACTGTAGTACTAAAATGTACAGATGTATGAATTTCTGGGCCTGGGGAATTCTTTTGGCAAAATCTTCATTAGGCCACAACAATTTAATTTGTTGCTTCTCGGATCGCAATGTCCATTTTTAACTGCAAACTGCTCAATGAAATTTTAAGACATATTTTGTCCCCAACGGTTGAAAAAAGTCCTTTTCTTCCTAGTTCTTAAGCTTTTCAATATAACAGTGCAATTTTGTTTCATTAAAAGTTCAAAATATATTGTTTAGTTATAAACCACCTGGTACATTCACTTCATGGCTCGTATTATAACATTTCTGGCTATCATGGGGTGCCTTGGGCAGTTTTTTTTTGCCCTGTCGTTCCTGGTTTTTTTTTGTGAAATATCAAAGAAACAACAAATTAAATTGGTGTGGCCTAATAGGAACATAAATTTAGTCACTTTTGAATTTGTTAAACCCCATAATATGCCTGTTTTTTTTTAAATATTGAGTTGATCTGTGATCATTCATTGAACCAAGCAGGATATTGGATTTAACCTCCTTGACGTAACATAACATTATATCGTTATATATATATATATAAGTTATGAAACGTTATATTATAACTTACAATGTTGAAAAAGAAAAAAAAACATTTGCCAGGTGGTAGTCTAGATAGATTTATTTCGTGCATGTCATAATCCAGAGAATATTTTAACAGATATTCGACTGCAGAACAATGCTCAGTTCAAAGTGTTGGTACAACAGTAAACATCTACCTCTGCTTGCCATTACACACAACCTTTTCACAGTTACTGGTTGTGCTGAAAAATAGAACTTTGTAAATCGGCACACAAAGCTAGTGCATTTGATTGCATGTGTATTACATGTAGCTTTTGACCTGTTATACATGTAATTGTTGTAATTAGTAAATCTGAAATCTAGACTTTCTTCCTATCTTATTCTTACTTAATTATGGCAAATTTTACCTAGCCTGGGTACCATCCCCAGTAGTATATTCGCAAACTCTATAACTGGGTCTGGACTTGCACACATATGTAGCGTCTGGAGTCTAAATATTCGTTCAGATTTTGAACGAGCGCGCTGATTGGTCCTACTCGTCTAAGCCCTTTTTGGGGTATGTACATATTAGGTAAGGGCCGTTCGGACGTCCGAACGGCGACGTTAGCGTCGGTTCGAACGTCCGAACGCCTTATCATCAACATGTCCGACGGCGAACCGAACGCTAAAGCGCACATGATACAGCCGTAGTCAGTCTTTCCGCGATAAATCATCAACATGGCTGACGCACAAGCCGCTCAGCTCACGGAGGTTGATGTTGACCTCGCAATCACGTCCGTTTTGGACGATTTAGACAGAATATCGTCGCTCAAAAATGAGCAAAAAGATGCATTGAATAATTTCGTTCGTGATGTTTTGGGCGTCCTGCCGGTAAAAAAAAGAACGCGCCGAGAAAAGGAACACTCGCACGAAGATCTGTGTTTACAAAACAACAAACATCACTTGAATAATGCAGGCGCACCATTCGCCGTCGCCTCTGAGGCTCAGCCAATCAAATGAAGCCCCGCTGCTCGGGCTAGCTCATTATGTGACGTCATGACCAATCGTTTTATATGTGTGCAAGTCCAGACCCAGTTATAGAGTTTGCGAATATACTACTGGGGATGGTACCCAGGCTAAATTTTACCATCTTCACTCCCAAATAATCGTTACAAAATGATGGCCAGGTACACCGATTTTAATTAAACCCCTGCAACTGATGTCCCCTAAAGGATGCTTCACCATCTGTGCATGATAAACCTATAACATGATTTCAACCAAGGACATTATACACAGTGTATAATGTCCTTGTTTCAACCTATGATTTCAACCTATAACAGCCTGCTCTGTCAGCTCTATTTTTCTACAAAAGGTCTTTTGTGACACCCTAGATGTTTCTAGGTATGTTTTTGTTTTTCAACATACATGTATGGTGATTACAAAGATTACATTGTATTTTGCCTGCACATACAGTATCTGAGCATGTTGACAGCAGCAAAGTGGCAATGTCCATGTACTTTGACAAACTGACATCTGATTGGTTGGCAGTGACTGCTCTCTGCTGATTGGCTAAAGAGACTGCTCCAGTTTAATTGGCTTGCTGAAACTGTCTTTTGATTGGCTGAAGAGAGGGCTGTCTTTTGTTTGGTCAGAAAGACCAATATCTGACTAGTAGCATATTGATACAGACATGAACAATGTTAGATTTCTCAGTTCACAGCATCTTGTATTTTGTAAGGCATACTTGTAGTAAAATATGGAATTCAAAAAGTATTTTAGGATGTACATTTTGTTTATGCATTGTGGCTATCTATGCATTCCCTAATATACTCATGACTATTTCAAGTTATGTAAATTTCTATAGGCAATATGCAAAGGTCTATGCTAATTAGGAATCCAATGCTACGCATAGTCATTTTCATACATTTATGAAAATAGTTATCTCCTTGAAAAACATGCATCTTCCTGAAGTTCGTTCAATCGGCATACAAAATTTCCTGAAGTTTGGGCAATCATAGTCAGCATTGTACGGTGTTCTAATTTTATGTTTTTCACATAATTTGAAGCACTGCGTACCATATATAATTGACAGTTGTTAGTGCAGTATCATTGATACAACCGTACATTTGGAGTTATAAAGTCAACCAGCACATTTTACTTCAACAGATTTTGTCATCCATTTTTCAGCAATCTTCTTCTAATTGTCTAGTGCCAAATATTTGATAGCATCAGCTGGTGTGTTACACCGAAGGGCAGTTATACCGGCTATACCGATACAGATCCGTTTGGAAGTCTTCCCAGAATCCACCACCATGTCTGCCATTTTCCTCAGCGACCCTCGGCTTGGGTCAAACATTTTTCCCAGCATCCTCCTTGAGGTTGACGGTCCTGTTGAACACCAGCTGTGGAAAAAAACAACAACAACAGGAAATTTTTAACAACTGTTTCTTTCACAAAGCAGATACCATGTTCATAAATGTCAAAACTCATACCTTTGCTAAATGATGTTAACCTTGTACATGTACTATATTTGCGCATACATAATCAACTAGAAAGGTAACATTTGCAAAGCAAATGCATAATGTTTACCTTTGCATATGGTTTGCTCTGTTAATTCTTACTCAAACATATACAAGTGTTGACAGGGGTCTACTCTGTAAATCCCTCCTGTTATAAAATTGCAACATTGATGAAGTAACCCAACACCAGTTACCATGGTGACAGACGTCTGGTTCAGGTCATTGACCTTATTTGTTTGGAGAAGAAGGCAAAGGTAATAAAATGGCAAGATAACATAACAACTGGCCACTGGGAAGACTAAATTACATATTTTCTTGTCTATTCCAACTCCCCCACAGTCACATGTACATTTTTACATTTACCCTACAGTGTATTGTAAATGTGAGATTTCAAGAGACACAACAGCCTACCTTGTCGGACTTTGCAGAATCAGGATCTACAGAGAAGTAGCCGATCCTTTCAAACTGGAACTTGTCGTACACCTTGGCACTCTTCACTGAGGCGTCCAACAGGGCACCAGGAATCACAGTCAGGGAGTCCTGGGGCAATGGAAATATAAGAACAATTTTATTACACAACAATCATACATGGCAAGAACTATTGAACATAGTGCAGGGTTCTAGCTAGGATTTAATTTTAGCGTAGTGGCACTGGCCGAATGTCGAGGGAGCGAAGCGACCGGGGGGGGGGTCGAGGCGGAAGGGGGGGATGTGCGGTGCAGAGCTTTTAAAAATTTCAGCTAAAAAAGGGGCCATTTGAGGGATACCCAAAGGGAAAAAAATGTTATTTCTAAGGTATGACGATTGTACAATGTATCCTTGATTTGTAATTTTTCACATTTGATCTGGCATTCTTGAACAAAGAAATACAGTCACAATGCCCCTACGCTGTATTAAAAATTAGCGTAGGGGGGGAAATTTAGCGTAGGGGGGCAAAATTATAGCAAAGACGGCCCCTACGCTACTTCGCACTAGCTAGAACCCTGTAGTGCAAAATATAGGTATGGAATAAAAATTAACATCCTAATTACTAAACAATAAGGGCTAGCAAGTCTTTGATACATGTACAATGTTATGATCATGAAGATGTAGGCATAAGCATGCCGGCAGAAAGTACTGCAAAATGCAAAATATCTGTTTTTTTTCACAGTTTTTGCTGGATATTTGGTCAATGTTGTCTCAGAATCGAATTGAAGACAATACCCTTAATGACACAACATTTGAAAACAATAGACGGGACATCATCTTAAGATATGCACATACGACCTTAAACAAGACATTCTACCAAATTGCAATATATGCACAATACATTACAGGTTTCAGACAGGCACAGTACTTTCTGCCGACATACTTGTAGCATAAAACTAGAATTATTATCTTATGTTTGTTACCATTCACCCTTTGCAATGAACTTGGCTTCAATCATCATTCACTGTACCATGACAAATACAGTGTACATCTGACTTCATACTTGGCTTTTTGTGACCAGAAATTGTGCAAAATGAAATCTAATGCTTTTCTTTGTCTATTAATGTTTAAGTTTCAAAGTTGAGGAACAAATATTGCTACTACCCCCTCCCCCACCCCACACTTAGCAAACGCTGTTACATATTAACCAGTCTGGGAGTGAACCGGTGCAGTGCCATTGTTTTGGGGATACAGACGGTTGCCAACAACGTATTACGTAAACAGTAATGTTGACGTTGCACGATGTATATGTATACCAATCCATTTACCCTTTGTAATGTGCTTGACACCAAATACTTAACACGTTCACTGTACCATGAAAAATGTCCACACCTGTCACAACAATAGGCGTGGCATTCAGGGTAACGTTTTGCAAAGTTACTTACAGAAGGGTAAATCTTATCGCTCAGGTGCAGCCAGGAGTTCTGTATTTTTAAGGTGAGTATTGGGGATGTGATAATTGGGGACGTATGAACTTCAAATGTGGGTAGCACATACATTGTAACCATGGTGCATGGTACATAAGTACAAATGTACGTACTGTGTATACATTTGTACATAGATACGCAGGCATTGTCAAAAGTGAAAGCAGTTCCCCTAGCTAGAACAAACCCACTGAAGCCCCTGTCACACGTTCAAGGCCTTTCCCCAAATGCCAGCTGAATTTTTGAAAGCACTCTGACCATGCCTACCTTTCTATATGAATCGAAACGAATTTCAGTTAAATTTTTAGTCATATTTGACCCCTGAACACACTTGATAAGCTATCTTCTTCCTCTGGCTACTCAGAGAGCAGTCACAGCGGCCACCATCATCATGTCTGTCATTGGAGTTACAGGGACAAAGGAGAATCAAAAGGAAGCAGGGTAGGTCCTTCACGTAGCAGCAAGGTTATGTTTTCGATATTGTTCGAGTTTGTGTGTGTGTGTGTGTGTGTGTGTGTGTGTGTGTGTGTGTGTGTGTGTGTGTGTGAACACGAGAACTCGAGAAGGCTTGGATAGATTGTCTTGATACTCTCTAGCTATATATAGGTGGGTAGGTCTGAATAATCATACCTCGAAATTTTTTTTAATATCGAAAGATATTTTATGTTTAAGGAGACCTAATTTGAATAATTAATGTGGAAAAGATATGACTCCATAGTGGTAACAGCCAGAAATTTCTGAAATAACTCATGCAAATAAGGAATCGATCTTATTTGCCATAATCAATGAGAGACAATTCATAATTCGTCACAAAAAATATGAAGCGACAGGGCGAAAAAAATAAAATAAAAACAGGGTTAGGCATCCTATTATAGCTCCAAATGCAACGATATTTAAACAATAAATGTTGAACTTTTAATCAAACCACTGCATTGATAGATGGAAAAACGTAAACAGCTAGGAAGAAAAAGACTTTCCTCAACTGTTGGGGGCAAAATATTTTTCAAACATCCTTTGGCGAAGACACGAGATACATGTAGTTCTTTGGTATGCTTTATTTGCAATACTATTTTTTAACCACACTGTTGCTCTTGATTTGGGACATGTCTTGTGAAATTTGATTGTCAGATGATCCTACACATTTATCCGTACAGCGGCAGAGGGAATGAAGCATTTGTTGATGATGAAGATATTCTAGTCAGCGCTTCAACTGAGCAGACTGATACTTCAGTGATTTCCAAACAAAGGTACGTACCACAGCTAAGCAAACAATCCTGTAAATAAAAATTGATGTATTTTCTGGATATCAACAAATTTTAGGTTCCGCCGGGCTTCACCTTGTTTAATTTACAAAATGTATACATTGTCAATCTCTTGTTGTCTCGGGCGCTACATTGTACATGTTGTATAATTATGTACTATAGGTCCCTCTGGCAGTTGACAGTTGGGGCTAGGAATGAAAACGAAAGTGAAAGTGATCTCGAGCCAGTTTAGCTCACCAAATTAAGAACTTATCTACCAGTTGTAACAGGGTAGACAGACCCTATGTACAGTATTTTACAGGTTCATTGTACCGGGGAAATTCCCCTAGCTGTTTTTGACAAGCACAATGAACAGTGGACCACAGCTTGTAATGTCCGGTCCTAAGGACTGCGACCCTTAACAATAGCGGGTGAGCGACAACAGTCGGGATTCGAACTCCCAACCTCTTAGTCCAGAGGCAGGATCGCTAACCACTGGACTACGTACGCACGCTACTGTGCAAATTTAGTCTAGGCTTACTGGCTACATAATTATACATTTTGTACTTTGTACTTTTACATGACATGGCCTTGGTTCAATGCAGGCACAAGCGCAAGGATACCAATACGTCCTACCAGGCAGCGGATCAGTCATCAGAAGTGACAGATGTCAAGGTGACAGTGATTGATGAATCAGATAAATCGCCTGATAAGGAGGTAGATGACACTACACACCAAGGGGACACTTCTCAGAGGTACATGTAATCTTATTATTATTATATACAGTATATTGGCTACAGTATATACTGTATATTGACTATAGTAGTACAATGTACGTACATGTTCATGTACTTGTAGTTTCGATGATTCAGCACCACTGTACAGCAAGGCCATGTTGATTTGATTATAGAATGGATAGCATCTGCGCGTGCATGAATTTTAACCTGTTTCCAAAACAAGTTTTCAACCATACTGTAGAATGAGGAAAATAAGGAGATCTAATGCAAAATGAGAGAATCTTTACCGTAAATTGAAAAAAAATATTGGAAAACGATTACTAAATGCCAAAATCGATTCCAGAGGAATAGAAGAAAATGTTAAGACTCTATGAAGAGTCTATCATTTGCCATACTTTACTGTGTGTTTATTCATTTGTTCAACTTTCATGACCATGTACTAAGATTATATAATGCAGGCAACTTTTTTGGCCAAAGCTTTTTTTTTGCCAAAGCACACTCGCATCAGTTTTGGGGATACCAAGAGGATGTTACCCACGTTATCGAATCAACATGGCCTAAATGATAAAACTAAACATGTCGCCATACCAATGTTTTTTAAAAGCCAGCCCTGTTACATCCTTGGTCGCAAATGGTCATTAAGACGTGAGTAGAAACTGTATCCTTCAATGAATCAATATTGCTATGTACATGTAAAAAGCAAACAACAGGTTTACATTACAATCATTATGACGGGGTTACTATAACGTTTTTCAGGAGTGACGACCAAAGCAACGTTACAAGTAAAACCGAAAAGACCACAGATCACCACGATGCCGGTGAGGAAGGAGACCAACAGTCGCACAACACCGACACAAGCTGTGGGCCAACTGCAGACAACCGCGACCCAGAAAATGGCCAGAAAAGTTCAGAAACCCCCGGCCTCGAGAAGCGTTTTGCCACTCACATCATCGCCGTTATCTGTCTCCTACTTTGCATCAGTGCCTGCATAGTCGATATTGTCAAAATATTTCTCTCAGTCTCATGCCTCTGGGGTCTCTCACCCGATGTGGGTGATAGAAACTTCACAGTTCATGCAAAAAGGAACAAAAATGTCACTTGTGACCCGTACGAATCCCAGGAAAACATACCATACAATCTAATTGACCTCCTACTTTCGTTACAACCGATCGTTGTAATAGTTCTCTGGAAGTACGGAGACATTGCTGCGAGAATAGACAAATACGAGAAAAAGAGGTTGAACAAAAAAGCCAAAAAAGAGCAGTACTACCGCCGGCGTCGCACCGGTTATTTCGTTATGATTACTATATCCCTGTTTTTCCTTCTTCACTGTATAGAGTGTGCAACCTGCTCATTTTCAAGTTCAACCATTTTCTTTGGCACATTGGTGCGGGCTATACCTAAAAAGTTTTGCCCGTGGCTAAGCCTTCTGTTCCATCTCGTATTCCCAGCATACTGCCTGTACTGCTGGTACGCCACCAAAATGGCGTGTGTGCTCCGTCGTCGAGCGGACTACATCCAAAAATTCATTGGCGAGAGATCTTCCACCATTTTCGATAAACACGTGCGGCATCCTGATGTCATTCTGAGCGAGCTTAACGACAACATTTTCCATGACGATTGGCACAGCGAGGTTTGGGAGAACATTTCGTTCCTCATGAACATCATGATGTTTTTCAGTGCGACGTTGGTACTGCTATACACCCACGTTTACGTATCCGAAGTCCGCCTTACGCTAGGAGAGTGGGCAACTCACTTCATGCGGCTTGTTGCAATAGCTACCCTCTCCGTTACACCGTACATACATGTCGCGTTTGCCTGCGTTCGTGTAACCGAAGCGTACAGCTACATCACGGAGAGCATGAGTAGCGCATTCCAAGAGTCATACAGTCCTCATTCGGTCCAAGAATCGCACGAAAATTCCTTAGACATTTCGCAGGAACCTGATATTGAGATTCACAGTCCAAGAACTCGGAAGAAGAGTGGAGACGGGCAAAAGATGCTCGAACGACTGGAGTATCTGATCCAATGGCAATTCCTACAGAGTAAGGTGTATAAAAAGTGTAAAGACGGGTTGACATCTGGAATATTGGGTACGTCATACACTACCCGCAGCGGTGTCCACTTGGCTGCGCTGGGCGTCATCTTTGCTATGACATGGGAAGTTCTGGACCGTTTCAATGACTTTGACGTGGAGAGAGCAATGGCGCTCGGGAACACGAGACAAGAAGCTTTCATAGTGACTCTCTTTGGTGTTCTTGCCTTTCTGCTTTGGATCTCAGTTTTGAGTATCCTTTTGTGCTACCGTTTGAAGCCCAAGATGTGTGATTGCACGAAGTGTACATGTCTTGCACCACATGCAGTATACAGAAGACTAGGCCTGTGCATACTGCTTACAATTCTTTACTTCGTTATCATGTACGTGTCTTTCTATTTGGTTGTTTATCAGGATAATTACTGTTCCAGTTCGTCCAACCCTCTGTTTACATGACAAAACAAGAACTAACACAAGATGTACATCTTAAGCAATAGGCTACAACTATTGTACAGTAGCATGTAGCTATTTCACATTGATTTTACAGTGCATCCAGTGTTCTTTTATTAGCATGAAAGGTCATCTGTACGTGACTGTGTTTTTGGCAAATTCCATTTATTCAGTGAAGTTGTATTATAATGTACGTGTGTTTTTGGTAAATTCCATGATGATAGTGAAGTTGTACATTATATGTGTGTTCTTGGTAAATTCCATAGTGAAGTTGTACATGTGTTTTTGGTAAATTCCCTGGTCCAAGACATGTACTGTCATGTACTGTCAAGACATGTACTGTCATGTACTGTCAAGACATGTACTGTCATGTACTGTCATGTACTGTCAAGACATGTACTGTCATGTACTGTCATGTACTGTCAAGACATGTACTGTCATGTACTGTCATGTACTGTCATGTACTGTCAAGACATGTACTGTCATGTACTGTCATGTACTGTCAAGACATGTACTGTCATGTACTGTCAAGACATGTACTGTCATGTACTGTCATGTACTGTCATGTACTGTCAAGACATGTACTGTCATGTACTGTCATGTACTGTCATGTACTGTCAAGACATGTACTGTCATGTACTGTCAAGACATGTACTGTCATGTACTGTCATGTACTGTCATGTACTGTCAAGACATGTACTGTCATGTACTGTCATGTACTGTCAAGACATGTACTGTCATGTACTGTCAAGACATGTACTGTCATGTACTGTCATGTACTGTCAAGACATGTACTGTCATGTACTGTCATGTACTGTCATGTACTGTCAAGACATGTACTGTCATGTACTGTCATGTACTGTCAAGACATGTACTGTCATGTACTGTCAAGACATGTACTGTCATGTACTGTCAAGACATGTACTGTCATGTAGTGTCATGTACCTTATTACAGTCTGTCAGGAACCCTCCTGGAACCTCCTCTGGATCTTCTGGGTGCTTGTGCTTGAATCTGGAAGACATGATACATTGTATATGTATATCAGCACTAGAATGGTACCACTCAATCAGACAGCTATGACAATTTGTCAATCAGACAATCACATGTATTTTTATTTCAAAACACATGTAAGAAGAGCAGAAAATGTCATCAAAATTCTGAGTCCATAAAAATTCATTCCAGTTTTTTGCCTTTAAGGATTGAACACTTACAGCCTCTCGTACAGGCGTATCTCACAGCTGACAGGTTCAGACACCCAGTGGATGAAGGCCTTGGGTTTCTCAGCCTGGTCTGCCTTCTGACATGTCACCTTCAGTTCAGTCAGCTCTCCCTTCTTGTCCTGTGGAAAGACACAAAGTAATGTTATGTTACCATTTTAGTTGACAACTGATGCTGTAGCAGACACTATGAGGAGTTGAGTTGGATTATATTAGGCCACACCATGTAATTTTTGTTAATGACATCCTCTGGAGACCCTAAATCTAATGCAAGAGCGCACAAAAAACAAGGAGGCAGAAAAACACAAGATGTCTATATTTAAAATATAACTAAGAGACGACAAATGTTATATGGACACAAATTGAATGAGAGAACCAACCAACAAGTCTTCTATGCATCATGAAAACAGAAATAAATCAGTGGAACAGCAGCTGTCGTCCTGTGCTGTTTCTTTCCTTTCCTCACATCTTCCAATCTTGCAATTAGCGGCACTGTGGTGACTCTTTGGTCATGCTTACAGGAAGAGGAATTTCTCTCTTTTTTTTTTTCTCTGAGAACAGGCCAAAATCAATGCGCATGGGGACATCATCCATAAAAATTACTAATGTTGGTTTGGCCTTATGTAGAAAGTTGGAGGGGCTCTTCACCATAAATAAGAATCCATTTTCGTAAGAATAAACCAGTGGAGCAATAGTTTGTTGGGCTAGACCGTGTGAAGGTACTTGTTTGTACATGCACTGTATACATTTGTACACAATGCATGATTTTGGTTAACTTTGCAAAATTTAATGTTACTTTTCTAGCTTATGCCCACTTTTCATATTCTTGTCAATACTTTTCAGCAACTTCAAGGTTCTTCTAAATTATAAAGCTCTCCTGAGATATCTAGAGTTTCTGTCATCATCCATGTCGTCAGTGTCCTTCCTTACCTTTACCATAGACTCCAGTTTTATGACGTATCCAGCATGCCTCAGTCCTACAGGCTGGTCTGGGGTAAGCCGACGATAGCCCTTCTCCATGTTCTAGCACAAGAAAAATGGAAAGCAACCATAAGCTTAAAGTGATAGTAAATGAGATTTTTTGCGCCAAAACTGTGTTGAAATTTCTCATATAGATTGTCATTTTCAATAACTTATTAGCATCGCTATTTTGCTTCATCAGCAACTTTCATCAGCAACAGTTGCACCAGGCCCGCTGTATTTTTAGGAGGCTCCTAAAAAGAATGTAAACAAACAGCCATTTTTGTTTGGCAAGTATCGGCAGCTTCAACATATTTTGCGGCACAACGATGTTGATTTTTTACTCCCGGGATTCCCCAATATCATTATGAACCCTGGTAGGCTTATAGCGCAAGAAAATGTGTAAAACAACGATGTTTAAAATAGTATAAATCATACAGTTATAATATCACTTTAAAAAATTGCTGCACAGCAAATCAGAATGATGTTTACTACTGTAACAGAAAACACACTTTAAAAAGCCATTTTTGTGAAAATCACCAGACTTGCCTCTTTAAAGTCAGTCTTCTCAATGTAGAGTGTCTTGGCAAACTTGACCTTGTGTGACCCCTTGCTGGGCTCAGCTGGGAAGTCTGGGACATCAATGTCTATGGCCTGGAGGAACAAGTTGTCAATTAAAGGTTGGAAAAATCATGGTATTGACTAACAAGATTAATACTATAATAGTAAGAATAACCTTGTTATGATCAAGGATTTGTTATGATTTAAATTATTGTTTATGATTTATTGTTATGATCAAGGATTTGTTATGATTTAAATTATTGTTTATGATTATTGTTATGATCAAGGATTTGTTACGATTTTAATTATTGTTTATGATTATTGTTATGATCAAGAATTTCTTATGATTTGAATTATTATTTATGATTATTGTTATGATCAAGGATTTCTTATGATTTTAATCATTGTTTATGATCATTGTTATGATCAGCTATGAAAAGCTATGTAAATTTGTTCATACATGTTTCAAAAAGAGAGAGGAGATCATGTAGATAGATCCTGTAGTTAGAGACGTAGCACAGAAGTATAACACTTGTTACTTATATACCTGTACCTATAATTATAGCACAGAAGTATAACACTTGTTACTTATATACCTGTACCTATAGTTATAGCACAGAAGTATAACACTTGTTTCTTCTATACCTGTACCTATAGTTATAGCACAGAAGTATAACACTTGTTTCTTCTATACCTGTACCTATAGTTATCCAGCTTAATGCATTTGGCCCATGTAGGGCGTGGATATGCAATAAAGTTCATTGTCATTGTCATTGTCATTGTCATTGTCATTGTCATTATGATCATGGATTTCTTATGATTTGAATTATTCTGTTACAGTAATGGATGGTTCAGTGTATGTATTGCTTACATATGAATAAAAAAAATCAAAAAGCAAGAAAAAGAATAACCTTGGCCATTTCATTATCAAACACGATAAAGTCATCAGCTGATACATGTACATGTATGTTAATAAAAAGGAAAAACATTTACCAAGCATACATTGTAGTGCCCTTGGACACATACATTTATGTAGAATTTTGCTAGACCCATACCAGCTAGTAATCTTATTATCTACCATACATTGTACCTGCTACAATTGTTGTGCAATAAACGTTGAGTACATTTTGTATAAAGCTTGTCACACATAGCTAAATATGGCCTCCTGAACACTACCAAACTCCTCCAACCATGGTTAGGAGTACAAAATGTATGTTGGGAGCAAGGGCAGCTGTGGTTGGCTGGTGTTTGGCAAGGTCGACTACTGTTTGGCTGTTGTTTCAAAAGGTTTAAAACATTTGGATGTCAGTGGGAGGTTTGGCCATGGTTGGATGGTGATTGGCTTGAGTTCAGGGCATGGTTGGGAGTCAACTTCGACTCAAATTTAACTCAAATTCAAGAAGGCATGGCCTCTGTGTGCAAGTCTGGTCTGACTGCTCCAAAACTCCAGTCAATCTTGGTTGGTTGGTGGTTGGGGGAAGGTTCTGAATGTGTGATGGGGGCTTATTACTGAAAGACAATATAGAGACTGAATACACTACCTTATCTGAGGGGAAATTTGTGATGGTGACTTTCAGTGGTTCCATCACTGCCATGGCCCTGAAGAAAACAAGACTCATACATTTGTTTGCTAAACATAATCACAGTCATAATCATAGTGTAATTATATAAGAGCCGTTATACATTTGTAAGTTCACTGTAAAAGTAACTTTGATAAAATGAAGGATTATTGTAAGTTTGTCCTAAATCCAGCGTAATGCAGGGATCAAAATTTATTTTTCTACATGTAATTGTACATTTGTACAATCATCATGTACATTAGGTGCACCAAATAAATTTTAGGTGCACTGTCAACATAAAACAAGGTAAAATATTAACAATACCAAATTACCAACCTTAGTGGTTAGTTATCTTGTGAACTTAAACTCTAACTTCAAAATGTCAAACAAGTAGTGAATGAAAGATTTTTCATCATTTTTGACACACTATTGTTGGCAGTGCAGTGTATTGTACTTTGACTGTAGATAACTTACAAACATTTTAGGTGCATCAGTGCATCCACAGTAAAAAAATTAGGTGCACAGCTCCAATTTTAGGTGTACAAAAGTACAAATATAATGTACCCACTATTTCGAGCCCCGTAATGGATGGGACTGGGTGCCATCCTCTGTACCTATTGTCACTAGCTACCATGGACTACGGAGGATGTCACCCAGGCCAGAGCCTCGGAGGAGGTGATTTTTTTTTAGAACAGGCAAAAATCAATGCACGCGCAGATATGTCATCCATAAAATTAAATCAGTGTGGCCTCATGACAAACATGGTACATTTGTACATGTAGACATGGTTCCTCCACCTTACCTGGGTGCTGTGACGTTCAGCTCATCTCTCACACAGGACTCCAGCAGGGTGGGGTCTATGGTCACCTGGGCCATGGTCACACCAACCTGACAACAAACAAACAAACAAACAAACAGTGTCAACAAACTTACATCATAATGCTTTTATATGGGTTATGTTGCGGCCACATAGGACGGTAAGTTTTGAACCACTCACACTGAGAAGGACCCTTGCTCTTTTCAGTAACTGCAGTACTAGTGGCCTATCCTCAAACACCTTCATATTTCACGTCCTATCTGAGGGACGTCCCTACCCAATGCTACATGTAGGTACCTGTCTAGCTCTAGCTAGTTTCATCAGGTTGGTAAGACACTGAGTAAAGAGACTCTTTTTACACAACCAAGTCGTTTTATTCAGTCAGAATTGCCCCGAGGAAGGTGACAGACAGTTCTTTACTTTTGTACTCACCTGATCATGACTGGAGGAAAATTGTGTTAAGTGCCTTTTGCAGGTGATAAAATACTTTGAAAAACTTTGAAGTTAAGTTAAGTGTCCTACCTTAGCACAGAAGTTGTTGATGGCTTCAGGTGGGAACCCTCTCCTCCTGAGAGCTGTCAGGGTGAACAGGCGGGGGTCGTCCCAGTCCCTGGGGACGACAAACAAGACATGCTTTTTACTAAAACTGGCTGGGTTGCCTGTTGGGTGGAATGAGTGTGATGACAATGTTTCACTCATGACAAATAGTTGGCCGCCTTGCATGGTGATTTAAATCGTAAATGTAACAATTAACTCAAAAATCAGGAGAACACCAAAACTATTACAGTCATCTAGTGGGCTATATCACTCAACAGCATGCATAGAGCAAGGAGGTTCAAAAAGAGCCTCCTTGCATACAGTAAGTCGGATCAACTTCAAAAGAGATATGGCATGAATTGTGTGTGATGTTGTATGGCTATATCTACAAGATCTAAGCAAGAATGCAAAGAGATCGATGACAAAGGGATGCCTCTGCTAGATTTAAAAAAGAAAATAGTAAACATTTTGACTCAAAATTTTGACAGTTTTGACAGAATAGATACCACAGTCTTTATTTTCCTGCCATACCAAATTTATGTTAAGAATCTAAAGCTGTCAACAATATTAACTGATTGAATGCTGTAAGAAAAGTAAACACAATAAATCAATGTACCAGTAGATAGCTTTAAACAGCTCACCTAACGATTCCTTCAGTGATGAGCTTGACGATCTTCCTCTTGGAGACGACAGTGTAGTACAGGTTAAGTCGGCCATACTCCCACTGTACAGGACAGTACACGTCCAGGGCATTACACAGCCAGTAGTAGGAGGAGCGCCTGGGGGGAAATACACGTGTTAATTTTGTTTATTTAGGCCACACCAATTTAATTTCTCGGTCAATGGATTTTTCTACAAAAATAATGGAGCAGGTGGGCGAAAAAAAATAAAAATAAAAACAGGTCTAGGCATCCTATTATGGCCCAAAATGGTACGATAGGAGCCATGAAGTCAACACACCAGGCTGGTTCAAAATTTAAACAATATAAAATACCACTGCATTAAAAGATGGAATAACTGTAACAACTAGGAAGAAAAGGGCTGTTTTAAACTGTTCAGGGCAAAATATGAGCATTTTGCAGTTGATTCTGAATTTTTTATTTTTCTTTTTTTTTTGCAAATCATTAAGAAATGGAGTGGGCAAATCCGTTAACCAAGAAATTAAATTGGTGTGGCCTTATTGTTTTTTTCTGTTTGCACTTGAAAAAAACAAGTCAGTATGTTGTGAATTATGTAGAAGGAATGTGTGTGAGGGGTTCCCCTTAAATACAATTGATTAAAATATATAATTTTGTCATGGGTAAACTTTGATTTTATAGTTTTAGCTATATGTGACAGGGGCCTAACCTATTATTAGTACCTTACCACTGTGATAAACAAAGTACCTAGGGACTAATACATGTACAACTAGTTTCTTACAGTATTTTGCTATGTAAAATAATTATATAGTGTCTGAAGTAGATGTGTATCTAACTTTAACTCAAGTTTTAGCAGTTGCCTTACCTTGCCTGAAACTCCTTGGTACAGAGTGAGTGAGTGATGTTCTCCAGGGAGTCACACAGACAGTGGGTGAAGTCATAGGTGGGGTAGATACACCTGTGGGTGAAAATAGGTACTGCATAATTAATAAGGTATTTTGAACAAGACAGAATATCTACAACTATAAGGTATGATAATCAATCCTTGATTACACATCCTTTTCTTTGCTATACATGTATCATAAATATGATAATCAAAAATGGCAGTTAGTGAGTTAGGCTCTTAGCTTTCTATTGATGTATAACGTATTGGGGGTATTTTGAGGGGTATTGGGGGTAGGAATTCAAGGAGCCGTAAACTACATGTAGTAAAACAAATTTCAAAACAGTATCCCCTATTGTAAGGTAGTATGGAAACCCCAACACAGATAGCATGTAACGCACAGAAACAAGGTTTAATACCGTAACAGTAACGGTAAATCACAATTTTTTCATGGTACTTTTATATTCCCAGTTCCACTTCTATACCACTAATTTAACATTACAGTGAACAAATAATTCGCAGACTTTCTTTTTTTTTCTGCACCTGTCACAACCGCAAACTTATAGTTCTACAAACATGTCCAGTTTTCACAGACAGCAAACTTTGACTACCGCAAAAATACGTTTAATTTTATTTTTGTAACGTGATTTACATGGACATGTCCTACGACTCCCACCCGACCACACTACACGGGCTATGACCTGAACTTCAGCCCCCAGTCCGCTGGGTGGAAGAGACCTCGGGGGGGCCCCCGCACCCGCTGGTCGGACGTCCTGGCCAAGGATCTGGCCTTGGTCAACATCACCCCTGAAGAAGCACAGGGGCTCGCCCAGGACAGACCGAGATGGAGGGAGGTGGCCTGCCTAGTAGGCTCCACGGACATCGTGCAAGAGGACTGAGTGAGTGAGTGAGTGAACGTGATTTACAATACTCACCACTCGTCTCCCGTCCTGTGGTGAGGTGTGAACTTGATCCTGTAGGCCACAGGGTCCACCTTCCCATCCTCCATGATATGTTTCATCCTAACCGTCGCCTCACCCTCCGCTATCTTACCTTTCCTCATGTCCTGGTGTAAACAAACAAACAAACAATCAAAATTTTCACCGGTTACCTTTCCTCATGTCCTGGTATAAACAAACAAGTTCAGGCTCAGTTCAGTTCAGTTCATCACTTCAATGGTCTGCATTCTGCTCTCAGATACCAGAATCAGCTATCTGGTGAGATTGGGTGGAAGGAAACAGGGGACAGCCATCCTGCAGCAAAGTATTGATTGTACTGGTGACAACGCAAGCGAAAGCCAGTTCTATAATCAAATTATGGTGTTCTCTTCGAAATGTCCCCCCTGAGACATAAGCAGTTCGTGCGATCAGTGAAAGGTCTGGTCTGTTGTTCAGTAAATCAATCAATCAATCAAAACAAAAAAGAAAAAGGTTATTGACAACAAAGGCTCTGCAGCAAAAAGTGTTTACAGTATAGTAGTGTCCAGTGGTTAGAATCTTTGCCTCTGGACCAAGAGGTTGGGGGTTCAAATCCCAGCTGTTGTTGCTTATCAAACATGCACGCTACTTTTAGGGTCGCAGTCCTTAGGAGACTGACATTAAGCCATGTACTTGTCGAAAAGAGCTATGTCCACCAGTTTATTAGTCATTTTGTACATCATACAATATACAGTGTAGTCTGAACAGTTTTCAACTGTCTTCCAGTGACCCAAACTGTAGGTTTCTTTTAATTTCCGTTACACTAGCACCCCTACCTCAAACAGCCTGAGTGACTCCTGGATGGGCCTGTTTCTCCAGGGGGAGGGGGGCGGGTTGTGACCCCGGATCTCCTCCAACTTCTGGTGACACACGTAAGCCTGATCCCTGAACACAAACACAGGAAATAGTAATGAGAGGTGATGGAATTGGCTGGTACAGTTGTTGCAGTACACAGCAAAATGCATAATGTCTTTCTTCAGGCCACACCAATTTGAATTTCAGAAAAAATATGAAAGTTTATTGCAAATTCATGCCCGACGGGTAATTGCAAGAACATGATAAACATAAAAAATTAATGATAATAAGGAAAATTCAATGCTAAACCAGGTGATGCTACTTTGGATATACATTCGTAGTTAAAGTGTGCAGTAGAGTATGAATATAAAGCGACAGGGCAAAAAAATTAAAAACAGGCCTAGGCATCCTCTGGTAGCCCCAAAAGCTGCCATGATGTCAACATACCAGACTAGTTCATAATGCAAACAATAAATTTTAAAGTTGATAGATGGGAAAACTGTAACAACTAGGAAGACAAGGAGCTTTCGTCAACTGTTTGGGCCAAAATATGGGCATCTCGGAGTTGATTCATAACCTGAATTGTTTTTGTTTTTTTTTGCAAATCAGAAAAAAACTGGGAGAATCTGAGAACCAATAATTCATAAATTGGTGTGGCCTCAAATGGTCTAGTCCAACAAACTAACAGTTACTGGTCTTTTTATTCTTATTATTACTCAAACACATTCATATATTATGGTGACCAGTCCCTCCAACTCAGTCCTGCCACTTGCTACATAATGTAATCCAGCCCACCTCTTGATGAGCTCCACAGCCAGGGCATGCAGCTCATGGAAGTAGTCTGAGGAGTGGGTGATCTTCCATGGTTTGTAACCTGGAGAGGGAGTGGGTTGGAAAGGCGTAACATGTTAGACGTGGCACACCTTTTCCTGTTGTAATCTCTATACTCAGGTACTGGACTTAGTATTAATGAATCTGGTGAAAATGCCATATATATTATCATGATTATGAAAGTACTTTTTAACTAGAAAGGTAACATTTGCCAAGCAAATGCATAATGTTTTCCTTTGCATGCGGTCTGCTCTGTTAATTATTACTCTAACATGTACATGTACACATTCAAAATTGCAACATGATGCAACCCAACACTAGTTACCATGGTGACAGACGTCTGGTTCAGGTCATTGACCTTACATGTATGTGTTGGAGAAGAGGAAACTGAGCAAAAACAATATGTTTTCCTTTGGTAAACATAAAAAGCATGCTTTATTTATATCTATTTTCTTGCCTTCATTAGCAAGTGAACAGAAATTGTCACAGTTTCATAGTACTCTGCATTTAATGTTATTGAAATATTTGCCTGGATAATTCTTACTAATCTTAGTGTGAGAAATAGAATTATTAAAGATAAGATGAAGACAAGTGCATTAAAAATAATCATGTTCATTGTCCATGGAGAATTCTTGAGAAATGGTAGTACAAACTACAGAACTGACCCAGCCACTCCACCATCTCCCTGATGCCGGTGAAATATTTCTCCTCCTCCTTCTCAGGGTTGGTGTCATCGTACCTCAGGTAGCACACGCCTCCGTTAGCCTGGGAACAGCAAGGTATAGCAGGGTTATGAAACAGCAGCAGGGTCATGTCAGGTAAAGCAATAGTAGCAGGATCTTTAATTTGTCATGAGTACTAGTAGTAGGGTTGGAACAGCAGCAGGGTCAGGTCAAGGAACAGCAGCAGGGTCAGGTCAAGGAACAGCAGCAGGGTCAAGTCAAGGGACAGCAGCAGGGTCAGGTCAAGGAACAGCAGCAGGGCCAGGTCAAGGAACAGCAGCAGGGTCAAGTCAAGGAACAGCAGCAGGGTCAAGTCAAGGAACAGCAGCAGGGTCAAGTCAAGGAATAGCAGCAGGATCAAGTCAGGTTAAGGGACAGCAACAGGGTCAGGTCAGGTCAAGGAACAGCAACATGTCAAGACAGGTCAAGGGGCAGGTATATACATGTATGTAACAGTAGTAGGGTCATGATGCCAGGTCAAGGAACTGCAGTAAGGTTATGTCAGGTAAAGTGATAGCATGGTTGGGTCATGTCAAGGTACAGCCAAGAAAACAAAGCTAACACTGTGTACATGTACATGTATATGGCTGCTCACCCGTGCATAGCCGAAGTTGAAGTTGATGGCCTTGGCATGTCCGATGTGCAGGATGCCATTGGGCTCAGGTGGAAACCTGGTCCATACCTGGAGAGACAGTAGTTTGTTGAGCTGGGCCATGTGAAGGTAAACATGATACATTTGCTTTGCAAATGTTACCCTAAAGTCTCTAGTTGTTAACTCTTTTTGACTGTTTACTACATAGAAAAGCCATTACCTTTCCCTCCACTGCCTTGACATGTTCCTTCAGTAGTTCCATGGTCATGGGTGTGACCACATAACCTTCTGTTTTGTAGTTCTCACCTACATGTAGTACAGAATTTGAAGAAAACAGTGCATTAGTCTCTGAGGTCAACATGTCTCTGAAATATAAAATTGTAGTGAGCAGAAGACTTTATCAAAATTTAAATTAATCATAAATTTCTTGTGTATCCCTTATGATACACAACAAGAAAAAACAAAGATACATGTACAAAGAAAAAAACTGGATTATCTGGACCCCATTAATGAATAATAATTATACCAGAAAACAATATAATTATACCTTCCTGCAAAAAGATCTAAAGCTTTAGACTCAGTGAAAGCAATGTTACATTTGTACTTTTATCCAGCATGGTTGAATAGAAAATAATGCAAAACTTAAAACAAAGTTGGCAGCAATCTCATTGTCACATTTTGAAAGGAACTTTATGAATTATCACTATTTATTTTCATTGACACTCATTAATTCAATGACACAAATATTAATTATTTCACTCCATACTTTAGTATGGAGGGAAATACTGTTTTTACTGATGATTCTCCTCCTCCTTCTTCTTCTCCTCCTGCCATTTCTTTAAATTGATTCAATTCCTTCATTTTTGGGCCAAACGATCTGGAATTTCGTATAAAGGTAGAGTGGGTAAATACCCCTAGGCGTTTTTTTATTTTTTTTGATACAAGCTTTTACAATCGTTTTATTTGCGTTTTTAGCTGTTCCCATAGGAAAGTACTGTGGGGCGTACGCGCGTGACGTAATAAGAAAGGAATTCGGGGGCGGGCCCAAATATGGGCATGCAAGCATGAACCTGACGCAGCCTAATCTTTTCTTCTTGCTGATTGGCTGTTGGATTTGATTGGATTAACTCAATTAACACCTGTTCAAAGCCATTCCATTTTGACAGTATGAACTCAAGTGTTTTGGTAGGTACAGCACAGGCCACGAAATACGCATCAATTTTCGAGGGACGTTCTGCGGGAGAGTGCAGGACACTGTGCGGGACTTCCCTCGGGAGAGTGCGGGACGTCCTCCGGGAGAGTGCGATACGTTCTGCGGGAGAGTGCGGTACGTCCAGCGGGAGAGTGCGGTACGTTCTGCGGGAGCCAGACATTTTGCTCTTCTCTGTTGGAACAACGCAAGTTGGAGGTCAATGACCTGCGCCCGGCGTGTAAACAAGATTGGACAGGGAGCGGCTGTAATATCAAAGGAGCCGGCGGCTTCTGCTAGCCGGGTTGATAGTTAAGTAACATCAAGGTGGTTCAAAAGCAAACCTGATAAAGAAGGAAACCCCGTAGTTAATAGTTGAAAGTCTTGGTGGCTTGAGGCGATCGATACCGCCATGCTGTTTACTTTATATGACATACAATGCAGTGAGTGATATGTATCGCAACGAGTTAGCTCGGTTGGTAACGCGCCAGACGGCAATCCCAGAAATTGTGAGTTCGAACCCCAGTGCATCGGATATTAACATTTTAAACAATTTTATCATTTTTAACAATTTTATCAGTTTTAACAATTTTATCAGTTTTAACAATTTTAACAATCCTGCATTTTAACAATTTTCAACTATTTTTTTTTTTGATTTTCGTTTTTTGCTTTTAACATTCAAAAACTGATTGTTCTTACTCAAGAATGTCAATAACTTAGAATGTTAGTCTTTTGTATTTTTCCAACATACAAACCAAAATCACTTTGATGTTGTCACAAAAGTATGGAGCTGACAAGAGAGAAGGAGTACGGTACTCTGCCAGTGTGAAGAATCTACAGAGGTATTACCAGTCACTAGTAGCAAGAGATAGACCACATTGAATGATGACGATGAGGACGAATCATATGGAGTACTATCATAGCTTAGTACAGAAATTCTACTGCTTTACTTTACTTTACTTTCTTTCACTCTGTACATGCAATTAGCTCACTGGCATGATTTTAAAAATAAAGGTTATGATAATCATATTATATGTATAGCTTATTCAATGTATGGCTTCATAGTTTATGTGATTGTTAATAAGGCCATGTTGATTTGATTGTATGGATGGCATCTGTGCGCGCATCGGTTTTCGTTAATTTAAAACTAAGTTTACGACATTCATACAAAACATCTGGAAACTAAGCAAACATACTCTGTAAATTGATTACTGTAATTCCCGATTTTTTTTTCACTGTACCGCAACGTAACGCAAGCAGGAGGTCAATGTTCACGGTTTTCACTGTCACCTCTGTACTGTGAACTTATCTTTACAGTTAGGAAATAATTCCTGGACTTTCTTTTTCCTGCAACTGTCACCACCGTGAATATATAGTTCCGTGAACATGTCCATGTTTCTCAGACCGTGAAAATTTTGCTACCGTTAGTAGTAGTTGCAATTTCGTCATTAGTAGTATTTAGATACCTGCAATATGTAACTTTGAAATTGAGATAAGTGTAAAGTAAAGCTGTCGAGATTTAAAGTGCTTGTCGTTGTATCTTTGTAAAAAAAAGGGAGATAATGGCCAAGTGCCATTTTTGTAAATATCTGTCGAGATTCAAAAAGCTTGTCCTTGTATGATTGCAGTATGATTTATTCAGAATCTTCTATTTTTGTGTGGGGAGGGAGATGGAGTGAAATATTACATTTGCTCCGAAGCAAATGTTGGCCTTTCTAGTATTATCTAGTTCTGTGATGATGTTGGGTGATGACCTACCAGTTTTGTGGAAGTTCACAGCATGACCCCTCAGTTGTTCCATCAGTGACCTGGTCTCTATATTGCAATCAGAATTTGAAACATAACAGAGTTATTGAAACTGAAAATTAGTCATTCTTGCATAAAAGAATAAAAACAAATACTAACAGTTACAAAACCTATATCAACTTCATGCAAAGAACACCAAAATCTCATGGCTGCTTCAATATGTTTAAACAGTAACCAGACATTTTTACTGTTCCTTTACTGTTTTTTTCTAATTCATCCCAAAATTTATTATGTGCAAGCAGCAGTTAATGGGCTGATGCCATCATTGCATTGCTTAGTGAAGGCCCCAAAATTGTTAGTTTATACCGGTATCTTTAAAAATCCTTCTATTTCCTTGAACATTTTGCTCCAGTCTGGGTACTCTGGGGCTAGTAAGAACAGGTAGGGTCTAAACTTTCCTGCTTTGGTTAAGTTTTGTTCATTTCACCAGTTTAGTGGGCGTAATGAGAGGCTGAGTGATGAGGTCTTTCATTGAAAGAATGGATGGATACATGAGAAATGAGGTCAAAAGTAGGGTTTACTGTTGTCAGAGATTTAGCTGGTCAATCCCGTTTTCTTGTTTATTTGGGAGGCAGACCTTTGTGATTTCAGTGTATTTACATGTAACTACAGCCTTCAATGGTCACAATAGTAACAATAGTTATCTGCTAAAATGAAGTAGCCCTGAGACTAAACCATCACCATACCTTCACCATTCATGCTAACACCAGACCCTGGAAAAAAAAGAGCACATAGTTATGATCACTACACAGGTATTTTTTTTAAAGTTGGAAAAAAATTTACCATTACTTAACAGTGACAGTTTAATTTTCAACCTAATTTAGTCTACTCTAAGAGCCCTAAACGACAACCAGGTACAATGTATAAACCATACTGCCAAGAAGGCAAAAAATAAGAAATTGTAAGAAATTATCTAAAGAAAATTGTGTTTGACTTACCCTCATCTTGAACAGCATTGACCATGTTTGCTAGTTTCTTGGGGACATTGTCCTTGCCTGTCTTAGCACCCTGTAAGGAAACAAACATTCTACATTATTGTACAAAATCTTTAACTGTTCTTCCCCACAATTTGCAAGTCGGAAACAACATCTATTGGGGCTTAAAGCCCCCAATTTTTTCTGCATTTTAAGGGGCAAATTGTACTGGTAGACTAAGTTTAGCTTAATGATAATTGATATCTCTTTCAACATGCCAATTTTTGTCCCTCAAACTACAAAAATGACAGATTGGGCAAAATTTATGTCCATCATGAGCAGCAAAATTCTGTCAAATGACAGAAAGATGGACTCTAGCTAGAACACTGCTGTTACTGTCATGGGATAAAAACTTAATCCAGCACAAACCTTGGCTTTTACTGGTTTCTCCTTGTCTGCATCAGTCTTTGGTCCGAGCAGGTCTAAAATCTGTTCAAAACATGATCAGAGAAAAGTGAAATACAGTACCGTTCGCGTTATAGTTAACCGGGTACCCCGTTACTAACGAGTTATTTTTTCGTCAGAAAATGGTTAGAAAATCGTCAGTATTTGGTTAGATTTTCGTCAGAAAATGGTTAGAAAATCGTCAGAAATTATTTCTAACGCGTTACCGTTTGCGTTAATGTGATAGGGTCGGATTTCATGTTTGTTTTGCGCGCCGACAAGACAATAGCAATTTGCCACCTCCTGGGGCGTCCGCTAATGTGTTGCGATGTTGCCCCTTGAAAAATAACAGCACCAGAGGCAAGTGGACATGTGATTCGTAAAATAACTTTGTGGTTTATCCATGTGTCGACTGTGTGAAGCGAATTGTGCTATCTTTTAATGCTATTCTATAGTTATTTCTAGCGGAAAACTACGTTGTGTAATACAATGTATGTCAACAAAGTGTTACAGTAGCAGTGGGCAGACGATGTCTTGTACATTTTGTACCAGCGGCGGCCTACCGCTCTCACAGGACGTCATGGGACGTGACGAAACAAGAAATATCTGCCGTAGAAGAAATATAAATCGGTAACTCATGCCTTAAATTCACGGCGGTTTTTGACACAAAAGAAAATTATTATAATTTTTGTAAGGCGCGCGGCTTACTAGTACTAGCGGCTTTAATACTCACGGTAAAATGTACCGTCACTCCCGGCGAAAGGACTCGGTTCGCCAGCTGAGGACTTTCCACAACCATGATGATATCATAGTTAATAAAGGAATATATAATAGATCTATCATGTTGAAATGATAATTGTAATACATGGTTCTATTTAATAGCGGTAGTTTTGTTTCTTATTTTGAGGGGGGAAACTGTCAAAAATCGAGGGAACGCAAACTGAGATCGGCTCACTTCCGGGTGCATAACGCCAAAATTTCTCGACGATTATATAAAAATGACCACTCATTTGCCGCCTACGGTAGCGTGTACATGGTAGTGCGATCATATCGTGCCAAAGTCAGCGTCAAACGTACAGAAAATCCCCGTAAAAATATAGTTGCAAACACATTTCCCGCGCACTCAGGGCCGGTCGCCCTGGCCGCTGCCGCCCGGCTGTGTGCAGCATGCTCATTATAATATGCAAGTAGCTACGCTCTGATTGGCTCACCTTAGATGACCTGCGCTGTGATTGGCTAGAACGAAGCCCGTTGCATGCTGGGGCGCCCTTCCCCGCGCGAAATGATCTCGAGAGAGCCACATTTACGCTGGTTTCTACCTTATTTCTACGACTAATTAGCAACATCCTAGTGACGAATTGCGTACTCAAAAGAATTTTCGGGAAAAAAATATATGTACATGTGGATTTGAATTGTGGTGCCTTTGGCGTAATTTTGTTGGTCACATACAACGTAATGTAACACGGAAGTGCATGGAGTCGGAGTGGCGGCACGGCTTTCCGTCCCACTCTAAACAAAACTCCAAGGACATAACAAAACTCCCCAAAACTGGTCAATAATTAGCCATAAAAATGTTGGTGGGCACGTGTAAATATGCTGCCTTTTTTCGAGTGTTATAGGAATTTTCCACGATGTTTTTGCACATCCCTAACGTTACCTCACGCCCGCCGCCTATTATGTACGGCGGACCGGGGCATTATAACTTCAGATCATCTAGGTTTGCTTATTCGGTGGTAAAATAAGTTAACAGAGAAAAACAGCAAAACAAAGTTGACAAACTATAGAAACGCTTGCCTGGGCAACAGTGACAAAAGAAAATGTCTTTCTAATTGAATTGCGCCGGTGATCGTAAAACGTTTTAAACGTTACAATATAGTAAAATGCAGGCTAGATCAACGTTCCTTCCGCTGTTCCAGCGGTGTGTATCGGTAATTTCCCGCCCCGCATGAGGTAAATTAGTACTCCTCCCATTATTCTGTGATGTTACCGCGGCCTGCATATGAATGCAGAAGTCTAACGAAAAAGTAACGGAAAAGTAACGGAAAACTTACGCAAAAGTTACGGAAAACTTACGGAAAAGTAACGGAAAACTTACGGAAAAAAAACGCGTTAGTAACGGCCGTTAGGGTAACTATAACGCGAACGGTACTGTACATGTACTAAGAATTTTGGGCTAAATGGACAAATTGGAAGTCAGGCTACCCTGTCAATGTAAGTTTTAAATAGTTGAACACTCTAGTAGGCGATTTATTTCAGCTCATTCCTTAGATGTTTACCATATATTTCAATGCGAGCTCGAAATAGTTGGGCTGTGCCCTATAGTAACATTTAGATGGTGTGAAAAAGAACCCATAATGCACCTGCATGTCGATCTCGTTCTTGATGGCCTTCCCATCAGCCCACTTCAGCTTACCCCGTGCCTTACCTGGTAACAGAGGAAACAACAACATGTCAACGTTTTGGGCATATAAATATGGTATGTCTAGGCTTTACGACATGCAATATCAACCATGCATTGCACTAGCATGTTGGCAGAACGTACTGTCCCTGAGAAAAAAAAAAGTATTTTTCATGGTTTTCTTTAGATATTTGGTCAATGTTGCATCCAAAATTCGCCCATTGCAGGCAACATCTTTTCAGGCACAGGACCTTTAGATTTAGTTATGTGCAATTTTGCCAAATACTATAATAATGTGCATGAACTTTGAACAAAAGAACTCACCCATCAGCATGCCTATGTTAAAATGGTATCTCTTCTGCAGTAGGTCTTGCTTGTACTGGTTGATCACCTCTTCTACCTGCAAGAAAGAGGGAAGGTCAGCTGTTAGATCATTGCTAATATTGTTACAACACTGGCTCACTGGCTCACTCACTCACTCACTCAATCACTCATGCACTCACTCTCACTCACTCACTCTTACTCACTCTCACTCACTCACTCTCACTCGCTCAATAACTCACTCATGCACTCACTCACTCACTGTCACGCACGCACTCACTCACTCACTCACTCACTCACTCCACTCACTTATTCACACGCTCTCACTCACTCACTCACACACTCACTCACCACTCACTCACTCACACTCTCTCACTCACTCACTCACTCACTCACTCACTCACTCACTCACTCAATCACTCATGCACTCACCCACTCACTCACTCACTCACTCTCACTCGCTCAATCACTCACTCTCTCACTCACTCACTCACTCACTCTCTCACTCACTCTCACTTACTCACTCACTCATGCACTCACTCACTGAGTCACTCACTCACTCGATCACTCACTCGATCACTCACTCGCTCACTCACTCGCTCTCACTCACTCATGCACTCACTCACTCACTGAGTCACTCACTCAATCACTCACTTGCTCGCTCGCTCACTCACTCACTCACTCACTCACTCACTCAGTGTCCAGTTTAATGTCTCAAACATCCAACATGGCCTAGTAAAATTCAATTGCATGAAGCTAACAATAAGAGAGTAAAAACAGTGTGTACGTTTATTTGATTCTAGAATATACCATTACAACACAATTCATTCTTGGGCATACTAGTAGGTGCACTGGTGCACCCAAAACATTTTTTTGGTGCACCACATAAGATAAAGTAAGTAGAATGTCAGCAACAACTAATTACATTGTATGTTTCATTTCTAAAGAAAAGTACTATAACAATGATTTTCTTATTTTCCTGACACTAAGGTATTATCAATGTGCTGTACATTTAACATATTTATATATAATCCTATGATACTTAGTAGTATGAAAATATTTGGGTGCACCCACAGAAAAAAATTTGGTCACGCAGCTCCAAATTTGGGTGTACTAAGGTGCACATGCATCCAGTATTTTGAGCCCTGCAGCCCTTGAGGGGAATTAAATTGCAGTAGGTTTCTTGAACATTAAGCTGGGGAAGGTGAGTTTGAAATGAACATTATGGGAGGAGAACTCACAGCTTCCTCTATCTGTTCCGGAGTGACCACCACTCCAACTCCACAGGACTCCTCAAAGTCTGGTACATCCACAGGGTCCACAGGGTGGGACTTCACATAGTCTAAGGCAGCTGAGGACAGAAGGATAGGATGTTATGAACAAGATTGAACTGTAATTGCCAACACAAAAAATTGGACTCACTCAAGTTTGACTCCAGTCTTTGTCAAAGGAAAGAGCAATCCACCGCTTCCGTGATGTCACACAGATAACACACGTGACTCCGTGAGCAGTGGATCATAGGTTGCAGAAAGTCTGTGGCACCCCCCGTCTCTGTTGAGGGATGGTTGTAATGCCCTGATATAGATGGCCTCTTTAATCCCTCTTGTGAAAAAATCTGTTGAAAAGTTGGGACAGCATATCTTGCTTCTAAACCCTGGTAGTGCAGTGCTCATCACAAAATTTTGCTGTAAAGGTCACAGCCCATTTTCCACTGGGAAATGTTCACTGAGAAGTCCCTTCCGTATTTTGTATATAGGTTCAGGTATGGACTTGTAAACCAGGGTTACCTGAACCTAAACCTCTGGACTTGAATCTGACCTGGACCTGAACGTGGGTTTAGGTACACAGCACTATGAACAATGCAAACATTCTGTGATTATAATATTTGTATGATGTAAAAACTTTTTTTTTCTCCTACATTGTAACTGGAGCTCTGTGGTGATCTTCTTGGTTGCGATGTACTCCGTCAAGAAGTTGGCACGACCCTTGCTCTTCAGTCTGGTGGCCATACCATACAGGAGCACCCCCATGCTCTTGTCAATGGTACTGCAATGCTTCCTGGCCTAAAGGACAAGCAATAAAAACTAATGTTTAGGCCACACCAATTTAATTTCTTGGTTAACGGATTCGACACTTCATTTTTTTCTGATTTGCAAATAAAAAAAATTCAGAATCATCTGCAAAATGCTCATATTTTGCCCTGAACAGTTGAAAACAGTCCTTTTCATCCAAGTTGTTACAGTTGTTCCATCTTTCAATAAAGTGGTATCATTAAAAGTTCAAAATTCATTGTTTAAATTTTGAACCATTTTGGGCCATAATAGGATACCTAGGCCTGTTTTTATTTTTATTTTTTTTCGCCCGCCCGCTCCATTATTTTTCTAGAAAAATCCGTTAACCAAGAAATTAAATTGGTGTGGACTTAACTTAAAAACACTCAACCTGTATCATTGCTCATAAAATACATGTACCCTACATTTCAATTGAATCCATGTATTTGAACTTTGCCCACTATTTACACTGTATGATCATTATTGACAATTTGGCAAGGAGTACTATATTGTTCTCTACACACGAAATAGTATGCATTACATCATATTACATCAGCCTACAGTCCCTTTGATATGGCCGTGCCAAGGGAAAAATGCTTTAGCCATTGATGTAGGTTTATATATAGTAAGGTTACTAGTCTTGTAAATTAAATGCTGTTTGACATGTCACATTTGACTGTCTATATGTAACACTGTTACATATAGACAGTGTTACATATAGAGAGAACTGAAACTGTGGGCTAGAAAATTAATAACGGAGAAAGATATTAATTTCCAAGCAGAATCCTTTGGGGCCATGCAGTTTTAAATTGGCTGCCAGTTTGATACCAAAAGGAATCTGCTTGAAGATTAGGAAATTCTTCTGTCTCTCACAGGTGTTTTTAATTAACCGTTCTACTTATGCTGGGAGGGGAGTTGCTGCAGCACATACAGCAAGGAAGCTATACTGTCCTTCATTCACAGTAATTACCATCCCCAAACAAGTTAAACAAGTATGACAACATTGTTTGTTTGTTTGAGCTTTTGTGAATATACTTTTAGCAGTCCATGTGGTTATGGAAGGCGTACTTGTAAATGCTTTGTATAAAAAACGTCCGATAACACAAGTGGTATCATTAAAATTATACATGTAGAATTTGATGTTAGAAGACTAGTTAGCCTTATTTCCAGACCTATTTTACCTCCCAAGTCTTTGCTGTGAGAAAAAGACTCAGAAGCTAAAATAGGTCACGTCTGGAAACCAGGCTTAAGGCTATTAAATTAATATTATCGAAGGGGGACAAAAAGTGACAAAAGCCCTTTCACATCAATCCCGGTATATCAAACCAAATCACCTCAGAGCTATGATCTTGCAACTGTCTTGCATCATAATATATTCATATGTATGCGCAAAAATTATCTGTCATCAACCACAAAGAACGACATATTTTTTTCCAACGGCTGGTTCCATATTGCACTAATCTATGATCAATCAAACGCATAAAAAATCTCGTAAGAGAGTAAAAATGGCAAGTTAAATACATGAAGAGGAAGGACCATTTTTACTTCATAACATTCCATCAACATCATGAAGATCAGACAAATCTGGGGCATGGGGAGGGGGGTCATTTAAATGCACGCTTCTTATTTTGTGACCTATTTACTACATAACACCAGCTCAGAACAGCCTGAAACGTACGATCTAACGTTCCTGAGTACCTTATTGATGATGTTCTTGAGTTCGCCCGTCAGGACATCATTTTTGAGAGTCTCTTTCGCCTTCTGTTCGCTCAGACCCACGCTGACGAAAAGGTCCAGTGTGTCCGCCATCTTGACGAGTGACGCAAGACGTGACAAGGACGACACCTTGCGGAAAATGAGAATATTACAGGGGGTGTGTCCCATTGATTATAGACAGTAGTTACCGCCGCTCTCTCGTCGCCAGGTAGTATAAGCTACGGAGGATGGTGCCCTATCCTGGGAGCCAGACTAGTATCGGGCCGTTGGGCGGGCGAAGGGCTCTTGTCTGCCCAAGGAAAACGGCCAACCGCCCAGGGTAGCCAAACTCCCCCGTAGCGGTAATTTAGATAGGCGGGTGAAGGGCTCTTGGCTGCCGAAGGAAAACTGATACTAGTCTGGCTCGCAGGGTAATGGTACCCAGGCAATCGTACCAGGGAGAGTTGCAGGGTGGCAGTAACTACTTACCGCTGGCTAGTTTTAATTAGTATAAACTAACGGAAGCTGGCACCAAGGTTACCGAGTAAGCGAGTTTAATTGGATATCCATGGTAAACCCGTCAACAACACGGGATGTGCCCTTAGCAAAAGAGCCATGAATAGATCCTTAGATAAGCCTTGTTCAGCCCTTTTCACTGGGCACAAGTAGTGATGAATATATATATACGTTAATAGTAATACAGTACTACATCACAAGTATTTTGTTTGTCAGTGTATACATGCATAGCCGACGTTGATCGCATGAAGGCGATCTCTCTCTAACCTTGATTGTACTTTTATTCATTGTTTGCGAATCTGAAAATAGAAACGGCTGAAGCGGGCTTTTAGATTTAGTTCTGTTTCGTTTAAAGGTATTATTAGCTTAAACGTCTTGCGAGGTTGTCCAGGACTTTTCCCATATATATATACAGCAGCGCGCGGCGACACAGTTCAGAGCTAAAGTTGTTGGGTTGTAGTACATAGTCGGATTACTACAGGCTTACGCGGTTACTATCAAATTTTCTTCCACAGGATAAGCGAGTAAAGTTATATTTAATGCTGTGTACCGGTTCACTGGACCGGTTCCGGACTTGTAAAAATGTTTAGGTTCAAGTCCAAAAACAACTGAACGTTGGGAGCTAAAAATAAAATCATGTCACATTCCCTTTTTCGTTCTGAACCACCTAAAGTTTTAGATGGATGGAAAAATTTGCACTGCTAAGTAAAGAAAACATTGCCATTGTGCATTGTCGTGTGTCAGCCTCCTTAACCCTAAACAGTACACCTGGGGTCCGCGCGGACCCCAGCACTATATATTCTGTAATATCTTTTTTGTTTCTAAAGATTTTTTTCTGAAATTTTAGGTAATTGTCACCCACAAAGTTGTCTCTCAATACAGTGCATAAAACTCCGTTTCTACCATTTATAAAAAAAATTATATCTGATTTTCTTTTGGGGTCCGCGCGGACCCCAGCCGGCTTTCGATCATAATGGATACACTGGCGTTCTTATACATTACCTTATTTCCGTTTTTATATGTTTTTATGCACTCATCGTATGTCTACCAAGTTTTCAGAGAATGGTGTAGTAATAGAATTACATTTTGATAACTTTGGTGTAATTATGACGTCATATGACGTCAGAGCTAATAATATAGTCCGCCATATTGGATTTTGACCAATGACGTCATTAAATTAGCATATTCTATGCATATTAAATGATTTAATTTATATTTGATTATGTAAGATGTTATCAATGTTGGAAAAGAAGTGTAATTCAATATAAAAACTCAGAAATTTTTTTATGTTTAAACCAAAATTACTTCTATTTTTAAAAAAAACTGCCTGCTAGAAACCCGTTGCCATGGCAACACAAAAAAACATCAACTTACTAGTATTAAACTAATATGAACTTTTTTTCCAGAGACATTTTAGGAAAGGTCTCCAAATTTGATACTTCTAGCGCAAGCCGTTTAGCCGCTATCTGAGATCAAATTTGGGCCTCAAAATCCCATTCAGTCTGAAATGGGTTTAAAAATCGGGTATTCCTTCCTGTCTTCTTTTCTCTACCAAAAAATTAAAAAGTTCAAAATGTATGATTTTTGTATGTAATGTGGACACAGAGGTTCCCACATCAGTTTGCAAAACAATTGAGCTGATAGCATGTTGATAATTTCTAAAAATTAGCAAAAAACTGCTCTGGGTTCCGCGCGGACCCCAGGTGTACAGATTAATCAGTCCGGGAAGGTGTTCTGTTGAGGGTCAATCTCTATCTTCCTACGACCTATCAACATACTAAAATAATATAAAAGTCAATGAAGGCGTTCACAAATGTGCTGAAACACACACACACACACACACACACACACACACACACACACACACACACACACACACACACACACACACA
>NW_017804009.1:989176-1013230 GCF_001625305.1 Branchiostoma belcheri | reverse complement strand
AATTTTAATAACTTTGGTGTAATTATGACGTCATATGACGTCAGAGCTAATAATATAGTCCGCCATATTGGATTTTGACCAATGACGTCATCAAATTAGCATATTCTATGCATATTTAATGATTTAACTTATATTTAATTATGTAAGATGTTATTAAAGTTGGAAAAGAAGTGTAATTTAAAATGAAACCAAAATTACTTCTATTTTTTTAAAAAACTGCCTGCTAGAAACCCGTTGCCATGGCAACACAAAAAAACATCAACTTACTAGTATTAAACTAATATGAACTTTTTTCCAGAGACATTTTAGGAAAGGTCTCCAAATCTGATACTTCTAGCGCAAGCCGTTTAGCTGCTATCTGAGATCAAAGTTGGGCCTCAAAAGCCCCTTCAGTATGAAATGGGTTTAAAAATCGGGTATTTCTTCTTGTCTTCTTTTCTTCACCAAAAATAGAAAAAGTTCAAAATGTATGATTTTTGTATGTAATGTGGACACAGAGGTTCACACATCAGTTTGCAAAACAATTGAGCTGGTAGCATGTTGATAATTTCTAAAACTTAGCAAAAAACTGTTCTGGGGTCCGCGCGGACCCCAGGTGTACAGATTAATCAGTCCGGGAAGGTGTACTGTTGAGGGTTAAACCATGTGGCCATAGTTTCACCCAGATGTGTAAACTATATTGCTTCTAAACCCTGGTAGCGCAGTGTGCACTACAAAATGTTTGCCAACATGCAATTTTGTATATACCTGGACTTGAATCCGGACCTGAACCTTAAAATGAGTTTAGGTACACAGCGCTAGTTATATTTAAAATTGTTGTCCCGTACTGCGAAGAGCTCATATACGTAGCCACCGTAGCAGCTCAGGCTTATAGAACTGGGGGTTTGGTGGTCTTCGGCTGTTTTCTGATAAGCCCAGTTCTAAAAAAACGGGGGTAATTCAACCAGGCTGGTTATGTTGTCTATATGCCAATCAGAAAATAGCACATCAAAGCTCCCAAAGACCCTGAAGACCCCCCAAACCCCCAGTTTTTGGCGTGCTATGGAGGCTATCATATACGTGTGTGCGTACGCGCTCCAACAAACTCTCGACCTCCATTACGTAGAGCGTTCCCCTCTCCATCGACTCGCTAGCCGCGGCAATTCCAGCTCTCACGCGGTTGTGAGTGGAAGCTAAGTGACCCTAAATTAGTGGTGCAAACGTGTGGATGATTCCTCACATGTTTCACGAGTGACAATCTACACGTGAGAGTGTCAGACGAGTTACGGTATATATAATGATAGGTCTGGTACTGGTACTAGTAGTGCAGGCGTACGTATCGCTGAAAACGGGCTCCACAAATCTCTTAGCTCTGTATCGTAGCTGCGATCTGCCAGCTTAAATCATCTCTGTGCTGTTACAATACATCATGCGCTGCAGACTGGGGCGTCAGTTGCTGAATTGATCGGTACCTTGTGACTGAAAAGTGGGACGAGCGCGTGTGTGTGCCGGTAGCTGCTTCTCTGTGAGTGATAGAACAGTGCGGCCAATTGTTCAATTGGCGCATGGGCTCATGGGGAAAGTTGCGGCGGCCACGAGGGATGGCGAGGACCATCTCATGGGAGCAGCGGGCTCAGCTGGAGGAGAAGGCCCGCCACCGGCGCAGCATGCGGACCCTGCGGGCGGCCCTGGCGGTGTTCTCCGTGCTGCTGCTCGGGGTGGGGTCGACGGGGATCGGGCTGGGCGCCGCGGCCGTGTACACACCGGGCGGGAAGATCACCTCTAGGAACAGCATGTCGCCGATATGCTGCGGCGCTTGTGTGAGTACAAAACCCTTCTACTGGTCCACATAGTCAGACTTCAAGTTGATGGCAATAAGTACGTATTATATTAATAGGATAGCAAGAATAGTTCAATAGAATAGAATAGATCATAATAGCAGTTACCTTCTTCATATTACCTGTTCACATAGTGCATATTTACTCTTTTTTATCCTGTATGTATACCAACGTTATTAGATTTAAGTAGAGATAGTAGGTTTGATATAAGTATATCGTACACGTAGAACTTCATGTTTGCAAATAGTCTTATATCACCACATTTTTCTTGTCAATGTATGTTTGCAATTAGCCCTCGGGCATGAATTTGCAATAAAAAAGAACAACATTATATAAAAATTAAAATGAATTCTTCATTTATACAATAACCTGCCCGGCAGTGGTAGTCGACGAATGCTTTTTTGTGATATAAGAAATTACATAATGTCAAAGAACCCACATATTATAGAAGAAGTGGGGAAATTCGTCTTCCACTGCCTCAAAGAAGAAGTCAGACCCAGCAAAACTAGTACCATGTATGTTGTAGAATGTAGTATAATGTTAGACGTAGTCTCTTATATCATTGCATTTTCTTTTCTCTTTTTTTCATTCGTATACATGTTGTTCTTTGGACCTACAATTAGCCCGCTCGGGCAATAAACTTTGCATTTTGTGATAACTCCGAGAAATGCAGTCTTACCTTAAATGCACTGCAATTTTTGGCACACGGTCTTCTTTTTTTTATTAAATCATATATATATATTGATAACTTTTGGTAATTCAATCTATGGTAATATCTCCAGCACACGTCAAATCACGGGCGCGGAGCTTTCAATCAAATCTAACACGGGATGTTTCATCGATCTTTGGAGATGGACCCGTCCTAATGGCTGCTACTCTGCATCCGTTTTACCTCCACAACCATCTATAAGACCACACCAAATAAATTGTATGGATGACGTCCTTTGGAGACCCTAAATCTAATGCGAGAGGGCGAAAAAAAAACAAGAAGGGCCCTAAAAAACAAGATGCCTAGATTAGAAATATACTAAGAGACGACAAATGTTAGGACACAAATTGAATGAGGTGACACAGTGTAACAAGCAAGAAGTCTTTTATTCATCATCAAAACAGCAATAAATCAGGTGGAACAGCAGTACTTTGTCGTCCTGTCCTGTTTTCGAGTTACGGGTTTGATGTCAATCTGACGATTTGCAGCACTGTCGTGGAAGCGGAATTTCTTTTTTTTTCTAGGAACAGGACAAAATCAATGCGCGCGCGGACGTCATCCATAAAATTTACTTGGTGTGGCCTAACTTTGGAAACAACATTTCAATCTCTCACATGAGTACCTTCGTCACTATCTGACCGTGGAGACACCGTATGTTGGTCAATATATCTATAATAAGTTGGCGTGGGGCAACGGGGGGCACTAACTATTACGTCGGTGAAGGTTAGACATCCAGGTAATAAGATACGCCAAAAAAAAAAAACAACAGTTAACGGGGTGGGGTCGTGTGGCGTAGCGGCAGAGTGCTCGACTCGGAATCAAGAGGTCCCGCGGGTTCGAGTCCTGACATGCCACCGATCTTGTGCCCTTGGGAAAGGCACTTAACAAGAGTTTCCTCACTTCGCTCAGGTGAAAATGAGTATTGTATTGTCCCCTGTGTTGGTGGCGGCATTAATATAAAAAAAAACTGGAGTGTGCCGTCACCACGTCTTGTTTTTTTATTTTATTCTATTTTATGACGATTTACCACATTTGTGGAAGGATTGACATAACAGGTGACTATCACCTCTTCAAAGATGTCAACCCCGAGACCAGACTGTAAGGCTTGAACCACTCACACCGGGAAGGTCCCCTACTCTTTTCGATAAGTGCGGTGGGTTCTTTAACGTGCGTGGGGTGTGACTCTCCCAAACACTGGACCTCCATTTCACGTCCTATCCGAGGGACGTCCCTAGCCGAAGCTAGGTACTCATTTACACCTGAGTGAAGTGAGGAAAGTCGTGTAAAGTGCCTTTCCCAAGGGCACAAGATCGGTGGCATCGGGCAGGGTTCGAACCCGCGACCTCTCGGGTGTGAGCCGAACGCGCTACCGACTGCGCCACACGACCCCACTTGTGATTAGATGTTAGAATTAAAAAAAAAACCACTTACTTAAGCAACTGGATATGATTTTGGAAACGGTCAGACGTTTCAGGTAGCATCCACTACCTTTCGTCTGTCATATTAATCAATAGTTCGTGCTTATAAACCTGCAATTCTCCTGCAGTCTCCAGTGTCACTGACGAAAGGTAGTGGATGCTACCTAAAACGTTTGGCCGTTTCCAAAATCATATCCAATTGCTTGAGTAACTGTTTTATGGCGTATTAACTTTGGGGACGACAGGAAGGAATGACAACGATAGGAAGATAGAGAAGTGGCCAGAGGGATTGACTCGATAGAACTTCAGTCTAAATATCCTTTTGTTTTTCTCTTCCAATTAAAGGCATCCAATGCGATTTCAGAGCAGCAAAATTGGAAATATTCTGAACAAGGCGATCTGTAGGATATTGATACATACTGCATTACATTAGCACATATTACAATTCAGTATTTCATACTTTGGACATTTAAAACTGCAGAAACAAGCCCCAAGATGAGTCCTTTATTTTATGGGTGGTACCCTAAAAATAAGCCAAAGGCCCTTCCAGTGACCATTTTCCGTCAGAATGTTGGCTATTTTTGCTCCATGAGGGTCAATCTACATTGGGACAACGTAGTTTCAACTCTGTATGTAGATAAATGACTAGGATATTGACTTTAGAAAATCTGGTTTCCAAGCCCTAAAACTGGATGCCTTTAAGATATACTAGTAGCAATTCAACTACCCGCCATACCTATATAGTTCGCGACAGCTAGATTAGTTTTTTTTGTTGAAATTGAATTCCTTGTTTACTTTGATCCCACAAACAATAATTTTAGCAAAAAATATATGATCTTAATTACAGTTGTTGTTCTTTTACTTTTGCACGTTGCATTTATAATGATGGTTATTTTTGCCTAAAATATGTGTAGGTAATAAAGGCATAATTGCTCAAAGTATGATTGTGCATTTTATTGGGTTACCATATTCTGAGCAGCTTTCACCGGTATATGTATACACTAGTGACTCGTGTCTGTTTAAAGGCACCCAGTGCAGTTTTTAAGGCTTTCAAAGTCAATATTCTAGACACTTATCTACATAGTAAGTTGAAACAACACTGTCCCAATGTATATCGACATTCATGGAGCAAAATTGCCCAAAATTCTGACGAAAAACGGTTACTGGAAGGACCTGCATTGGTTTTTTGGGTACCACCCCGAAAATAAAGGAATTCATCTTGTGGCTTGATTCTTCATACCACAAGTATGAAATACTAATTCAAATGTGCTAATGTGGAATAGTATGTGTCAGTATTATACAGATTACCTTATTCAGAATATTTCCAGCTTTGCCGCCCTGAAATTGTATGGGATGCCTTTTACATTCGTTGCAACAGTGACAAAATACCCATGTCAAAATGTATTACCGATTGTGTGGCAGATATAGCCTGGAGACAGTAGTTTAGAAAGGAAATGACAAGCAAGAGACTTCTCTTTCTATTCCTGCATTACAGAACATGACAGTCGCCGCCTTCTGTTATTCCTCATCGTAAAATATGTCCAGTGCACACAGCACGAAAACAGATATTTAAGCAAACTTTCCGCAATATGTAAAGAAGTATTAAAGGTGAGAAAATATTTCAGTAGACTTTACGACTTCGTAAAGGCCGCTGAAAGGCAAATTCCGCCTTTCCGTTACCTTTCAGTGCGCTTAAATACTACGTAAACATATTTCATATCTTTACGTTTCCTTTACAAATCCGTAAATATACAAAGATGTAGTATACATGTATCTGCATTTTGTACAACATTGTTTTTGTGCACTGATTTTAGATTTTCGTCATTCCTGTACCTCAACAAGAATTCACATACCCCATACCTTCTTTAGATGTTTAGAGCATTTGTAATTTTATTATTTCATTTGTCTCATTGATTATGGGGAAAAAGGTTGTAATTTACACGAGTTATGGTTTTTCTCAATTCAAATTACATATAGTTCATATGGGAAAGTATCATCCTTAGACAATATGTTTCATTTAACATTTCATCGTTAAATTATGCTAATGACATCCACATTAACATAATATATGCATAGTAATGTTAACCTTCAACTAACTTACACATGGCATAAGTATGAACTTCTCAACATTTACCAGTAGAGAATCGTAGCGTTTTCGCTTTTATTATGCAAATTAATCCTTATTAGCATAATTAATACCTGTCGATGTTCAACCTGCCATAGACTATAAACGTTACAGCTACCTGCCAAAAAAAAAATCAAGACCATAGCATGCCCGGGAAAAAAGATACAAAACCGGAGGCTCTGCTGCAGTACCAAGGTCAGCCACCAGGGGAACCATCTTTGACCTTGCCCTTTTTCCTCCTTTGACCTACCCACATACCAAATATCATCACAATCCATAAAGGCCTTCTCAATTTATGCTGACCACAAGTATGCGGAAACACAGCCACAAACACACACAGACACACCAAAAACACAGTACTTCCATTTTTCACGGAGGTATATTATTAATCCACCTGAACTTTCCCAGCATTAAAACTGGAAATTCATGTGAGAGAAATCGAACCGCTCGGAGGTCTCCTGATGGCGTTTCTCCTGGTATAACAGGTTGGCTATTAGCGACACGGGCGGCACATTTGGTGTAACATTAGAACACAACTGTTGGTGTAACGTTAGATCTCCCCGCTGTTGGAGTAAGGCCACAGCTAGTAACTTTTATGGATGACATCCTCCGCAAATCTAATGCGAGCGGGCGAAAAAAACAAGGTTCCAACATAAAACAGCATTTTAAAATTTTGACTCAATCATTGTACAAATGGTTTTGATTCAGTGGGAACATCACACATACACAGCCAGCATCACATATCACTGCATCAGAGTAAGAAACAAAACATTAAATCAGAGCCTTTTCTTGTCTCCTTTCTGTCATCCACCTTCCGGCATGGCAACAGACATCTTAATATGTCTGTTGCATTTTGACAGTGGTCAGCATGCCGAAAATGGACAAATTTGCCCATTTTCGGCATGCTGACCACTGTCAGAAGGCAACAAAATTTTGTTTTTTTCCCGAAATCAGGCGAAAATTAATGCGCGCGCTGATGTCATCCATAAAAATGACTTCCAGTGGCCTAACGTTCAAACACATCTCCCTGTTGGAGTAATCCAAGCTTCCATTATACACCTAATGGTCCTACGCACCGTATATTACAGTACCGTTTGAAAAGCCGACCCGTAAGGTAAAAAATAATTTTCATCATTCATGCTTTCATCATGTAAGCTAGGAATTACCTTAAGTGCGAATTAAAAACACCATTTCTATGTAAAGTGGTAGAAAAACTATACAGTACAATGCATCAAAAACGCATTTACAAGAGAGTTAAAAACCGTAATTTTTTTAGGTTAGACCATGTTGATTTGATTGTATGGTTGACATCAGCGCGCGCATTAATTTTCGTCAGTTTCAAAAAATCGTGCTTTATAAATCGTACAAAGCAGCTGCAAACTGAGCAAATGTATGTCGTAAATTGTAAAAAAAAATATTGGAAAACGGTGCTAATGTCGTCGAATGACAAAATCAACTCTAAAGAAAAAGAAGAAAATGTGAAGAAATGAAAATGAAGAATCTATCGTTCGCCACACCATACTCTGTGTGTTTAGTCATTTGTACAATCTTCATGACAACGTAGATTTCATAATGAAGGCAACTTTATTTTTCATGTTTACCGAAGGAAAACATATTGTTTTTACTCAATTTCCTCTTCCTCTTCTTCTTCTCCAAACACTAACCTCTGACCTGGCCAATGACATGATTTGTTGACGTCTGTCACCATGGTGACTGGTGTTGGGTTACATAATGTTGCAAACTTCATGGTCTGCTCTGCTTCTGTCACCATATGTAGGTGAATATGTTTGAGTAAAAATTAACAGGGCAGACCATGTCCGAAGGTAAACATTATGCATTTGCTTTGCAAATGTTACTTCTCTAGTCCAATCTTATTTCTATTCACACGCCCGCATCAGTTTTGGTGTTCCCAATGGATGTCATCCATATAATCAAATCAGCATTGCCTTTATTGATTGTAGCGGCTTCCATAGATGCAGTGTTAGGTCGCATTCCGGCGTCTAAACTGGTTTCTAACTAATTGATGAGGCTAGTAAATGTCATTAGCCGTTCTTGGTGGTATGACCTTGCGTTGAGGTCAGAGAAACTATATACTGGAGATACACGAGAAGCTGATAATATGTAACGTAGTTATCTCCTCAAATGAGGCTGTCTTATAAATCGAAGATGGCATGAAGTCGTGTCTTGTCTCAGCTGTCATCGTTGTCTTTAATTTCAAGATGATCCTTTCTTACACTGATTGTATAACAAAGCACCTTGCCCCAGTGAGTTTTACCGACAGCAAAAACATCAAGAGATATATCTACCATTCAAAATTCGTGACGATAGCAGTAGCATGTCCAGATCACGAGATATCTTTTTTAAATTTTTTTTATAATCCAACATTTCAAGACTAGACGTGGTAACACCACACTCAAGTTATATCAAGATATTTTATGCCGCCACCAACGCAGAGGACGAATACAGGACAAGACAAAACTCATTTTCCCTTGAGTTAAGTGAGGAAAATCGTGTAAAGTGCCTTTCTCAAGGGCACAAGATGATCGGTGACAAGTCAGGACTCGAACCCGGGACCTCTTGGTTCCGAGTCGAGCACGCTGCTGCTACGCCACACGACCCCACACAAACACAGACAAGACAT
Source organism: Branchiostoma belcheri (assembly GCF_001625305.1). Classification (NCBI taxonomy): domain Eukaryota; kingdom Metazoa; phylum Chordata; class Leptocardii; order Amphioxiformes; family Branchiostomatidae; genus Branchiostoma; species Branchiostoma belcheri. The sequence goes on along the minus strand of NW_017804009.1, from coordinate 1,004,520 downwards.
CAAAACCGGAAGTTCCGATGTCGTACCATAACAAGCTGCCGGCCCGCCCAAAATCTAATCATTTTGAGGTCTCGCCAAGACCTACCCACATACCAAATATCAAGACAATAGAATTTATCCTTCTGGAGTTGTCGTGTTTCTAGGAAAAAAGACAGACGGACGTTACCGAAAACATAACCTTCTTGGCGAAGATAATTAATGATTTCTATCGCATGTAATCACACAACGCAGTAGAACTAGAGATCGATTCTGCAATGGTTGCATTTTTTATGGTGGTACGAATGTAGTCAAAGGGGTCAGCATTTAACATGTGGCCACAGCAAGTAAATTTTATGGATGACATCCTCCGAAGACTCCAAATCTAATGCGAGCGGGCGAAAAAAAACAAGGCGGGCCGAAAAAACAAGGTTCCTACATTTTAAAATGTTGACTCAATCATTGTACAAATGGTTTTGATTCCATGGGAACATGACATATACACAGCATCACATATCACTGCATCAAAGTAAGAAACAAAACATTAAATAAGAGCCTCGTCTTCTCTCCTCTCTTCATAGTTATCTGCCATCCACCTTCCAGCATGGCAACAGACATCTTTACCCATTTTTAGCATGTTGACCACTGTCAGAATGCAACAAAATTTCTTGTTTTTTTCTCTCCAAAATCAGGCGAAAATTAATGCGCGCGCTGATGTCATCCATAAAAATTACTTGCTGTTGCCTGTTCTCCATTCACATAGTATATAGTATACATATAACACAGTCCCCATTTACCTAGTGAAACATAGCCTACATTTACCCAGTGTATATACGTATACGTATTGATATGTATTCTTTTCAACACCTACCTGAAAATGGAGTGTAAAATATACAATACACTGCTTTTTTCGTACGTCCTAACATACATAAATACACATTCAAACATGTCCTCAGCCGACATCAAAGACGTACTCAACTCGAAAAACATTACAGTTTCCATTTCTCTTTCCAAACATGCGCCAAAATCCCAGACGAGTACATTTATCTTGTTTTTTTTTTCTTAAAACCTTGACTCAAGAGTTAGTTGAAAGGCAAGTCGTAGAGGTTTTCCGTGTGGATGTCTCCTTTGTCATTGTCGTGTTTTCCATCTCAGGTTGGTAAGTCTCCCCTTACAGCGGTCGATATTTGCTTATTAGTCGGTTTGTACATCACAGGTATGCCTCATCTGTGGCTGGCAGATACGCCGCCGGCTGGTCTTACGTCCGTGTCAGTGGGAGCCTTATCTTAATGTTTATCACAGAAAGGTCCGCTCGGAGAAGTCGACAGGCATGCATCTTTTTTTTTCTTTTTCTTGTCCAGGTGATTTCTGTACGTGGTGGGCGAAAAAATTGAGAGTTTCGCAAGGTTTGCATTTTAGCATGTCTTCGCTAAGAGTATTGGTAGTTTTGTCTGGGTAATATTACTCTCCAAGCAGAGGATTGGGCTTTGGCTTATTTGTGGCCAGTTTTTAGGCTTTCTTTTTGTACTGGCGGAGGTTGGGGTGGCACACACACACAAAAAGATTCCAGTACAAAAAAAGAAAGGCCGATAAAAAGCCTAAAACACGGCAAAAATAAATCAAAGCCCAAGAGAGTATGGTTATTACGTGTGTATGTGTATGTGTGTGTGTGTGTGTGTGTGTGTTTGTATGCCTGTGTCAGTGCACGTGTGTATGTGCACGTGTGTATGTGTGTGTGTGTGTGTGTTTGTATGCCTGTGTCAGTGCACGTGTGTATTTGCACGTGTGTATGTGTGTGTGTGTGTGTGTGTGTTTGTATGTATGCCTGTGTCAGTGCACGTGTGTATGTGCACGTGTGTATGTGCACGTGTGTATGTGTGTGTGTATGTGTGTGTGTGTGTGTTTGTATGTATGCCTGTGTCAGTGCACGTGTGCATGTGCACGTGTGTGTGTGTGTGTGTGCGTGTGTGTGTGTGTGTGAGAGAGAGAGAGAGAGAGAGAGTATGCGTGTATGTGTGTGTGTGTGTGTGTGTGTGTGTGTGAGAGAGTATGCGCGTATGTATGTGTGTGTTTGTGTGTGTGTGTGTGTGAGAGAGAGAGAGAGAGAGAGAGGGAGAGAGAGATAGAGAGAGAGTCTGCAGAAGCTCCTAAATGCATGCACAGATTCTGTACGTTCAATTGATGCACCATCATATTGCCGGATGTGTCAGGCCCTCCCCTGGGAGATTGGGAGCGTGTCCTGTCAATGTCGATACCGATTGCACACATGAGTTATACCATAGACACCTGGTCAATGTGATAGTTCACAGTTAAGTTCACTAGGTTTCCGTTGGTAAGTTCTGTCAATATCTCTTCCAAAAAGCCTACGAATGTGTGATATAAAGTATACGTAATATCTTATTTTACATTTCCAGTACACCATATTTGTAAATACTGACTGGATACATATCAAATCAGTTGAGGACTAGGTCTCCGTTGGTAAGTTCGATTTTTGTCAACATCTCTTCCAAGAAGCCTGCGAATGTGTGATATAAAGTATACATAATATTTTTACATTCATAGTACATCATTAAACGTGAAGATATCTTTGTAGATACCGATTGGACACATAAGTTATACCACAGACACCTGGTCAATGTGATAGTTAAGTTCACTAGGTTTCCGTTGGTGAGTTCTGTCAATATCTCTTCCAAAAAGCCTGCGAATGTGTGATATAAAGTATATGTAATATCTCTACATTTTCAGTACACTATTAAACGTGAATGAAGACATATTTGTATAGAATATATACATAGAGTATATTATGTAATATCTTGACATTTTCAGAAGGCCATTAAAGGGAAGAAAGACATATCTGTAGATACTGACTGGATACATGAGTTACACAAAATACACCTTGTTAATGTGATAGTTTACATGCAGTTGAGAACTATAGTTCTGCGTTGGTAAGTTCTGTCAATATTTCTTCCCAAAAAGCCTGCGAATGCGTGATATAAAGTATAGTATTACGTATTTTCAGTACACCATTAAACGTGAAGAAAGACAAATTTGTAGATGAATACATCAGTTATACCAAAACACCTGATCAATGTGCTAGTTCACAGTCGAGGACTCGTTCTTCCTTGGTGACATCTGTCAAAATTTTTTCCAAAAGCGTGTTATATAGTATATTATGTAATATCTTGACATATTCAGAAGGCCACTAAAGGGAAGAAAGACATATTTGTAGATACTGACTGGATACATGAGTTACACAAATACACCTTGTTAATGTGCTAGCTCACAGTTGAGGACTAGTTCTTTACTGCACGTTCTGTCAATATTTCTTGCAAAAAGCCTGCGAATGCGTGATATAAAGTATAGTATTACGTATTTTCAGTACACCATTAAACGTGAAATTTGTAGATAAACACATCAGTTATACCAAATACACCTGATCAATGTGCTAGTTCGCAGTCGAGGACTAGTTATTCCTTGGTAACATCATCTGTCAAAATTTCTTTTCCAAAAGCGTGTTATAGAGTATATTATGTAATATCTTGACATTTTCAGAAGGCCATTAAAGGGAAGGGACATATTTGTAGATACTGACTGGATACATGAGTTACACAAAATACACCTTGTTAATGTGCTAGTTCACAGTTGAGGACAAGTTCTCCCTTGGTAAGTTCTGTCAATGTTTCTTCCAAAAAGCCAGCGAATGTGTGATATAAAGTATACATAATATTTTGACATTTTCAGTACACCATTAAACGTGAAGAAGGACATATTTGTAGGTACCGATAGGATCTATGAGTTAGACCAGAGACACCTTAATTGTTAATGTGCTACTTCAGAGTTGAGGACTAGTTCTCCTTTGGTAAGTTCTGTCAATATTTCTTTCCAAAAGCCAGCGAATGCGTGATATAAAGTATAGTATTACGTATTTTCTGTACACCATCAAACGTGAAGAAAGACAAATTTGTAGATGAATACATCAGTTATACCAAATACACCTGATCATCATAGTTTACAGTCGAGGACTCGTTCTTCCTTGGTAACTTCTGTCAAAATTTATTTTCCAAAGTGTGTTATAGAGTATATTATGTAATATCTTGACATTTTCAGAAGGCCGTTAGAGGGAAGAAAGACATATCTGTAGATACTGACTGGATACATGAGTTACACAAAATACACCTTGTTAATGTGATAGTTCACAGTTGAGGACTGGTTCTCCGTTGGTAAGTTCTGTCAATATTTCTTCCAAAAAGCCTGATATAAGTGTGATATAAAGTATTTGTAGTTTTTTTTACACTTTCAGTACGCCATTAAGCCCGAAGAAAGACATATTTGTACGTACAGATTGGACACATGAGTTATATCAGAGACAATATGATAGTTCAGAGTTAAGGACTAGTTCGTCCATGGTATACGTTCTGTCAATATTACATCCTGAAGGCCTGCGAAAAAAGGCATATTTGTAGATATTGACTGGATACATGAGTTACACAAAATACACCTTGTTAATGTGCGAGTTCAAAGTTGAGGACTAGTTCTGCGTTGGTAAGACCTGTCAATATCTCTTCCAAAAAGCCTGCAAATGCGTGATATAAAGTATACGTAATATCTTTACATTTCCAGTACACCATATTTGTAGATACTGACTGGATACATCAGTTACACAAAATACACCTTGTCAGTTAGCTAGTTCGTAGTCGAGGACTAGTTCTCCCTTGGCAAGTTTTGTCGATATTTCTTCAAAATAACTCCGAAAGTGCGATATAAAGTTTTTGTAGTTTCTTGACATTTTCGGTACACCATTAAGCCTAAAGAAGGACATAAGATACCGATTAGATCTATGAGTTATACCAAATACACCTTGTTAATGTGCTAGTTCAGAGTTGAAGACTAGTACTCCCTTGGTAGATTCTGTCAATATTTCTTCCAAAAAGCCTGCCAATCCGTGATATAAAGTATACGTGATATCTTTACATTTCCAGTACACCATATTTGTAGATACTGACTGGATATATACATCAGTTACACAAAATACACCTTGTCAATGTGCTAGTTCACAGTTGAGAGGACTAGTGGTCCCTTGGTATGTTCTGTCAATTTCTTTCAAAAGGCTGAGCTCCGAAAGCGTGATAGAAAGTATGTGCAGTTCCTTGGCATTTTCAGAAAGCCATTAAGCGTGAAGAAAGACGTATTTGTAGATACCGATTGCTTCTACGCGTTAGACCAAAGACAACTTGTCAATGTGATAGTTCAGAGTTCTCCTTTCGTGTAAGTTCGGCCACTATCTCTTCCAGAAAGCCTCCGAAAGTGTGATATAAAGTATACATGATATTTTGACATTTTCAGTACGCCATTAAACGTGACGAAAGTCATATTTGTAGATACCAATTTATACCATCTATGAGTTATACCAAAGACAAATTGTCAATGTGATCGTTCAGAGTTCTCCTTTATTTGTAGGTTCGGACAATATTTCTTCCAGAAAGCCTTCGAAAGTGTTATATAAAGTATGTGTAGTTCGTTGACATTTTCAGTACGCCATTAAGCGTGAAGAAAGATATATTTGTAGATACCGACTGGATACATGATTATACCAAAAACAACTTGTCAATGTGATCGTTCAGAGTTGCTCTTTCGTAGGTTCGGCCAATATTTCTTCTACAAAGCCTCCGAATGTGTTATATAAAGTATATGTAGTTCGTTGACATTTTCAGTACGCCATTAAGCCTGAAGAAAGACATATTTGTAGATGCCGATTGGATCTATGAGTTATACCAAAGACAACTTGTCAATGTGATAGTTCAGAGTTCTCCTTTATTTGTAGGTTCGGCCAATATTTCTTCTAGAAAGCCTTCGAAAGTGTTATTTTAAGTATGTGTAGTTCGTTGACATTTTCAGTACGCCATTAAGCATGGAGAAAGATATATTTGTAGATACCGACTAGATATACATGAGTTATACCAAAGAGAACTTGTCAACGTGGTAGTTCAGAGTTCTCCTTTCGTAGGTTTGTTTGTTTGTTTGTTTGTTTGTTTGTTTGTTCGGCCAATATTTCTTCTAGAAAGCCTTCGAAAGTGTTATATAAAGTATATACATAATGCCTTTACATTTGCAGTACTCCATTAAACGTGAGGAAAACATGCATATTTGTAGATACCGATTGGACCTATGAGTTATACCAAATACAACTTGTCAATATGATAGTTCTCCTTTATTTGTAGGTTCGGACAATATTTCTTCCAGAAAGCCTTCGAAAGTGTTATATAAAGTATATGTAGTTCGTTGACATTTTCAGTACGCCATTAAGCCTGAAGAAAGACATATTTGTAGATACTGACTGGATATACATGAGTTATACCAAAGACAACTTGTCAATATGCAATGTGATCGTTCAGAGTTCTCCTTTTGTAGATTCGGCCAATATTTCTTCCAGAAAGCCCCCGAAAGTGTTATATTAAGTATGTGCAGTTCGTTGACATTTTCAGTACGCCATTAAGCCTGTAGAAAGACACCTTTGTAGGTCCAATCCTCGACGCGACACGCGCTCGTATTGTTCTGCAGCCCTTCAGGCCGCCAGTTCCATTTGTCCTTAATGCAATATACGTTCACGAGCTACGAAAAGATACAAAACACCGCCGCAGTCCCAAACGTACTACGTAGTTTGGGTCCTGGAGGCATAATTGGGTAGCGGGGAATGAAGAGGAAGGGCCCCGGTAGAGAATGGCTTCAATTAACGACACGACAAAGGCCACTAAAATCAGCGCCTGGTTCTGATGAATTATTTAACGTACTGGAGCGGGCAATTTCGGGGTGGTTAAGAGCCATCCCTTTTTGCGGCCCGCCGCGTTAAGGTTGGGGCAAATCAAACCTAACAATCTCGCTATAGAAAAGACGACGTACGATAACGACTCCCTCCGAGGATGGGACTTCGAGGACGTCGTTAAGGTGATGGTGAGACAAGATAAGACGCACAGGTACAAGAAACGTAACTAAAGCCTTGTTCATGTGAAGTCACCCAAACCGCGATTCGGGTAACTTGCATTCCTCACACCTGCTCCACGTGCCATACGTTCCTTTCAAATCGTGTCCAATCACGATTCTCTGAAACTGCATTCATTGTTTTTTGATGAAAACATGCAAGGTAGCGTGTTATTAATGTCAGAGGTCAACGACCTGCTTGCTGGTCCCCCCCCCCCCCCAGCGTATCTCGGCCGAATGCCGACGTCATCCCGCCAGAGGCGGTGAAGCTCATCCTAGAACGGACACATTATTTGATCATTACTGCTCTTTAAGTTGCTGCCACGTAAAATTTGGTATTGCATATGAATAAAGAAATATCACCCCGTAATCCATGACCGGGTGAAGTCACATTGAAATCACATTGCGTTCAGACGCAAATCGCGATCCGGGAAAACCGATTCGAAACCACCTCTAGAAGTGGTTTGGGATCGAGGCGCTTTCAATGTGATTTGGAGCGTTCAGATGGAGCCACTTGAAACCGGCTTTGGGGTAAACCACATGTAAAGCGCCTTGGGTGACTTCACATGAACACAGCCTAAGAGGGCGTCTATACGCGTATCGGAGCTCTGTAACTTAGCTGAGTGGTGCCTAAATAATTCATCCTCCGTTTTACCGCGAACTTTAATAGCAGAATAGTTAACATAGCGTGAACAATAACATAATGCCAGTTTTCGCACCTTGTATAGCTTGAAGGTAAGTGCATAATAGATGTCAAAGCTTTGTTTGGGTGCCGAACTCATGAATAAAGGATAAATACTAGTTTTAGTGAGGAAAGTTCGGGTCGTCAAAAGGTTGGTACGTGTACATGTACATGAACAAGAGTGGGCCTGTTGTAACGGCCATAACCGTTGATATCAAGAACTTTATTGCACGACAATTGCACATGGTACAATGTATGGCAAACTACATAAAGACACTAAAACAACAATAAAATAAATGTGTTGAATAAGACCTAATGTCGAATAAAACCAAACATATCTTAATTACTCAAACAGTAAGGGCTAGCACAAGTCTTTGATAAAGTGTTACAAGCGAGTGGGCTAATCACAAGTTTCTGTTTTTTTTCTGATAACAAAGCATTCCTTTATGTATCTACCTATTTTTGCGTTGTGGGAACCATTAAATGTAAAAAATATATTCAAATCTGTCTCCCACATCGGGACTCTTGAAATCTGTTGTACTTAATTCGAGAAATGTAAATAGTTTGTTACATATAACATCATATTTGGTACATTCCATAACAAAGTGAAATTCGATATGCGTAAGCCCTTTTTGTTACACTGTGACATTGTCGTCCGATTGGTTGGGAAACAGCTGAAAACAGTCAACGAAGTGACGTTTTTTCATTAGGCCACAGCAAGTAATTACTATGGATGACATCAGCGCGCGCATTAATTTTCACCTGATTTTGGAAAAAAAAGCGTGCGTTTGTGAAAATTTGAAAATAGGAATCTTTCGCCCTATCGCATTAGATTTGGAGGATGCGGAGGATGTCATCCATAAAATTTACTTGCTGTGGCCTTAAGATATTCCCATTACTCATCATTCATACGCATCTATCTATAAGCCCATGTGGGCTGGGCTACTTTTTCGTAAGATAAAGTAATAAAATTTCATTCACTCATAAATTCATCCATCCATCCATCAATTATTATCATTCAATCTTTATTCTTTCTTCATTCTTCATTTATTATGGTTACCATTTATTACTGTTTCCTCTTCTTCTCCAAACCAAAAAGGTCATTGACCTGAAAAAGACGTTTGTCACCATGGTAACTAGTGTTGGGTTACATAATGTTGCAATTCTATAGCAGGAGGGATTTAGACTCCTGTCTGACCATATATATGAATGTGTTTGAGTAAGAATTAACAGAGCCGGCCATATGCGAAGGTAAACATTATCCATTTGCTTTGCAAATATTACATTTCTAGTTTATTCTTCATTCGTTCATTCTTCATTAATTTCTTCATTAATTCATTCATTCTTCATTTAATCTTCATCCTGCCATTCATTCATTCAGTCATTCTCACTCATTTATTTCATTAATTCATCCATTCTTCATTATAAGCTTCATCCACTCACTCATTCATCCATCCATCATTCATTTATTCATTCATTCATTCATCCTTCCTTCCTTCCTTCATTCTTCATATATTCTTCATCCATTCATTCATTTATTCATTCTTCGAATTCATTCATTCTTTCACACAGAGCAGGCTTGACTGAATCATTGCCCCATTTTCGGTAACGACAAAAGACGACCTCAGAATAATGACTTGGCTTCCCCGCTGGCCCGGAGTTAATTTTGATTTGTTCACGATAGCTCTGAAATCCGACAGTCGGCTGAATGGCTGTATCAAGATGGATCTGGTGTTTACAGATTTTACCCGTACACTGGGGATGTGTCCTAGTTCTAACTTTTGTTCTACTTAAATAAACTTCTCGCTCTGAACTAAATTTCTGGGGCAGATAACAAATTTCATACCGTATACGCCAAAAAGCAGTTACTGGAACTGGATTTTGGAAAATCATATCCAGTTGCTTGAGTGACTGCTTTATGGCGTATCGTATTACCTGGATGTCTAACCTTCATCGACGTAACAAATTTCATACTTACAAAAAAAATATCAAGCAGCAAGATAGCGTTTTGCATCGTTTTAGAAAAGGCGAAAGAAATTGAGGTCATGGATTTGGGGAGAGCCACACCCTACGTACGTTTAAGAACCCACCGCACCTTTCGAAAAAGAGTAAGGGCATGCCCTGGTGTGCGATGGTCCAAATACTACAGTCCGTAGTTGGTGGTTCACTACAAATCACTGTCTCGTATCTCGTAGCCTGTTCCTGAAGAACCTGCTAGGGGGCCGAAACTCATGGCACTTCTTCCCCAGGCCAAGAGCTATCTACAATTCAAAATTCGTGACCCTAGCATGTCCAGATCATGAGATTTCAAAATCGGCAATTCTGCTGCAGTACCTAAGAAAGCCTCCAGGGGGCCAAAAATGTAATAAATTCTAGGTCTAACCAAGACCTACCCACCTACACACAAACACAAACACACAAACACAAACAAACACACAAACGCTACTGAAAACATAACCTTCTTGACAAAGATGAAAAAGAAAACTTCAGCGAAATAAAACAGGCCAGAAGACGGACTAAAATGAAAACACGCGTGCGAGATGTTTCATCGACCTTCCTCTAGTCTAGCGCCATGTGCAGGCTGCATCTCTTCACATATGTGGGGCCGTGTGGCGTAGTGGTAGTGTCTTCGGCCCAGACTCGAGAGGGCGAGGGTTCGAATCTTGCCCGATGCCACCGATCTTGTGCCCTTGGGAAAGGCACTTTACACTTTCCTCACTTCACTCAGGTGTAAATGAGTACCTAGCTTCGGCTAGGGACGTCCCTCGGATAGGACGTTAAATGGAGGTCCCGTGTTTGGGAGAGCCACACCCCACGCACGTTAAAGGACCCACCGCACTTATCAAAAAGAGTAGGGGACCTTCCCGATGTGAGTGATTCAAACCTTACAGTCTAGTCTCGGGTTTGACATCTTGAAGAGGTGATAGTCACCTGTTATATCAATCCTTCCACGAATGTGGTAAATCGTCATAAAAAATATGGGACGGCTTGGGCGGATGTGCTCTATGGAAGCCTTTTTAGCACCAAGCTCAGGAACACAGACCCTCAAAACCCATCTGTCTTAACCCCCGCAGCTATATTTAACGGTCTGAAGAACCTTCTTAACACTGCGGGCTTCTTTCAGATTTTCCAAAAGCACCACAAACTTTTCAAAGGCTTTAGAGAATCACTACCGACCCAGACAAATGCTTTAGTAGCTGGTATGCCGAACATTAGGGACCGAAAATAGGCCGTCCGTGGACTTCACATTATTGTTATTATAAGTCTTTACAACATTTGCCGGTAGCAATATCGAAATATTAAATTATAATAACTGATCGACATGCCACGTAGAGTTGCTAATGTTAGTCGTTTTGGCGCCTTTTTCGTAATATTACGTCGTCGACGGTATTATTTTCGTATCAATAACACAACTTCTATCTTTAGAAGTCTCATGTTCAGCGGTTGTGTTTCTCCCACGTGCGCGGCTGTTTATAAAAGATAAGAGCGAGAGCCTCCCGTAAGACCCCTGATTAGGGGTTGGTGGTAAAGCGGCGAGTTCAGGGGAGTGTATATTGTTTTTCCCCACCGACATATGGCTGGCATTATTTCTGACACAAATTGAGAAGAATTGGTCTCTTGTTTGCCACCGTAGCTGTGACGCGGCACAGATGTGTGACTGATTCTGTGCGCGCGGTTACACTCAGTCACACCGTGTCGCGTTGGGAGTTCTGTTATTATATTCTGTGGTATATAACAATAATCCATCAACAATGCCGTGCTAGCTATAGTTTTTTGTGTTGATTTATTCACATATATTTTCAAATATTTTTAACGAGTATCAGGTAAAAAGTGCAATTGCTTATATAACTACTTTTTTGGGGTATTTTTAGGCTTTTTTATCGGGGTTTCTTTTTTGCACTGGAATTTTTCTTTCGTTGGGTGAAAGAACAATCCCAGTGCAAAAAAGAAACCCCGATAAAAAACTCTAAAAACACGCCAAAAATAACCCAAAACCCTAACCTCTGCTTGGAGAGTATATATATGAGTAAATTATCATTATTATTTTTATTGTTGTTGTTATTATTGTTCTTGTTAGTATTATTATTATTATTTACTGTATGCACTGATGATATTGTAATTAGTTGAATATCCCGACTTGTTTTTATATAGTTCAATTATACGTTATGTAATTGTTCTGTCTTAAGGTATTAATCTTTTATCTATTTGTTATGTGAAGTTTCACTACAAAAAGAAATCGGACCTTTATTTACGCACAGTTTAAAGCATGCATTTAAGTTTCCTTGAAGATAAAGTTTCATACAGCGTTTTTAACCTAAGGTAAGTTTTATGGATGACATTCTCTGCTGAGTCTAAATCTAATGCGATAGGCCATCAACCAATAAATAAATATTTTAAGTAAGCAACGACCATTCAGGTTTCTAGTTTGAGGCAGACGTAAACGCTAGACGTTAGACAAAGAGATTGATTGGTACCGGTAGATTGATTGATTGATTGATTGATGGGTTGGTTGGTTGATTGGTTAATTGATTGATTGATTGATTGATTGATTGATCTCACCATGGACAAAAACCAGACTACAACATGAGTGGATAATCCTCAACCTGCGTTCCAATTAAAATTTAAAAGCGAACATCTGTTACGAGCTTTAACGCTTTATAAAATATTCAGAGCGCAGACTAATGTAACGTTGACCTTTACATGTAGTCCATCTGTCAAGCGTAGCGTGTGCATGCGTTCCTTGTCCCATCTGCGCATGTGTAACACAATTTTCCTTATCACCAATTCTGTGCGTAACTGGTTAATTGATTAATTAAATAGGGACACATTCCGAGCTAACAAGCATCCGGAACAAATTAGCAAAAAGATCAATCTTTTACGCTGTCACAAACAATCTTCGAGTCAATTAGTTTAAATAGGACATAGGTGCCATAATTTCGTGGTAAGGAGTAAAGTTATGTGTTCACGCCGTTATAAGGCACCATGAAGGCACCCAGTGCAGTTTTCAGGGCTAGCTTGGAAACCAAATTTCTCAAAGTTAATATTCTAGTCACTTATTATGTTTACCGAAGGAAAACATTGTTTTTGCTCAGTTTCTTCCTCTTCTTTTTCTCCAAACAGTGACCTCTGATCTGACAAATGACATGATTTGTTGACGTCTGTCACCATGGTGACTGGTGTTGGGTTACAAAATGTTGCAATTTCACAGTCTGCTCTGCTCCTGTCACCATATACTAGTAGTACATGTATGTGAACGTGTTTGATTATGAATTAACAGAGCAGACCATGTCCGAAGGTAAACATTATGCATTTGCTTTGCAAATGTTACTTCTCTAGTCTACATACTAAGTTGAAACAACTCTCTGCTAATGTATATCGACATTCATGGAGCAAAAATGCCCAAAATTCTGACGAAAAACGGTTACGGAAAGGACCTGGATTGATTTTTAGGGTACCACCCCGAAAATAAAGACTTTCTCTAGTGGCTTATTTTTGCAGTTTTAAATGAAATGTCTAAAGTATGAAATACTGATTCAAATGTGCTAATGTGGGACAGTATGTGTCAATATCATACAGATTGCGTTATTATCGCACGTACGGGTGGTGAATCCGCAGACCGCACGCAGAACAAGTTTTACACGCACTTAAAGTTCTACTGCGTGTCTGCGTGCTCCCAAATCCGTAGGATTCCGTACGGAAGCGGTACTCACCACGCACGGATGCCCTACGTTTGCCCACGTTTTTGCACGTAGACAGCACGCAGATGCACGTACGGCGGGTTGTGACCATGTAAGGAATTGGACTTTTTTTTTCTAATCAGTGCAGAGTGAACCTGATCTTAACATCGTATAACGATGGTCTTTGGTTCAATATGTCACATCAATTCCCTTCGCTTGATTACACATACATACCCTTATCAAATACATTATACATAATACATAATTACATGGTACATTATTGTCAAAAAGTAGAAAATCTCTAGGAGGAATTCAACAAGAATCTGTTTACTGCAGTCTTGAACTTAGTCATGTTAGGACTGTCAGGGAAAACCGAGGCTGGTAAGGAGTTCCACAGCCTGCTAGTCCTTGGTACATATGAGGACATGTGCAGCTGAGTGTTGGATCTTGGCACTTTAACAAGGTATGGGTGCCCACTTGTAGTTGAGCGAGTTACTCGCGTTCCAGATACTTTGGTCGGCAGAATTCCAGTGAGTTCCTCTGAGGGTTGCAGGAAGACGTGCCGGTAAAAGGTACTCAGACTGGCTACTTTTCTCCTGTGTTCTAAGGGATATATTCCAACCATTTGCGGATCCCTAATTTAATATCTATCAGTCCAAGTGTTGATAGGGTCTATGAGTTGAGAAGTTCTCGTCGTTGATAGCACAAACATCATGAAACAAGACGCTGTGGTACGTGATAGAAGTTTATGACCTTCATGATAACTTTTCGGTCAAAGTCGTGGCCGGGGATTTTTGTATGGCAGTGGGTCTGCAGATTAGGTTACAGCAAGTAAATTTTATGGATGACATCCTCCGCAGACTCCAAATCTAATGCGAGCGGGCGAAAAAAAAAACAAGGCGGGCCGAAAAAAACAAGGCTCCTACATTTTAAAATTTTGACTCAATCATTGTACAGATGGTTTATATTCAATGGGAACATCACATATACACAGCCAGCATCACATATCACTGTGTCAAAGTAAAAAACAACAACATTAAATCAGAGCCTTGTCTTGTCTCCTGTCTTTATAGTTATCTGTCATCCACCTTCCGGTATGGCAACAGACATCTTTGCCCATTTTCGGCATGTTGAATCTGTCAGAAGGCAACAAAATTTCTTTTTCCAAAATCAGGTAAAAAGTAATTCGCGCGCTGATGTCATCCATAAAAATTACTTGCTGTGGCCTTAGTCTTGGTGTTGATAGGGTTTATGAGTTGAGAAGTTCTCGTCGTTGATAGCAGAAACATCATGAAACAAGACGCCGTGGTACGTGATCGATAGAAGTTTATGACCTTCGTGATAACTTTTCGGTCAAAGTCGTGGCCGGGGATTATTGTATGGCAGTAGGTCTGCAGATTAACAGCTCCGATAGCTGCCTACCGACGGGAACGAAATGAGTGGTAGAGTGGAGTTATCTCGGCTCATAAATTTAGCCTCAGGCCACAGCAAGTAATTTTTATGGATGACATCAGCGTGCGCATTAATTTTCGCCTGATTTTGAAAAAAAAAAAAACAAGAAATTTTGTTGCCTTCTGACAGTGGTCAACATGCCGAAAATAGACCAAGATGTCTGTTGCCATGTCGGAAGGTGGATGGCAGATAACTATAAAGAGAGGAGACAAGACAAGACAAGGCTCTGATTTTATGTTTTGTTTCTTACTTTGATGCAGTGCTATGCGATGTTGGCTGTGTATATGTGATGTTCCCATTGAATCAAAACCATTTATACAATGATTGAGTCAAAATTTCAAAATGTAAGAACCTTGTTTTTTTTCGGCCCGCCTTGTTTTTTTTCGCCCGCTCGCATTAGATTTGGAATCTGTGGAGGATGTCATCCATAAAATTTACTTGCTGTGGCCTGACGGTGGTATACATACGCAATCTACGAACAGATCTTTCGGTGGCTGCCAAGACAGCATCAAATTGGCCCGGCAGTATCCACTTGACAGGCAGTTACCATTGGCCAGGCAGTTACCATCTGTCTGGGGTAA
>NW_017804009.1:983081-989002 GCF_001625305.1 Branchiostoma belcheri | reverse complement strand
CGTAATTTATTTATTTATTTATTTATTTATTTATTTATTTATTTATTTATTTATTTATTTATTTATTTATTTATTTATTTATTTATTTATTTATTTATTTATTTATTTATTTATTTATTTATTTATTTATTTATTTATATCATCTTATAAACACCTGGGTAGCCTCTACAGCATAAGATTGCTGATTTTCAAGAGGGCCCAGGGTCACAAATAAATATAACATAACATAAAGCAAATTGTATAAAAGTAAATTATACAATCAAGTAACAAAAGTTAACAGAAATCAGTATAACTGAAAATCAGTATAACTGAAAAGTTAACATATATAAACATATAAACAACTGAACAAAAATATACAAATCATTGAATCAGTGGAGGTCAACGAATGAATGAAAGACCTTTATTTAACATTTTTGCTCATTGCGAACTAAGTACAGGTCATGGTAAACAGCGATGGTAGACTAAAATATATCTATAGTAAAACTACATATGTACAGGTTCTGCTTCTTCTCGCTTCTTAAAACAGTTGTAAATGTAAGAACAGATGGAGCTTGCAGTACGAGGATTGTCGAGTTTCATGAGGAAAGTGAATTTTTCTTTTCTATCTAAAAATCTGAAACTAGGGAAATAATCTTCTATACATTTGAAGAGAATCTTTCTCTCATTATTATATAGAGTACAGTCCACAATAAAATGGCTCTCGTCTTTAATCCCATTTAGGTTACAGTATAATGACAAATTATTATTAGTTTATGATGATAATGACAAATTCTTTGTTACAGAGGAATGTGGTTGTGAAACCACCCGAACCGCGATTCGGGTAACTCGCATTCCTCACATCTGGTCCACGTGCCATACATTCCTTTCAAACCGTGTCCGATCACGATTCTCCGAATCTACATTAATTGTTGTTTGATGAAGACACGCAAGGTAGCGTGTTATTGATGTCAGAGGTCAACGACCTGCTTGCTGGTGCCCCCCTCCCAGCGTACCTCCGTCGAATGCCGACGTGGTCCCGTCATTCATTCATTCATTCATTCATTCATTCATTCATTCTTGTTTTATTTATCTCTTCCTCCCACAGTTCTTCATCTGCAGTGTTCTCGGTCTGATCTGTGCGAAGAAGACTACTGCGTGGGCGGTGAGCATCTGTTTCATCACATCTAACGCGCTTATACAAACGATAAGTCGAATGGAAGGTGATAAAGGTTATTGTAGCTGCTATACTTCTTGGGTTGAATTATTCATGTGTTACTTAGCTTCTTCATTAGCTTATTTTGCTATACTTTTGTTTTAATTGTATGATGGTTACTTACGTACGATTTGTTGATATTTTCTCTTCATTTGCCTTGATTTTCATTCAAGTATTTCAGTTAATCAGTTTAAATGTGATTGTTTTGTTATGTTTAGGGAGAAGGGCTTGTACAAGCCTTTAAGGCTTCATCTTCTCCTGCACAGTGTTTTTAATTTAATTTACTTCATCTTGTTTTTTTGTGCGAAATAAATAAATTAATAAAACATAGTGACGTGTGATTTATATGATTGTAGAGATGAAATTCTGAATTACCACAGCGACAATGATAGAAAAAAAAAACGTTTGGTGAAGGAAATTACTGCCGGCCTTTTTCACTTACATCATATGTCGTACTACCATATAGATGACTTTGATTCAGTTTGGAAGCATATTTCAGTGAAAAAACGTATGAAATAGGATGTGAGTGTATTTCAGCGACATTTGTAATGTGTCAAAAACCACATAAAAATGATAAGATTTTCTTGCTGACGCTTGTATTTGAAGTATAGTTCTTTTTACCTCAAATCATGCAACCACAGCGAGAAGGGTAGGAAAAAAATGCTTGCTGAAGGAAATTGCTACCGGCCATTTTTTCCCACACAGTATCTGTCCTTGGTGCTGAAAATGTTGTTTTGCCGAGCAGACCGTCAGAGTACTACATGTGTAGTAGTCAGCAGCGGTATTCATGATAAAAGAAAAATAAACGCAGCATCAAAGTTGTCGTACTACCATATAGATGACTTTGATTCAGTTTGAAAGTGTATTTCATCGATTGTTACGTATGAAATAGGATGTGAGTGTATTTCAGCGACATTTGTAATAAGTCGAAAACCACATAAAAATGATTAGATTTTCTCCCTGGCGTTTGTATGTGAAGTATAGTTCTGTTTACCTCAAATCATGCAACCACAGCGAGAAGGGTAGGAAAAAAACGCTTAGTGAAGGAAGTTGCCACCGGCCATTATCTCTACACAGTATCTGTCCTTAGTGCTGATAATGTTGTTTTGCTGACCAGACCGTCAGAGAACTACATGCGTAGTAGTCATCAACGGCATTCATGATAAAAGAAAAATAAACGTAACATCATATGTCGCACTACCATATAGATAACTTTGATTTAGTTACTTTAAAAACGTATGAAATAGGATGTGTGAGTGTATTTCAGTGACATTTGTAATGTGTCAAAAACCACATAGAAATGCTTTGATTTTCTCCCTGACGCTTGTGTTTGAAGTGTAGTTCTGTTTGCCTCAACTCATACAAGCAGTACATGTTATTTGCATTTCCATTTTTCCATTATATGTGCCTGCCTTCCCGAAAATGGATGCATGTTTGATTAATTGCAATTTTTTGTCGTTGGAACCAACAGATTCTGTGCTTCATAGTGGCGTGCATCATATCTCTGGTCTTCAGCATCGTGACTATCCAACTTCTAAGAGTGATAGCCTCTGGAAAGAGTGGCGGTCCCCAGCAGGACAACATTTCCCTGCCCGGACAGCCCACCGCCGTGCCGAACTCCGGACAAGGCCCGGAGAAGAGCGTCGCTCTCGCCCGCGGAGCCACGGCTGTAGCCGGTGTGGGCTGTGCCACCACCATCATACTGACTTTCCTCGCCTGTCGAGTCGCAAGAGAAGAGAAGAGGAGGTTGTTCATGATGAGAGAAGGAACCCTGGCGCCAGGCTCGTCACATCAAGTCAACGAACTCACTTGAAACACGACTGGGTACTCCTTCTGGAGCCGCCATTTTGTATATTCTGACCTTTGACCTTCTTCTTCGTGTGTAAACACGAAAGACGAACGCAAGGCCTGCTGGGAAGATAATGATGGAATAATTTAGATTAAACTAACAAGATTTGTTAGTTAGCTAGATTGGGCGGATAGAAGAAAAGAGGAAGGGGTTTTACGAAATAAAATTTCTTCGCTCTCCCAACTGGAGGTAGGTCAATACAAAAATTGGGCCGGGAGGACTCAAATGATGTACAACTAGAACCAAGGACGCTGTAGAACGTTCTTGCTAGAACAACGAACATTCTGAGGTGAAAAATTGCTCTGAAGTGTTGAAATAACAATTCCTGTAGCACTTCTCTGTCCTTGAAAACGTCGTATCCTGTGCTCAAGAAAGAAAAAAATGAGTTCTTCTTGCGTACTTGAGGTAGTGAGGAGGTGGAGAATCAATGTGTAAGATGACGCACAACTTTGCTGAACTGCCGGCCGGAGAGCTCTTCACACCACTTGGAAGCACACGTGTTCCTACTGGAGTGGTTCAGAAACGGTCGTTAGAGGCAGCAGAAACAATTCCAGGGCGGTGAAACTTTCAAATTTTCTAGTCATTTTTCAAAATGTACTACTAGTATTAAGGTTGAATCGACACAATCCCATAGCTGTGCATATCTGTGAGGCAAAAATGCGATGTCGGACTGACGTAAAACGGTTGTTTCGCATTGTGGGATGGTTCTAGCTACATGTATATTTATTGGTGGTACCAAAAAATGAAGGGACTCCTCACATAGATTATATTTTGGGGGCAATATTTGAAGCGCATGAAGTATGAAATAATGAAGAAAATTTGCTAAAAATGGCAAGAATTGTCAATATTAATGCATCGGATTTCCTCATACAGATTTTTTTTGGTTTTGCCGCCCTGAAATTGCATGGGTTGCCCTTAAAGGGGGGGGGGGGATAGAAAATTGAATTATTGGTGAAAAGATGGGCCCTGGTGGCCGATGCGACGTATAATCAGCAAAGTCAATCGTAAAGTTAACTTTGTTAATTGTTTCGAAAAACTTCATTAGTGAAAGTACATATATAACAAGTAAAACTTTTAGGCGTCTTTCCTTCTCAATGTTAACATTTTGTTTCGACAATCGGTAGAGTCAGCTCATCAGCTCAGTGACTCAATGTTGTATGTTTTTTTTTTAAATTAGGCCACAGCAAGTAATTTTTATGGATGACATCAGCGCGCGAATTAATTTTTGCCTGATTTTGGAAAAAAAACAATAATTTTTTTTTGCCTTTTGACAGTGGTCAACATGCCGAAAATGTTCAAAGATGTCTTTCGCCCGCTCGCATTAGATTTGGAGTCTGCGGAGGATGTCATCCATAAGATTTACTTGCTGTGGCCTTAGGATAGAATTCTACGTTCGAGTTGGTAAGAACGTATGTGTGTATGTATATAAGTAATACCGGTATCAGAAGTTGCTGAGTACATTTTTTTCAACGCTACGTATACGGTATGACTTTTGGGTGATACGGTCAAGGGGCCTTTACAGATCTTACCATATTGTGTACATAACAAAGACGCTACTATTAGTATTTTCTGTAGCGATATATATGTATATATGGAGATAGAACGAAAGAAAGAGAGATAAAGTAGAGGCAGAGAGAGAAAGAGAGAATCCATTCCATCGAAAGAAAGGACTTGGATTCTAACAATCGCAATTTCCATAAACTGGAGCGTCCAGAAGCTAAGTGCCATTGTTTACATTACATTGCATCATCCATCGTACTTCCGGGTAGGGTATTATGAAATCTTGAAGCATATGCTACAAGGGTGAAATAGTAATGTTTGTTGTTGTTTTTTATCTTAGGAAGACTTGTCTGCCAGAAAATAGAACGTTTAAAATAGTATTTTTCGCGATATATAGTTCTTGCCAGGATATCGAACAAAAGGTAGAGGACTACTAGTATCACAACAATGTAACGCTACAGTAGTATTGACAGTGCAGTGTTGATGTATATGTTTCCATTGACATCATTATTCTTGTACATCGCTGTTATACAGTACACATGTCTTGATGACACAAGTTGGATTGATTGATCTCAAGTCGCCTTGTAATAAAACGAATAGAGCAACAACCTTCCATTCATGTCTATCCTGCTTATATTTTAAGCCCCTGTCAAATATTGACTTTCTATGCGAATCGAATCAAATGTGAGTTAAATTTGAGTCAAATTTGACTGCTAACCACGGCACGAACAATGCTCATCTATACCCAAACACCAGCCAAACACCGGCCAACCATGGCCGAATCTCCCGTCCGCATGTTTTAACATTAGGCCACAGCAAGGAATTTTTATATATGACATCAGCGTGCATGCGCATTCATTTTTGTCTGATTTTGAAGAAAAAAAATTGTTGCCTTCTGACAGTGGTCAACATATCGAAATGGGCAAATGTTGCCATGCCGGAAGGTGGATGGCAGATAACTATGAAGAGAGGAGACAAGACAAGGCTCTGATTTATTGTTTAGTTTCTTACTTTGATGCAGTGATACATGTATGTGATGGTGGCTGCGTATATGTGATGTTCCCACTGAATCAAAACCATTTGTACAATGATTGAGTCAAAATTTGAAATTGTAGGAAACTTGTTTTTTTTTCGGCTTGTCTTTTTCGCCCGCTCGCATTAGATTTGGAGTCTGCGGAGTATTTCATCCATAAAATTTAATTGCGGTGGCCTTATTTTCGTGAGACCATAGCCGGCTTTTATCTCCAAGCAGATCCCTCTCGGTGGCAAAAAGATAGTATCAAATTGGCCAGGCAGTATCCATTAGCCAGAGAAGCTCCGTGGGGGTCAGGACAAAAAAAATGGCCATATATAAAAATGTATCGATCATTTCCACCACAA
>NW_017804009.1:927720-983061 GCF_001625305.1 Branchiostoma belcheri | reverse complement strand
AAAAAAAACAAAAAAAAAAAAAAAAAAACGGACGCCATATATAAAAAGGTAACGATCATTCCCCCACAACCTCTGCTTGGAGAGTAAGCCGGCTTTATAGTGGTTTGTTACTTTTTTGCAAACCAGTTTCTTACAAAGGAGGCGTTATATGCGACATGAAGGGGACTATAGCTTGAGAGGATGGAGAATGTTCGCCACCGTGCTGATACCGTGCATGACTGATGACGTGGTTTTCAGGAATCATGTACCCGTTTTTCGGCTCATCACTCACATTCTGCACAAACCGTATAGTTAGATCGAGCTAAAACAACTTTTGAGTTGTAAAATGTTGACCTTTATTCCAACACACAGGTTACACAGAGACCAAATTTTCAACGCCTTCATCAGGATAATTAGTGACCAATCACTTCAAAACGTCATCTCGTGAGAGTTACGGTTACAGGCACGTGACCTTACTCGCGAGAGTTTTGAAGTGGTTGGTCATCCTGATGAAGGTGACAGTGGTCGTTGAAAATTTGATCTCTTTTTTCATCTTTGTGTTGGAATAAAGTTCAACATTTTACTATTATGTTTTGTTTTTATGTCGTTGGCGGCGTGAAACTAAGTTGTTAATGTGCCGTCACCATGTCGATTTTTCTGATAATGTCGTAGTTTTTGTACGATGATAAAAAATAGGACATTGTCGGGAAAATCGTTGAAGTTTGTAACAACAACAATCATTATTGACATGGCGACTTTCATACAAAAAAACATACAAACAAGTGAATACAAATGAATTAACCTACGTAACAAATGATTACAAGTATGTAAATAAATTAACATGGCGAATTCGACCTGCCATTCATACTAATATATATTTACCTGTTTGTATACAGTAACTAAAGGTTATCTCTTTCTGAAATGTATTTATATTTATCTGTTGGATGTCAGATGTACACAGCCTAGCCAGTGGTGTACAGCCTCAGGGTGGTTAGTAGCGGGATATCCGGACCAGACAACTCTATTATGCAGATGTAATTACGCGTAGGTGTTTCTCATATCCACCTCATCATGGAACTCAGGAAGCGAAACGGGCAGGTCCAGCGAAGAAAGGGATTCAAATAGATAACGGTCGTGTACCCCGCGGGGTGGTAGGAAATTGGTAGTCACCCTACTCAGCAATCTACAGAACTTGGTAGGGTCTTTCTTTGATGTACACAACATGTCCGAATAATTCTTATGTCACATTTTACTTAGAGGATCACCCGATTTACACCCAGATACAAACTGTAACATTTTGACAATAACCCAAACTTACGTTATCAATACCAAACGGTTTGTATTAGATTAGCGCCTACAAAACATGTTCTTCCTTACCATTCATTATTCATTATCATAATCACTGTGTTGCCATTTTTTTACCCATTTGCTGCTCCCTGTTGTTTTTGTGATAGTCATGTATTTTGTCACTGTATACTTGTATGTTTGGTGGTGAGGTTAGAATTAGCTACAGCTAGAGTACCTCACCACCATGTCCTGTATTATACATGTAACATGTCGAATTCCAATTAAAAAATTTGGTTGAACAGCAAGAATCGGTCGGATCGGTCGGGGGGGGGGTCTCAATCCACCTCAACATGGAACGTAGGAAGCGAAACGGGCAGGACCAGCGAAGAAAGGGATTCAAAAAGATAACGGTCGCCGTACCCCGCAGGGTGGTAGGAAATTGGTAAAACAGCATGAATCGGCCTAGGATGTGGGGGGGGGGGGAGGCAAATCATGTTATATGTTATATAACATGTTATATAAGATTTAAATTTAAAATTCATTTATAGATTCTGGAGCTATTGCTTCAATTTTTTTGTTTATGTTTGTATTTTTTAACATACAATTTCTAATTAACGTTATTTACCAATTACTTTTGTTATTTATTGTTACTATTTGATTTGTTACCGTTATTATATTGATCGAATTTTTCAATTACTTATTGTTATTTATTGTTACCATTTGATTTATTACCATTAGTACAGTTGTCAATTAATTCAGTCGGGGGAAGATCACGGACAAGCCATTATGGCTTCTTATCTTTCCCCTGCATATCCTATTTTACTGTAATATGTTCATTCTTCTATCTGATTATATGCGAATAAACAAACAAATTTAAACAAACAAACAAAATCCACCTCATCATGCTTATTACATGTCCAGCTTATACTGTAGATAGACAAAAATTAAATGAATATAGTCACAAGTAAATGTAGTAAACCTTTGCCAAAGACAAACATATAGCATATAGACACTTCCAATCTACTTATGTCATGCCCCGACTCCATATCTATGTACCTAGGACAATACATATGTAGTGCTTTAGGAAATAGAGAAAGAATTGTGACAGACAGAAATGTTTAATATCATGTGCATCATGGCAATACGCCATTTACGTTGTATTTATGTAGTTTTAGCTTCCAGGAATTGACTAGTATGATTCTAAAGACCACATTGTCATCCTTGCCATACATTGTACCATGTACAACTGTCGAGCAATAAAGATCATATATATATCATTCATTCATGGAAAACAGGAAGCGAAACAGGAAGGGCCAGCGAAGAAAGGGATTCAAATAGATAACGGTCGTGTACCCCGCGGGGTGGTAGGAAATTGGTAGAACAGCAGGAGGGGGGGGGGGTAATTAAAGAGAACGGATGTGCGTTTGTCAATGACGAAATGTACTGGCTGCTTCTTAGCCTCTACCAGGCTTCGGAAGGCGACGTTATTTTCCGTCTCGTAAACGGTCGATGACACTTGAAAGTCGAGGCCATTTCGCTGAACCGTCCAAAAACGAGTAAAAAGTAATACATACTATAAAAGGCAATATTCTAATTGCAAAAATAAGGGAGGAGCATGTAGAATTGTAAATATTAGTGAAAAAAACAAAAAGCACAAGCTCGGATTCGAACCCGGGTCCAAAAGTATAGCTCCAAAACCCTAACCTGTTCCCAACCCCTACACCACTAAACATCACGGTGTGGATGGACCGTGCTAATAAAAGTTAGCCGTTCTGTGATATGGAACCGTTTCAAAAGGCGACGACCGTTTACGAGACGGAAATTATAGGAGGCGACTGGAGAGAGTAGAAATTGGCCGAATAGTGTGATATTATAAACATGCTATGGGAGTTGGGATGCGGCAAACTGTACTCTCTAGCCGCCCAAGTCGGGGTCGTGTGGAGTAACGGTATTAAGCATTCGGCTCAGAACTAAGAGGTCTCGGGTTCGAATCTTGCCATGTCACCGACCTTGTGCCCTTGGGAAAGGCACGTTACACGACTTTGACGTATCGAAAAGACCAGGGGTCCTTCCCGGTGTGAGTGATTAAAACCAGTCTTACACAGCTTGTACAAAACAGACTACAAAAGGCGGTTTACCGGTTATGCGAAACCAAAAAAAAAACAAAGAAAACAAACATAAATATCGCCAATAAAACATTTTACTAACACAGATAACCAAAACAATCTCATATCATCACCATTCCAATGTGTTATTAGTAATACGGAGGAACCCCTCCCTTGGCTGTCTTTTTTTAGTCTCACAGTTCTTGGCCATGTAAAGTCCAGGTATTGAACTAGGTGTCTCCATCTCCTATCTAATCGTGAACCATCTCTACTGCAGAAAGACTCAATGGGAGCATTGACGAGAAGGCATATCCCAGACTGACCACGGGAAATTAGACTATTTCCTGTCACTTAGACGCTGCAATCATCGAGCCTGAACCCCTGAAGAAAGACTGGAGTTCTCTCCAAGCATTGGCGTAGGGCTTCGGCTGATTTTTCAGCATTGGTTATTTACCCCCATTTATTTGCTACCAAAAAGAAATTGTCTTGGAAAAGCGTGCTAACTGCATTGACATGTGTTAAAGATTGAAAACAAACAATGACGCGTTTTGTTACCATTTGATGAAAAATATCATTGATACTTTTCATAATATGGTTTTTAAAAATCATGCATTACCTATTGGTAAAAATGTGCTGGCACCCCCTCTAACCCATTTTAACCAAAAAGTAATGGTACAAAATATTTCTCGGCTTAACACGTTTTTCTACCTCAGATGATTAGATAAGTACTAAATAAATGTACTAAATAATCAAGTCTGATTTTTAACGTATTTTGGGTGTTATTTTCGGGCTTTTTTTCTTTGGAATTGTATCATTTTTCACCACACAGACTTCAGGTAGCCAATGGATAGTGCCCTGCTAATTTGGTACTGTCTTACAGCCTCCAAAACATTTGTTTGGAGATGGAGAGCTAGCACTGGGCGACAGACTAAAAAAAACGTACGTGCTTAGACACGTACGTAGCTATGTGTGGGGCGAAAAAAAAGTGAATTCGCATGAAGTACTAGTTCCATATAACCAACCATACATTACTATACTAGCCTCTACCAGGCTTCAGATGCGGCTGGAAAGACTAGAAATTGGCCAAATAGACAGATAACATGCCATGGGAGTTGGTCTGCTAAAGGAGTATGATTTGCCGATCTCCTGTCATGTTACATTCTATATCTGGCCGATTTCTGCTATTTCAAGGCACCGTGTTGCAGCCGCTTCTAAAGCCTGGTAGAGGCTATCACTATACCAGTCTGCGGAGGAAGGGTTCCGCATGTTTAATAAATGGTTTTTGGTCAAACATTACCCGTGCAATCACAGCCTTTTATAGTGCTGAATTGATGCAGGGTTTACAATCACATAATACACATGATACATTTAACATGTTTGCTTCACACGCTTTTGTGGAACTGTCGCAAGGGTCTGTGGGGTCTGTGTCGCATGGGTAAGTCGTGTAAAGTGCCTTTCCCAAGGGCACAACGTCGGGGCGCATGTCCAGACATGTCCCGGGTACGACTCGGGATCGAACCCGGGTCTCCCCGTTTCATAGTCGAACGTTCTACCACTGCGCCACCCGACGCCACATGAGGTTGTTGGTATCCCTCGATAAATGTGAAGGACACAGTACCAGCGGATGTAAAGTTTTGTGGCGGCAAAATAAAGGATGCGCACGCATGATTTCCCAAAAGCCTCACGGCCATATATATTTTTCCAGTACCCGGTAGAAATACAATACAGAGAAAATATGGTGTATCTACGCATATCTTCCTGTATACTATTGGCGAAATCGTATCCATATATATCCATATCTCGTAATCACAGATGTTTCATTATGTTAATTTTGCTCTGTTTCATCTTCTTCTTCTCCAAACCAATGACCTGAACCAGAAGTCTGTCACCATGGTAACTAGTGTTGGGTTACATTATGTTGCAATATTATAGTTTTCGTTCCAAACGTTCGTACGTGATTATTGAAAGCCTATCCCAAAGCATGGTTCAGTTATGCTTGACTATTTTTGTTATGTTTCAGAACACTGTATTTGAATAGCCATGATATCACTGCGTCATATCAGAATCATGATATTCATATAATGCAGATTAAAGTTCCCCGGGGAAGCTAGAGGAAGTGATACCGCAGACTTTATTAAAGAAGCTGGCATTTAATATCCAGGTTGTTGTGTGAGAGGGTAGTTGTAGTGAGGAGGCTAGAGGGTTGACTTGTTTCGTACGGGCGGTAGAGGTGTCACCATGCTGCGGCCAGTGTCTCCGTCCTTTGTGCTGATTTTTCTGCTGCTGCCGGGGTGGCGTTTGTGCGAGGGAGAACACTACAGGTACTGTCTCTGTTATCTGTTAGGCCACATTGACTTAATTTTATAGATGCCTTCCTCTGAAGACCCCCAAACTAATGCGCGCGGGCGAATAAAACAATTCCAGTCAAAAAAATGCTGGTAAACCACAGGGATACAAAGCTGGTGTTTGTGAATTTGCGGCAGTACATGGCGACTTTTACTACAAGCCGGCACATGCTAGCTGGCCTTTTGTGGCATTTATGAGTCGACACTGTATACGTACTGAGTTCTTGAGTACAGAGGTGCTTCGGCAGCCTGGGTGCCGTTCTCCGTAGTTGCCGCCGGCTCCCTATTGTCGCTACCTCCCATGGACTACGGAGGATGGCATCCAGGCCTCGGAAGACGTGATTGTTTAGAACATGCGAAAATCAATTCGTGCGTAGTCTTCTCTACATGTCTTTTGCTTATGTCTTTGTTGAAATTATTTTCTCTCAAAATATTCTGTCTTTATATTAAGTCTATTCATATCCGCAAGTACTGCTCTACCAAATATAAAGTGGGGTCGTGTGGCGTAGCGGCAGAGTGCTCGACTCGGAACCTAGAGGTCCCGGGTTCGAGTCCTGACATGCCACCGATCTTGTGCCCTTGGGAAAGGCACTTTACACGACTTTCCTCACTTCGCTCAGGTGAAAATGAGTATTGTATTGTCCCCTGTGTTGGTGGCGGCATTAATATAAGTTTGAAAAACTTAAGTGTGTCGTCACCACGTCTTGTGATTACACGTTGGAAATTATACAAAAAAATATACACATATAAAGAGGTGAAAATAACTGATATTTTTACCTTCTACACTTGGACCAACAGCGGTTTTGGATGGAAGTTCCCAACAACCCAAAACCCAACAAAGGGAAACACCGACCCTTGGCGGGAGTTTCACTTCGACCTCGACCCAACACCGAGCAACAACAACGACTTGCCGTCACAGGGCGGCAACTTGACAACGACCAAGAACAACAACAACAACAACCTTCAGTCGGGGTTACCAACTAACGACGAATCAACAACGGCTAAGAACGACTACAAAACGAGCGAAGGGGATCTGCAATGGAAGTTCCGTGCAAAGCGCGACTTTGATGCCATCATGGAAAACATGGCCCAGGTATGTGCGAGCTCGTTTCTTAGCACTGTATCAATTTTCTTTTTAACTCATTTTTTTCACTAGTAAGGACACAGCGTCTTAATTTTATCGATGACATCCCCGCGCGCATTGATTTTTGCCTGTTCTCAAAAAAAAAAAGATCATGTCCCCCGAGGCTCTGGCCTGGCTCTAGGCCTGGGTAGTCCATGGTAATTAGCGACAATACGGAGCCGGTGGTTACTCTGGAGGATGGCACCCAGGCTACCGAAGCTCCAGTGCCGATTCATAAATTCCACAAAAATCCAGCATGTGCCGGCTTGTCGTATACGTCGCTAAGTACTGTCGCAAATTCACAATACCAGCTTTGTATTCCTGTGGTGTTTAGTAGCGTTTTTATTTTTGGCCAGAATTTTTTTATTCGCCCCCGCGCACTAGTTTGGGGGTCTTCAGAGGATTTCATCCATATAACTAAGTCGGTGTGGCCTAAAGGCTTCTGATTCGATTCGTCTTTTAGCGATTATGACGATTGTTAACACAGATAAAGAGGCTTAACATGTGTTTGAACGGAAAAACATTTCTGAACTAAAAAAATGAGATAAATTGCTAGATCTCATTTTTTCACTAGTAAGAAGTACAAATAATTCTTTTGATAGTACAAAATAACACCCCAAGCTCATTTTTTTCAATCGAGTATGATAATTTATTGGGTTAAAAGTAAAGAAAAAAACACTAGCACCACTTTTTGTCTTAATTCGTCTTTTGACCTCTTTTACAGATATATTTTTGTACTAACTAAAGAAACAAATGCAATAATCAGGTCTTGTTTGCTTGTAATCATTAGAAATGACTAGGATACAGTTTGCTGCATGTTTAGGTAAAACTATAAGGTAAAACATTTTCTTAACGACAAATTAGACACGTTTTTTGCCATTCATTGCATAATATTGCATTTTTTATGCAAAAAAAATCAGTATGCAAGAGAATATGCCAGCTACAGAGCCATAATAAACAGTATCCATCTATGATATTGAGGTTAAGTTTTGATGTCTATCAGACACCCCTTTTTCGGAAGTATCCATTTATTTGGTCTGTACATACACAGAGGAGGTAACGTTACGTGCAAGTAACATAGTACAATATATACACTTGACAATACATACTGGCCATTGTCTTTTATGATAACTATGTCTAAAGCTTCTAAATTGAAATTTATTTCTTTTGCTTATATAAAAAAGACGCCATCTTTTGTTGTTAGCATTCATGTATAACTTGGTTACCAAACCTATTTTTTCTGCCGAGTCTCTCGTGTTCTCTCTGAAAATAGGTCTTGGCCCGCAATTTGCGTAGATTTTTTTCAAATTTTTTAAAACCTTAAAAAACTTATTATTAAAACATAGCAGATATACAATCGTACATAACAATAAATACAAAAAATCTTGATATTTGAACATGAAAGTAGTTATCTAGATGATGATCATTTAAAAAGTTACCTTTGTTATGTTCAATTTCCATAGTTTTGCTTAGTCTGTTTCTAAAAATTGTGAAGTTTGTCTTGAGATTTTTGATGACACATAGGTAAATACAATATTTAATTTTTAGCAATAAGAATACAATGTGCAAGTGCACTAACATAGTGTTGATTTTCAATTATACCGTCAAATTTCAATCATCTTTTCGTCTAGGATTCGGTCTTGTTTTGTACAACGTAGATTTGCGTAGATAACTAAAGAGATTCGGCAGCTAAAATAGGTTTGGTAATAACGAGACAAATGCATGTCCATTTTTGAACAGGTCGACATGTCGCTTTTTGAGCAGAATATCGACAAGATGAGAGTGCTTCTGAACAACGTAACTAACACGGTACGTGACAGCTGTATCTTATTTTAGTTCTGTAGGTGTTAGGAGATTTTATTTGTTTATTTATTTTATCGTGAAACAGCTAGGTTGCCCTTTCAGCTAGTAGGAACTGCTTTCCAATACATTTACACAGGACAAGACATGGTCAAGCAACAAAAGGTGGACTACAGTCAATAGAATTCAAATTGTGGGGTCGTGTGGCGTAGCGGCAGAGTGCGCGACTCGGAACTAAGAGTCCCGGGTTCGAGTCCTGACATGCCACCGATCTTGTTCCCTTGGGGAAGTCACTTAACACGACTTTCCTCACTTAGCTCAGGTGAACATGAGTATTGTCCTGCCATGTATTTGTCCCTGTGTTGGTGGCGGCATTAATATAAGTTGAAGACACTTGAGTGTGTCGTCACCACGTCTGGGGATTACATGTTGGAATAAATAAATAAATAAAATTCAATGCATCAAAAACAAAAGCATGTCCATAAATCAAAGGAGGTTGAGCCATGGTTCGGGACTTGTCAGCTAGTGGTTGGAAGTAGGTCGGCAGTGGTCGGGGCGTAGTTTTCAGTCAGTTCGATTCGATTTGTATCGAAAAGTAGGTATGGCCTAAATCTGGCCAGACTGCTCCCGAACGTCAGCCAAACTTGTTTGTGGTTGGTGGTCTGGAGAAGGTTCTAAATGTTTGACTTAAAGGCACCCAGTGCAGTTTTTTGGGCTTGGAAACCAGATTTTAAGTCAATATTCTAGTCACTTATCTACATACTAAGTTGAAATAACACTGCCCAAATATATATCGACATTCATGGAGCAAAAATGCTCAAAAGTCTGACGAAAAACGGTCACTGGAAGGACCTGGATTGATTTTCAGGGTACCACCCTGAAAATTTCATTTCATTTATTTCATTTATTTCGAAACCTTTTAGCCCTGCAGGGCTAGTCTTCCAAGGCTCAAATACATGGAATACAGGCACATCGTTGCATAATTATATACATAGGAAATAGTGCATAAGATACAGTGCAAACGTTTAAAAAGACAAGAATACATCAAACATCAAACATTTAAAGGAACGCATAAATGAATATTAACAATTTAAAAACTAGAGGTCGGCTTCATGTGACACTGTTTACTATGGCTTTCTTAAACTTGAGAAGGTTACTCAGTGTCTTGACATGATAAGGTAGGTCGTTCCACAACGATATAGCACGATACAGGAATGAGCGCTTCTTACTGTTCGTCTTAGGTTTGGGTAATCTAAAGTTGTACTGTGCAGCAGATCTGGTATTGTGAATGTGAGATACATGAACAGGCACAAGGGAGTTGTATATATACTGTGGTTCATGACTAGTGACAATCTTAAAGAACATAACCAGTGTGCTAGAGGAGAATCTCTCACTCACAGTCAGCCAACCAAGATCAATATGCATCTGCCTGGTAGGTGTATCAGGAGCACATTTCAATAATAATCTACAAGCCCTATTCTGAACTACTTGCAGTTTGCGCATGTTAGAGACTGACATGCTAGCTAAAACTGGTGCGCAATACTGTACCACTGACAAAACCAGTGCACAAACAACAACCTTACAAACTGCAAAAGGCATCGCCCACATGTGTCTTCTCAATAAGGCGATGTTCCTAGATTGTTTTGAGGCAATGTGAGTGACCTGTAAATTCCAGGTGAGCGACCGATCCATATGTAGCCCAAGCAAAACTGTCTCCCTCACTTCCTGAACCTTCTCATCACCGATAACAAGATCTAGTGAATTGTCAGGTATATTAGCAAGCCTACGTGGGGTTCCGAAAAGCATGCATTTGGTTTTAAGAATATTTAACACAAGTTTATTCATGCAAACCCAGTCTGATAAACTTACAAGGTCGGAATGCAAACCAACAGTGATGTCACTTATAGTCTTACCGGCTTTGTAGATAGATGTATCGTCTGCGTACATTTCAGGTGTACTGCTTAACACAGACAAAGGTAGGTCATTCGTAAACAGTGTAAAAATAAGCGGGCCTAAACAACTTCCCTGAGGGACACCACACTGAAGTACAGAGGGTTCAGAGAAATGACCATTGATATAAACAACCTGTGATCTAGTCTTGAGATAACTCGTCATCCATGACATAGCGTTTGAAGAAAAGCCATATGATTTAAGCTTGGCCAACAAAATATCATGGTCAACGAGGTCAAATGCGGCACTAAAATCCACAAACACTGCACCCACCAACTCGCCCCTGTCAAAAGCGTTGAGCCAATCATCAGTCATTCTTAGTAGGGCAGTGGTTGTAGAGTGATTTGGGCGATAGGCATGTTGGTGGGGTGTAATGATGTTGTTCAAAGAAAGGTAGTGCCAGATTTGATTATGCACTATCTTTTCCAATACTTTGCTCAAAGTTGGAAGTAAGCTAATGGGTCTGCTATTGCTCCCTGTCAAAGGAAGTCTGGTGTTTTTAGGTAAAGGGCAGACCTTAGCCATCTTCCACTGAGCTGGGAAATGGCATCCCGTCAGTGACAGGTTACAGATATGTCTCACAGGTGCAACAATGTAAGGTGCAGCCAATCTGACTAATTTGTTTTCTAGCTGGTCAATCCCACATGTTGTAGACATAGGTATGTCAAGTAATAATCCAAGAACATCATCCATGCTAACAGTATTAAACTGAAAATAAAGGACTTTATCTTGGGGCTTGCTTCTACAGATGCTCTAAGTATAAAATACTGACTCAAATGTGCTAATGTGGGACAGTATGTGTCAATGTATTAGCCTGGGTTCCATCCTGGTTAGTTTACGTCCGCTCCCACAGTCGCTACCACCATTTGTCTATTGGTGGTAACGACTGTGGGAGCGGACGTAAACTAACCAGGATGGAACCCAGGCTATCAATGTATTGCCTTATTCAGAATATTTCCAGTTTTGCCATCCTGAAATTGCATGGGGTGCCTTTAAATGATTTCCGTTTTTCCGTTTCAGACCGCAGTCGCCGATACCATGTTGGCCCCATATTGGCCTTTCGGTGCCAAGATGTACAAAACTCTGGTTGACGTCGTCCCGCAGACGTACGACGAGGCCAAAGCTGCGTGTGAGGCGGAGGGCGCGGTGCTCCCCACACCGAAGGACCAGACGGAGCTGAGCCGGCTCACCAGGAACCTGTTTCCGTGGTAAGCCACGCACACGGCTCGCCAAGATATTCCACCTGGTGACTGGGACAAACCAAAATGTCGGCTGACTCTATCGCTGGTTTTGTTTACATGATGTATATGCAAATCACTTGAAAACATGTGAAAACTGTCGGTAGACAAATCAACCAATCGTCACCCGTTTTTTGCCTGACGTCATGGCGATCGCTCGATATTGCTACAAACGGGGGGCTGTGATTGGCTATAAGTTGAGTAGACATGCACCGTGCACGTGACCGGAATTTTCCAGAAATTGGGCTGGAATAAATTAGTTTCCGGTTTCCTCTTTGTCATAAAACCTGTTGTTGTTTTTTCTGGAGTAATATTTCGTGGTAGTAAGGATGCTTTATCGTCTGTTCCAAGAGTAATTTATGTTTAGGCCAAAGCAAGTAAATTTTATGGATGACATCCTACACAGACTCCAAATCTAATGCGATAGGGTGAAAAAGAAACAGGGCGGGATAAAAAAAAAACAAGATTCCTACATTTTAAAATTTAATCATTTACACATTTTCATCATAAACCTTGTTAGACAAGAATTGATACCTATATTGTGCTAAGGTTACCGTCAAATATTTCAAAATCCAGTTCTCACTGAAACAACTTTTTTTCTCACTGAAACAACTCACTGAAACAACTGTTTTGTACGATTTACAGTATGGTTGAAAACTTTTTTTGAAACGGTCGAAGATTCATACGCGCGCGGATGTCATCCATATAATCAAATCAACATGGCCTAACCAGGCTAATGTTCTGTCCGCAGGCTGCTGCAGGATAGTGCGTGGTTGGGTCTGCGGAGGAACGCGACGGCAGGCGAGCATCACTGGGTGTGGGGCGACGGCGAGCCGCTAGGGGGATGGCAGCGATGGGGCGTCGGTGTCGACTGCTACCGGGACTTCCTACAACCACAGGTAGAATGGTTGCCGTCGATTTCCCTGAGACAGCGAAACGAGTTTCCCCGACCCGCGGTGCAGCCGCCCATGTGCCCGACGGAACGTCTGAACTGCGCGCATATGGGTGCTGGAGGCACCTGGACCAAGGCAACGTGTGACAACAAGGCTAAAGGGATCTGCGAAAGACCAGGTGAGAAGAATGTACATACCCTGGGTGCCAGACAAGTTTACGGGCCGCTAACCGCTAACCGCTAACCTGGTGTAGAAGCTGATGAAGACTGAGAGATTCAGTCGGAAATTTCTGCTGAGTTATTTTCGCTTTGAGTTGGAAAACAATTTAATTATCTTCATGTATTTTACCAACTCAAATGAACTTTCATGCTAGGATAACGACTTCAATTTTGCCCCCCCCTCTCTTTCTACAGTCCCTGGGTGTGAATCTGTGCGTCCACGCGAAGTGTTCCGTGTGGTAACAAATTCCAGGATGTCAGTGTACTCAAAATGGGAGGAGGTGGCATCCAGCAACTGGGCTCAGTGGAACGTAAAGGAGGTAAGTCGTCTACAAATTTGTTTGTTTTGCATAACCGGTAAACCGCCTTTATGCGTAACACACCGTACATGTACAAGCTGCGTAAGACCGGACTGTAAGGTTTGAACCTCTCACACCGAGAAGATCCCCTGCTCTTTTCGATAAGTGCGGTGAGTTCTTTAACGTGCGCAGGGTGTGGCTCTCCCCAAACACGGGACCTCCATTTAAAGTCTTATCCAAGGGACGTCCATAACCGAAGCTAGGTACTCGGTTAGGGACTCATTTCCACCTGAGTGAAGCCTTTCCCAAGGGCACAAGATGGGTGACATGGGCAGGGTTCGAACCCGCGACCTCTCAGGTGTGAGTCGAACGCGCTACCGACTGCACCACACGACCACCACGAAATATCAAATGAGGGGACCCATAGCTTGCTGGTTACCAAAACGGTAGGTTATATATAGGTTTGGTACCCAGGCTAGAGGGCCGAGAATCGTGACACTTACTGCCGAGCACAAAAGCTATCTACCACCCAGAATTCGTGACCTTAGCATGTCCAGATCACGAAATATCAAAACTGGAAGTTCCGCTGCAGTATCATAAGAAGCCGCCAGGTGGCCTAAATCTAATCATTTTGAAATCTCATCAATACCTACCCACCTACCAAGTTTCGTGGCAATGGGACAGGGTTCATATTCAACTTACTACATTTTTTTTAAAAATGACCAGAAAATTGACTCTGAAAATCTAGTTTTACTGCCCTGAAATCACTTTGAATGCTATATTTTACTGAAATAAACTCGTGCTCACTTTGAATGCTATATTTTACTGAAATAAACTCGTGCTCTGAAAATTTGAGCGCTTTGCTGTGTGATCTAACTCGAAATCGCCTCCATGCGGCGAATTCAATTACTGCAGCAAACACATCCTGCAAACCTCAATATCCAACTAACCCTGCTGTCTACCCTACAAGGTGATTGTTGAGCTGTTCAAGAATCACAGCAGCGTGGTGAAGCTGGTGTTCGACGGCAAAGGCACCGACCACCTGAACTGGTTCTCCTCGGAAACCCTGCTAGTCGCCCCGTGGACAGATCTCAATCACCCGACCTTCTTCAGTATCAAGGGGGGCGAGAAGGACGCCAGGTAATCTATCTAAAACTAGAGACGTAACATTTGCAAAGTAAATGCATAATGTTTACCTTCGGACTAGCCTGTGTATACACAAGCTCTCGGCTGGAGGTTAATGACCCCCACCCCAAGGGTGCGGCAACCTAGGGCGGCGGCCGCCAGGAGCGCGATTTAGTCAGGCTACCTTCGGACATGGTCTGCTCTGTTAATTCTTACTCAAACACATTCACATACATGTACTACTTAGTATATGGTGACAGGAGCAGAGCAGACCATGAAATTGCAACATTATGTAACCCAACACCAGTCACCATGGTGACCGACGTCAACAAATCATGTCATTGGTAAGGTCAGAGGTCACTTTTTGGAGAAGAAGAAGAGGAAGAAACAGAGCAAAAACAATATGTTTTCCTTCGGTAAATGTAATAATAGCCTGCTGGTCAAACCTATTTCAGGCCACAGCAAGCAATTTTTATTCATGACATCAGCGCGCGAATTAATTTTAGACTGGTTTTGAAAAAAAAAAACAAGAAATTTTGTTGCCTTCTGACTGAGGCCAACATGCCGAAAATGGGCAAAGATGTCTGTTGTAGGCCGATTGCAAGTACATGTTGTATGCAAGTACATATAGTATGTGACTACTCTAACTACTAAACACTACATTATGTTACATACGCATCCTTACGAACTGAATAATCTTTTTTGTTTATACTATCATAAAAGTTCATCTGTGTTGGTAGTTACATGTTTAGAATTAAAACTCTTGGTCCAACACAAAAAAGTGCTCTCACCTAGAGCTTGTGTAACGTCAACACTGGGTCAAAGGTATCTTGTAGACGATGTCGGCCCCCGTCGCGGTTCAATGAAGATGTATACCTTTGACCCAGTGTTGACGTCACACTTCAAAGAAGCCACGTGACAAGCTTCAATGGGTCAGTCTACTGAGGAAGACCAGAGTGCCTGGTCGAAAGCTCTAGGTGAGAGAACATTTTTTGTGTTGGACCAAAGGCTTTCACTCTAAACTTTTTTGTTTATATTTGTGTGTTTCCAAAAACAGGCGGTTCTTTATCCACCAAGATTACCTGGGGTGTTCGTTCGACAGAGGCTGGCTGGCGGTGTTGGAATCCCAGAATCCTCCCTGCGCCTGGGAACGACCTCATGGCTACACGGACCACAACCTACCCATCATCCTCTACTCCAAGTCGCCTGGGAAGGTCAACTGGGCTCGAGGTAAGTTGGGCTCTCTTGTAGCCATCTTGGTCCAAGCACTGAAGCAGAGGTTTAGACTTTGGCTTATTTTTACCTACATGAAAATGTAGGTATTGTTTTCGGCCTGTCTGTCTGTGTGTCTGTCTGTGTTTCTGCATACTTGTTATGGTCAGATTAACTTCAGAACGCCTTTATAGATTGTCATGAGATTTGGTATGTTGGTAGTTCTTAGAAAGGCAAAGGTGGAATCTGGGCCTCCTGGTGGATGACCTTGGTACTGCAGCAGAACGTCCCGTTTTTGTATCTTTTGTCCTGAACATGCTATGGTCGTGACTTTTTTACAGATAGCTTGTCCTGTCAGGAATAAGTGGTGTGGGTTTGGTCTCCCTATCAGCTTGTTCTGGAACTGCAGGGGGGTTTTCTGAGAAATCCTAAAAGCGGATAAATCCAGAAAGAATCATGTCTTTTTTTCTGTTTAACTTTCATTTATATCTTTTGTTATTCAAAATAAACTACAATATTTTAATGGATACATATTACAAGTCTTAACACTACTGTTAGTGCCCTGTCCCCCGTTTAATGGTACGGTCAAAAAAGTGGTTATTATTAGGATAACCGACCATTTAGGTTACGGCCTGATGACAAATGGAGCCTTCTGATTGGTCAACGCATTCTGGCTATATGATAATCGTTATTATCTACTTCCAGATCCACAAGACGTTGGCGTAGCCGACACCATGACTGTGTCCATCGTGGAGTGTCTGAAGATGTGAGCCGAGCGCGTGGAATACTCTGTAGGCAGTCTGTAGACTTGAGAAGTGTACAATCTGAAAGAATCTGTAGAACTGCGATTGGTAGTACAAGATATTTTCATGGTCATTGCTTTGTAGATCTCACCCAACTAGTTCCACCACTTTTAAGCGATCCACTAGGTTCTCCACTAGCTCACACAACTTCACCGTCCAAATTCCTTGTTCGAAATCTTACAGTGACAGTTTCTTTCCCCGTACGGCTAAGCTTTGGAATTCCCTCCCTGACAAGTGTTTCCCACCGACCTACAATCTACAGGCTTTCAAATCAAACGTTCACCCCCATCTCTTGACATAGCCATGTTTCTCTCATATTTCTAGTTCAATGCCGAGAAGTGGTCGTATAGGCCTAGCATTGAACCACTCCGATGAAAAAAAATAGATCAAAAGTGGTATAACATATTCGTGGCGCTTTGGCGCAAGTAAGTTTTTGCAATGTGGTTTCAGAATAATCGGTTTATAAAAATCTATTAACCTTTCGCTTAATGTATAGTGATATGCGACTAAGTTCTTCTATGTTGAAGCAACTTAGCAACAGAGAGATGTGACAGGTTTTTGTAGAGCAATTTTGGCCAGGATGAAATCTCGATGTTTTTGTAATTAGAATGGTGTATTGTAATGCATTTTTGATTGTTAGGCCATGTTGATTTGATTATATGGATGACATCCGCGCGTGCATGAATTTTCGGCCGTTTCCAAAAAAAAAAAAGTTTTCAACCATACTGTAAATCGTGTAAAACAGTTGCTAAATGAGCAAATATATACCATAAGTTGCAAGGAAAACATTTAGAAACGATACCAATGTCGTAGAATGCCAACATCAAAGGAAAAAAGAATGTAAAAAAATGTAAAGAAATGAATTTGAAGAGTAGATTATTCGCCATAACATATTCTGTGCCATTTGTTCAACCTTCAGAACCACGTAGATTTCATAGTGAAAGCAACTTTTTTTTTTGCAAAACTTTTTTTATTCGCACGCGCGCATCAGTTTTGGGGTTCCCAGAGGATGTCATCCATATAATCAAATCAACATGGCCTTATGGATATTGTAACGTGTTCTTGATGTGTATATGGTAAAGGGGCATTATGTAACATTATTGAACAAAAAATTGAAATATTCGAATTGAAAAAAAATGTTCGTGTGGTTGATTCCAATTTTCCACATTTTGTGCAAGTCCGCACAAGGCGCACTCATTTTGTGGTGCCACCACAAACTACCAGAATGTAAACAAACATGGCTGACAGTTATGTTTACTACTTTTCAACACACTCGTAAGACGCCATATTTTGGCACCTCCACTTCCTGAATGGCACTTATTTGCAAAGGAGTAGGGTTGATTCAACTTAATTTGTAAAGAAATGACCAGAAAATTTACTGTTTGTATCGTCGTAATGTTACATAATGTCGCTTTATGATAGGTGACCAGTATTATGTAGTACTACTTGATACCGCTAGGAGGTGCCCTAGGAACGACATATGTTTAGAACAGGCAGGTCGGTACTTATGGTAGCAGAACACAGTTTTCGCCCTATGGGGATTTCTATAGTTAAGGACCCCAAGATGACTCACTTCGACGCGGTAAGAATTATAGCAGGGTGCACTTCACAAATACGAACATCGAATATGTTTCAGAAGAAGGTACAAACAACAAAATATCTAGAAACCAAAAAATCCTGTCGGCGTATCTGCTCGTAACGTACACTTTGAAATCGCCCTCAACGGACGTGACCTGAACTGCAGCCGACTCACCCAGAAAGCCAGTTGCGCAATACGGCGCATTTATACACGAACTGCAAAACCTTCACAATTCAAATCATACAGTCTCAAACCCGACACATTCCTACACCACACAGCACAATTTACATCTGGCTGACGCTCTTATCAGGCTTTCTACCCAGCCTTCAAGAATATTCGCAGCACCACTTTCTATACCCGCGTCACAGACCCCCGGGGGTCGCCCATTAATACTGTGTTCTGCTACCTTATTCAGCTGTAGTACGAAGTTATATGTGCGACCAACGCTGAAGGAATAATACAGACATTTATTGCACATCGGAATGGACAGAACAAAACTTCAGTGATCACGAACGAACTCTTCTCTTGACACGGTTATACAGGGACTCATGACTGCACTGTCTCCCTCTACCTCCCTCATATACTCAGGGCTCGAAATACTGGATGCATGTGTACCTTCGTGTACCCAACTTTGGAGCTGTGCACCCGGGTTTTTTTTCTGTGGTTGCTCAAGTGCACCCAGATATTTTCATAAGTTTACGTATGTCTAGATGTTAAATGTATAGTAGTATACAGCGTTAACATTTAAGTGTCTGAAAAATGATAAAACCTTTCTTGTAGTACTTTTCTTTAGAAATGAAACATAATTAGTTTTTGCTGACATTCTCCTTATTTTATTTTATATGATGCACCCAAGAAAGCTTTTGTGCACCCAATTTTTAGGTTAATTGGGTGCACCAGTGCACCTTTTCCCAAAAATGAATTTCGAACCCTGCTATACTAGTACCTGTCAAGTCTGGAATGGAGGTACAACTTGTTTTAATAGGACTATAACACATGTATTTCCACCATTGTTGTCATGTTACTGGCAGGATTCTCACCTTGACTGAAAGAATACTGACATTAATGTGTACACTGTATTTACAATATTTCATAATGTAACAACCCGGCTTTCATGAATATATAACACTACAAAATATGCTTCTGAAAAAGATACATGGATCTCGACAGGCTAGGAAAGACATATCCTTTGTACAAGTTTGATATAACGACACTGGATTTTTCTATGGTGTGTGTCTTACGATATGTTAGGCCACAGCATGTAAATGTTATGGATGACATCCTCCAAATCTAATGTGATAGAGCATTTTCAAATTTTGACACCAGAAACCTTCTTAATCAAGAAATTATACATTTATTGCCATTTACCCATTTTCGGCTTGCTGACTGTAAGGGGGTAACAAAATTTCTCTTTTTTTCCAAAATCAGGCGAAAATTAATATGCGCGCGTTGATGTCATCCATATAAATTGCCTACTGTGACCTTACAATTACATAGGAATGGCTAGGAAAACAGCATATTAACAATGAATAAATGTTGTACAATGGACCATGCACTGAGAGTAACGTCATAGATGTCTTGCCTCAATACAAGTTTTACCTCAGCATACATGCCGTACATTTAGATAAAGAATCTACCGTTTGGGGTGGGTATTAGTGCCCCCCCCCCTCTCTGGCATGAGGCACATGATGACATACAGGTTAGGCCACACCGATTTTATTTTATGGATGACATCCTCTGAAGACCCCCAAACTAGTGCGCGCGGGCGAATAAAAAAAATTCTGGCCAAAAATAAAAATGCTACTAAAGCACAGCAAAACAAAGCTGGTATTGTGAATTTGCGGCAGTACTTAGCAACGTATACGACATGCTGGCTTTTTGCGGCATTTATGAATCGGTACTGTACTTATGTACTGAGTTCTTGAGTCGCGGAGCTTCGAATTCGATAGCCTGTGTGCTCGGCTCCGTTTTGTCGCTGACTACCATGAACTACCCAGGCCTAGAGCCAGGCCAGAGCCTCGGTGAACGTGATCTCTTTTTTTTTTAGGGCGACAGGCAAAAATTAATGCGCGCGCGGATGTCATCCATAAAATTAAGTCAGTGTGGCCTTACTTTAACAACACATACTGTAGCCACAAATGGCTGGTCCAGATCTAAAGATACAGATACTGAGTGCACGTTAGGCCATTTTGATTTGATTATATGGATGATCATGACATCCTCGTGTGCATAAATTTTCCTCCGTTTCAAAAAAAAAAGTTTTCAAACATACTGTAAATCTAAGGAGCTTTCATCGTGTGATAGAAGCTTCTAGGTAAATCGGACAAAGCACCTGCTAATTCATCAAAATATATGCCGTAGATTAAAAAAAATATCTGAAAACTATCATAATACTAACGCTGTAGAATGCCAAAATCAATTCCATCAAGGAAAATAAGAAAATGTGAAGAAATGAAAATGAAGAGTCCATTATTTGCCATACCATACTCATTTGTACAACCTTCATAACGACGAACATTTCATAACATAAAATAAAGCAACTTTTTTGCGAATTTTTTTATTCGCACGCTCGCATCAGTTTTGGGCGTTCCCAGAGGATGTCATCCAAATAATCAAATCAACA
This sequence comes from Branchiostoma belcheri, assembly GCF_001625305.1. NCBI lineage: Eukaryota > Metazoa > Chordata > Leptocardii > Amphioxiformes > Branchiostomatidae > Branchiostoma > Branchiostoma belcheri. Next base: position 962,482 of record NW_017804009.1, on the reverse strand, counting down.
TATGGCCTTAAGCAATTATTTGTGCCAAGCAAAGAGATTTCCACTATCATTATCAAAGTAATACCCTATTAGAAATTTACACCGGAGAGTTTAGATATGCGAAATAGCTTTATCTTTTATATATTATACGTGACTTCACCTTGCATTGGAACGGCGGAATAAAACATGTTGATAATTATGATTTATAATAATAAGTCGTGGAAAGCTTCAACGAAGCAATTCTTAACCTATCCTTTCAAAGTAGAGCTGTGTAGCTATACAAATTTTAGGTACTGGCCACAGGTAGAGGTTGAGATACAGGTCTGGACCTAGCTGTATGTACCTATCATTCCAGATACACTGTCGCCATATTGATTCTATTCTCGCGAGAGCACATCCTTAGCGTGAGCGCGCGTGATCTCGCACGAAAGCGAGACTCCGGTTGGATCGCGCATTTCCCTGTATACGCAAGTTTGACCAATCATCTCTGAGTTATACGTGTAGCCAACAACTGTACATGTATTTAGTGGTAAATTGCTGTCTTTCTATGAGGAATTACATATTTTAATCTAAAGAAAAAATAATACATTGTAATATTTAGAAGTCGTACTAAGTGCTGAGTTGTCAGAATCGTCAATTTTGAGATGACGACTCTCAGTCATATCCATTATTGTTTTCAGGTACACGCACAGGTACATCAAATGTTCAGGTCCGGACCTGTACCTAAATACAGGTACTGGCATTAGATACACAGCCCTACTGTAGTACCCTGGTATCCAGTCTATTGTGGTTGGGGCATAGTTGGGACAGGCTATGCTTCGGGGCTCTAATAGTTTCGCCCCGCCCAGTACAACAGGCCGCCCGGTAGGAGTGTAATAGAGAGTTGAGTTGCCCGTCCACGAATTATCAAACTCCCCTCGTGAAGAACCTACCGGGGGAACCTACCTCAAGCGGGCGGGAAAGAGCCCCTGCAGCCCCGTAGAAAACCCGACCAACCACGATAGACTGGACCAGGTTAGAGTGTAGTGGTTCTAGTTTCCTGGTTGATACTTCTTGGTGTTATCTGTAGTACAGGATTGTCTAGGCCTGCCGCCTTGCCTTCTAGAATGACCGTTAGTAAGGTGTCCTCCGCGTCCCGTAGACAGCGCTCTATAGTTTCCTCCCTGGACATTTCAGAACTAGACACTGTCTTCATAGGAAAAGAGCCATCCTCCAGATATTCTGCAAAGGACGTCGTTTCTCCCGTCTGAGTTTCCCTTTTCACGGTTTCCTTTTTTTCTGCCTGGTTGGCGACCGCCCCCTGTCGGCGGCGCCTTGTAATGCAGCTTTCCGGACATGGCGCTGTCAGAAGGACGGGTAGGATGAAAAGCCCATGTGACGACCCGAACACCATCACAAGAAACATGGTCTTGAAGAACGATCGGAACAGATATGCCGGGAAAAATGCTAGAACGAGCAGACCTAACACAGTTGACATGCTGGATTGTATGATGGGCATGCCTACAGTTTGTAACGCTTCTCTCATCTTCTTCCCTGTTGTTTCTGCTTCAGAACTGACGTAAGCGTAGGTTATATGGGCTGAAAAGTCAACAGAGAAGCCGATACAAACTATTAATGAAATTGTGGCAACGATGTCTAGTTGTACCCCCCACAGTGCCATGTATCCCACAAGCCCCGCGTCTATGGAAACAAGGGCAAAGGTCACCAGCACTGTGGAGAGGCAGTGAGGAATGAAAATCAGAGACACAACAAACATGGCGGCCGCAGCGATAAGTATCGTCTGCAGGGTGCTGGGCCAAATTTCGTAAATCTGGTCAGAAAAAACAAAATCAATCGTGTAGGCAGACATTTTTAACGGGCCATGTTCGGATATTCTCCTGGCTTCCAGCATCATGTCTTTCTCTTGTTCTTTCGTCTTCACATTTCTGGCAATCACTACGAACCGAGAAGCTTTTATAGTGCTGAAGTTTGAGTTGAAAATTATGGACGTTTTGTGATGTCTGCCGACTGTTGGTAAAAACTGAGTGCTGAGGTGATACAGGAATAGCGACTTTTCTGTAGCAGCGTTGCTGTTTCCTGTATCGTTGAGAAACTTTAGGTAATCTTCCAACCACACTTGGGCGGTCGAGGACGAATTCTTAAAGAACAAACTTCGGTCGAAGGAACTCGTCTTGTTCCTTACAGCTTCTTGCACCTCTTCCTTCCAGTACTCGCAGGGACCCGTGTCTACGATGTCGACTTTCGGTCCGTACTCCTTGAAGTACCGATGTTCGGCTCGATAAAAGTCTTTGACGAAAGAATCGTCTGCAACCAAGTTTTCAAACTCTAACCCTACACGAACGTGAAAACATCCCCATATCCCTACCCCGAGATAACCAATAAATATCAACAAAATCACCAGTTTTCCTATAGGGTTAACAACAAATGGGGTAAGATAATTACATAGCAGCTTATTGACGAATGGCAGTTGTCGGTCGTCATCATTTTGATGTTGATCGGAGACGCCATCTTGGTTTGGAGTGCCCCCAGAGCAGCAAAGTCTGTAGATGGATGACCTTTGGCCTGCCTCTTCATTGGTTGGAACTTTGAGACACGTCAGCCAATGGCGACCAGCCTTCTCTCTTCGTCCGGCGAGAGACAAGATGGCGGCGAAAAATGTTATCTACGGAGATAAAAATTCAGATAAAACGACTCTTTTTGCATTGTTTAAGACAATTACTGGGTTCGAAATACCAAAAGCCCATCAATATTTCAGGTTGCCCCAGTTACAATGCTTTAATGAAAATCAATCATTTGCTAGCTAACTTAGTACAATGTAACTTGACAACAAAGAATCCAAACTATTGAACACACATGATTTACATGTATCTAACTTGAGACCTCTTGGTTCCAAGCTGAACGCTCTGTCGTCCCGCCACACGACTTTTAAACTGTTCATTCCATAACAACGCTCGAAATGAGTTGACTATTCAAACTCAAACTTAAACTACAATTTATCCCAATTTCTCTAAACTTACAGACCAAGAAAAAAACTATTATTCCTTTAACTTCCCAAAACCCACAAATTTTGGAAAAGGTGGAACATTACGTCTTCCATGGTTTACAAAAGAGAAGTCAAACCATTCAAACATAGTTTTAGACATAGTTATAGTTCTAGACAGCTACCTTCATCATGTAGACTTTAGTTATTTTATACTCATTGTTCTTTTATGTTTTGTAATGTGCAATTAGCCTCCGGGCACGAATTTGCAATAAACTTTTCATTGAAAATATATTTTTAAAACGTAGCCTGACCTGGTACAGGTAGTCGAAGGCGACGCCTACAGCAGCATAGATGCAGAAGATCCTTACGGCGGGGAAGACCGTGATGGTGCCGGCGGCGAAGGCGACGCAGTCCGTGAGGGACGTGATGGTGATGGCGGTGGCGGCGTCGGCCAGGGCGTGACCGGTTCTCTCCGGTACCGCCAGCCGGGGGTCGGTCTTACGCCACGAGGCGATCATGATGAACATGTCGTCCACACCAATACCTGTGGAAAGGATGCAAGTCATGATTTAATAAGCGCGTGCCATTGAATACTGTTATACTAGTATATTCATCATCAGGTAAGTCGAATCAGACCTAAGAGGTCATGCCTAGCACTACTTTCTTATCATCCAGGTACCATTCGGAGTTTGGCTCCGCAACGCTCGAAAAAAGTTTTTTCGGACAATTTTTTTTTTTTTTTTCAGAAAAATCTGGATGGCATCCAGGCTATGGAAGACTAGCCTTTGGGGCTAAAGGGCATCGGAATCAAAAAAATAAAGAATATAAAATAATATTTTGACATCTGGTAGACCTACCGAGTAACAGGAACGGCACCATGGCCACGTGTGAGGGGAACGTCTGACCGCACAGCAGCACCAGTCCTACGGACGACACCACGGCCAGCCCCGCCGACACCACGCCGACCAGCGCGACCCACGGCTTCGTCAGCACGCAGTCCGCCATCGTGCACGACCCGACCGCGAAAACTATCAACAAAAAGCCTGATAGGGCAAGATATGGCATAACTCGTTCTGGGAGGGTCAAAATCTCGTCGTTGAGTGAATCGCCGGAAGTGAAGAACGCCAGGACTCTGTCGGACCGGAAGTCCGCGACAGCACGGCGGAATGCTGTCATCATGCTTATCCTCCGCTGTCCAGTTGCGTTCACGTGATATACAAGCTGTACCGCTCTAGCAGCTAGAACTGTCCTGCTGCCCCGCACTGTCTCAACCCCTCCCAGTTCGTTCCCTAGATACATACCCGGCCACAACCCGCCGCCAAATGGGTTGTAGGACGGATATGTGATGTTCATGACTTGAGTAGTGTTTAATACACGAAAGTTCGTCATTAGACCGAGTATGTTGCTTTCCAGGCACCCGGGATCCATCCTGAAGCATAGGTCTGCAAAGGTTTCTCCGTCGGTGTTTGTGGCGTTGCGAATGGTCCCGTCCAGGCGAAGGATTTCGTCTACAGCATCACTTCTCAGTATGTTTTCCCTGTCATCCTTAACCTGAAAAAAAAAAATAATGCAATGGCGGATTATCTTTTTCTAAGTGATTCTTATGTTAACTTGCGCAGAAAGAAAACGTGATGTTTTCCCTATTGGTCTGTTTCTTCCTCTTCTTTTCCAAACAAATAAGGTCAATGACCTGGACCAGACGTCTGTCACCATGGTAACTGGTGATGTAGCAGGCACGACACCCCGCAGTGTTTCAATACATTATGTAGCAAGTTGCAGGGCAGAGTTGAAGAAACTGGTCATCATATATATGAATGTGTTTAAGAATCGAAGAAATAAACAGAGCAGTAATTTGTTAGGCTAGACCATGTGAAGGTAAACATTACGCATTTGCTTTGCAAAAAAAGTTATATTTCTAGTTTTCTTGTTTCATGCTGTTCAATATACGTGTTTAAAAACAAGTTTCAGGCGAAAATTCTAATCAAATGCGATGTGTGACAATATTTACATAGTAACACCTTTATATAATTCACTACCCCCTCCCCAACTTACCAAGCAAAATTTTACTCAGTTCAAAGTAATATAACGGCTAGAACAAAACAAGACAAATCGAAAGAAGCGTGCATTGGAACATCTCTTACCTTCACGATGACGCGCCCAGCCGACCAGCTCGCCGTGAGGTCCGTGGGTTGGAACCCAGCCTCCCTCATGGCCCTGCCGTCTCTCTTCGCCTGCCCGTCCTCAGGTGTAAACAGATACTCCAGATCATCGCCTAGGGTCAGACGGGATCCCCCGAAATACCCCAGTATCGCGGATAACACCAGCGGTAGCGCGATGAAGGGGGCGGGGTGGTTGGCCAGCGCGCGCCCATAGTGAAAGAACGTCCCACGGAGTTTACTATCCAGTATCTTGGCTACCATGGTGGCGTCATTTCAACGAGTTTCTTCCCCGCCCGTAAGTTATATACGAATGACACGCGCACATGGTCCGTGAAGTACGTGAAGACATGTTGCTTTGTCCTTTTATGTACTCTCTCAGAGGTGAATAGAGTTCATCTGGTGTGTGAGGTGGTATTTTTGGACGAACCCTGACCCCCCCTCCCCCTCTGGAACCCGTTGCTGGCGTGCATCTATCCCCTTCCTTCTCTTCTGTTACCGTAGATCAGCCGCAAGTACGTCTGCAGTTGTCCTTTATAGACTTCACAGTCTGCTATAAATAATATTTCAGTGCCGCTTCAGTTACTCGCTGACGAAGAGAGGTGCGTGCAGTCCCTACGTCCATCGATAGATGTCGCCTGAGAAAAAAATACAGTACAACAATTTTGAGAAAAAAAAACGTAGCAATTAGAAAATTTGGTGTATCGCAGATGGAAATGCCATAGGTTAGTGCAGGAATGAAATGTTTTGTTTGTGCCATGTTTATCTGTGTTCCTGTTAGGCCACAGCAAGTAAGTTTTATGGATGACATCAGCGCGCGCATCAATTTTCGCCTGATTTCGAGAAAAAAATTTCGTTGCCCTCTGACATACCGAGAATGGGCAAAGATGTCTGTTGCCATGCCGGAACGTGGATGGCAGATAGATATGAACAGAGAGGACAAGACAAGACTCTGATTTATTGTCTTGTCTTTAACTTTGATGCAGTGATGTATTTCATTCCTTTGAGATGTGAGGTTCCCGCTGAATCAAAAACATTTGTGCAATGATTGAAAACTTTTATTTTTCAGTGACAAATGGATGTTGTAATAGTTGGCAGTAAACTTAGCACAATATAGGTAGCATTTCTTGTTTAACAAGGTTTATGATGTCAAATGTGACAATGTAGGAATCTTGTTTTTCTGCCCCGCCTTGGTTTTTTTTCGCCCTATCGCATTAGATTTGCGGAGGATGTCATCTATAAAATTTACTTGCCGTAGCCTTATTCTGTAAGCCTGTTAGCTCACGAAACTCACTAAGCATATATGATATACAGATAAATAAGTAGGTATGGTAAACTGGCCCCTCTTGATCCAAAGATAAATAACAAAAAAGACTAATACATCATCTAATGATTAAACAGACAATGGTATGGGATAAAAACAACTGTTAAACTTTGGAACAGTCTTCCGAGGGAGATCGCTAAGATCAGGGACAGACAAAGATTCAAACGTGAAGTTAATTCTTTCCTCAGCGCAAAATTCTGACAGCGTTCTGTCTAGGCAGTCCTGCTGCTAATGCTGAGTGAGAGCTGACATAGATAAAAAAAGGGAAAAATTAGCACAAATCTTTTTGCCTTTTGGACCGACATAAAGGACCTAGCTGTGTTTCCTATGTGTTTATGTCACTACCCGATCAAAAGAGCAAGTAGTGATACATTTGTAATAATGTTATTATATATACATATACTACTCCATGCTTTATGCACAACGTTCTTTAGGCCACAGCAAGTACATTTTGATAGACAAGACTGTTTAGTGGCCTTTAGTGTGACAAAGGGCATCTCTGGAGTATATAGAGGAGGTGGCGGGACTAGAACCCATGACCCGTAGTACAAAGTACGTGTACAAACATCACCCGTCAGTTGGTTCGTTTATGTAATTAGTACGTAGCGTTACTCCATTATTTCTTGCTTTTTCACGAAAGACTTTTGATATTATTTATATATCAACTTCGCATATATGGTGATGGGCATAGTTATTCTGGATAATACCTGGCATAAATGAATATCTAAATACGTAAATACTATGCTAATGTTGGGCCGAGTGGCGTAAATGGTAGCGTGTTCAGCTCAGGACCTAGAGAGAGGTCGCGGGTTCGAACCCTGCCCATGTCACCGATCTTGTGTCCTTGGGAAAGGCACTTAACACGACTTTCCTGACTTCACTCAGGTGTAAATGAGTACCTAGCTTCGGTTAGGGACGTTCCTCGGATAGGACGTTAAATTAATTGGAGGTCCCGTGTTTGGGGAGAGCTACACCCCACTCACGTTAAAGAGCCCACGGCACTTATCGAAAGAGTAGGGGACCTTCCCGGTGTGAGTGGCTCAAACCTTACAGTCCAGTCTTACGCAGCTTGTACGTACATGTACAAAACTGGTGTGTTACGCCTAAAGGCGGTTTACCGGTTATGCGAGAACAAACAAACAAAATAGCAGTGTCTGTCGTGTTTTCTGATTCAAACAGATAAGAGAGACATAGTGCACGTATTGGGAGAAATTTTCGACATCCGTGAATGCAGTCCCCGAAACATGAAACGATCGGTCCCTCGCTTTATTAGTTTATAATACATCGATACCACAATCGATAGAGGTATGGAAAGGGGGAAAAAGATACTGTAGATGACTACTCATGGTTTGGTTGACGAAATAGCTTATATCGGCCGAAATGTATTCAAGGAAACACGTCTCTCAATGTCTCCAATATACTGTAATACCCTTGCTTTCATCAAGGTAAAACCGGTGCAATATCTCAATTGGTAGAGTGCTCGCTTTGTAACCGGGAAGTCGTGAGTAGATGACTACTCATGGTTTGGTTGACGAAATAGCTTATATCGGCCGAAATGTATTCAAGGAAACACGTCTCTCAATGTCTCCAATATACTGTAATACCCTTGCTTTCATCAAGGTAAAACCGGTGCAATATCTCAATTGGTAGAGTGCTCGCTTTGTAACCGGGAAGTCGTGAGTTTAACCCCCGGCCGGGTCATACCCAAAACTTTAAAAATTGTACACACTTCTTTCTCTGCTTAGCACTCAGCACATATGAGGAGTGTGGGAAGGTCAAAACACACAGCACTACCAGCGGACCAGCCCCCTGCTGTAGTGCCTTGCACAACTGTGTGTCGCCCAAAGGCTACGGAAATGAAGATAGGCACCACCCTATGCTCGGAATAAGAGCACGGGAGACTTTCTTCTTCTTCTTTCATCAAGGTGGTTTTAAATTTACTGCTTTCAAACGTTAACGATCATAGCAAGCTCCAGGCTCAACCCAGGTAGCCTGGTATCCAAACCCATTATAGTTATACTACATTATGTCCATTATATATAGCTACCGAGTCGCTTTCGTGGTATCCAAACCTATTTCAGCTGCAAAGAGGACTAAAGAGACACGTATGCTATATTATATAATAGGTTTGGAAACCATCCAACAACCCAAGGTGAACAGAGGTCAGATACCCGTATTCTTTTTCGTGCTGTCCCTCCCCGGATATAACGTTTGAACCGTCCCGTCCTCTCTTCCGGAGACAGCCGGTAATCCTGTCTACTTAGTGTAACAAGCTTACAGTGACGCACTGAACATACTGAATGACAACATCCTATCAATTATCGCTATTTTGAATCCACTGAGCAGGGCTCAAAATACGTTTTTTCTGCATCTCTGCACTGGTACAAGTAACATTGAAATTCCCTGTATCACATAAATTTTACCTGCACCACTAAGACTTTAAGAAGCATGGATCATACAAAAAAACTGTTACCATTTCTTTTATACTTCATAGGTGGTAACAGTCAATGCAGCAAAATGTCTAGCACATCCACATACATCTACATGTATGTGTAAGCCCAGTACATGACCAGTGCAGGTTAGGTGTAGGTACTACTGACATCCGAAGTACCTATACAACCCCGATTTTATCTGCACTAAGGTATTTCGAGCCCTGTATTCATGTCGTGGGTCGGTCCCTAAATACAGGGGCTCATTCCTCAATTCCCAAAATTCTTGGTGCATATGCATCCTGGTCATCATATTTGATACTTAAAAAAATATGTTGGTGAAATTGTATAACGTTTATGATATAATATAATATCGGATCTGACAGGTGGTGTAAAACAGTGACCCTTCCCTATTCACAGTGAACCTACGTGTATCTAGCATCTAGCCCTACTCTAGCTCCGGTCTGCTACTCTGATACCCCCTCTCCCCCCCACACAAAATAGCCTGGATGCTAGGCTATTGAGGACTAGGATACTATTTGAAGCTCCTTGGTTTCGGACCTTGGTTTCGGATGACTCCTTTCCAGATTCGACAAGGCCAAACGTACCCTGAGGGCGTGACAACGCTGATTTGAAACCCTTTCAAGAATGTACCAAGAGAATAGTGTTATCTACACTACCCTTTGTCACAATTCCTACACTGTTTTACATTTTAGTGTGTCCTATTTTGGAATGAAACTGACTGCATGACATTAAAATCGATTGGCCATCAATTTTAATTTTTTTAGGGCTTGGAAACCAGGTTTTTCTAAGCCAATATTCAAGCCATTTATCTACATACAGAGTTGAAACCACACTATCCCAATGTGTATTGACCATCATGGAGCAAAAATTCCCAAAATTCTGACGAAAAATGGTTACTGGGAGGGCCCTGGGCTGATTTTTAGGGTACCACCAGGAAAATAAAGGACTCATCTCGGGGCTTGTTTCTGCAGTTTTAAAAGCCCGAAGTATGAAATACTGACTCAAATGTGCTAATGTGGAGCAGCACTAGTATGTGTCAATATCACAAAGATTGCCTTATTCAGAATATTTCCAGTTTAGCTGCCATGAAATCGCAATTTAATGATGCCTTGAACTCACCTCTAGTATACAGTGCATGGCCGGTAGCACACACGGCGTCTCTTGCCTTGCATACGAACTGAAATCTGTCTTCCGTGGTATTTTGGTGTGTCCAGTAGCCAGGGGCGAAAAACCAGGGTACAGAAGGATAGAAACAGCGAACACACACAGTTGCGCTCACTCAAACTGGCCGGTTATAAGACCGTAGAGTTCAAGCTCCTCGGTTTCGGTTGACTCCTTTTCAGATTCTACAAGGCCAAATCTACCCTGGGGGCGTGACAACGAACCGCTATTTTGAAAAAGAATGTAGGCAGAGGATAGTGTAATTTATACTGTTTTACACTGTTTTACATTTAGTGTGTCCTATTTTGGAATAAAACTGACAGCATGGCATGAAAATCGATTGCCCATTAATTCTAACTCACCTCTAGGAGTATACACAGCATGACCGGTAGCACGCCCAGCGTCTCTTGGATACGAACTGAAATCTCTCTTCCGTGGTATTTAGTGTGTCCAGTAGCCAGGGGCGCAAAAACCAGGGTACAGTAGGATAGAAATAGCGAACACACAGAGTTGTGCTCGCTCAAACTAGCCGATTATAAGACTGTAGAGTTCAAGCTCCTTGGTTTCGGTTGACTCCTTTTCAGATTCTACAAGGCCAAATCTACCCTGGGGGCGTGACAACGAACCGCTATTTTAAAAAAGAATGTAGGCAGAGAATAGTGTAATTTATACTGTTTTACACTGTTTTGCATTTAGTGTGTACTATTTTGGAATAAAAATGACTGTATGACATGAAAATCGATTGCCCATTAATTCTAACTCACCTCTAGGAGTATATATACAGCATGACCGGTAGCACACCCGGCGTCCCTTGGATACGACTGACTGAAATCTCTCTTCCGTGGTATCTGGTGTGTCCAGTAGCCAGGGGCGTAAAACCAGGATACAGTAGGGTAGAAATAGCGAACACACACAGTTGTGCTCACTCAAACTGGCCGAGTATAACACTGTACAGGGAAGGGAAGGAAAATACGACCACAACATGGCCGCCCGGCTGCCACCATTTCGTAGCCGGTGTCATTTGCATGAGCAAGACTGAATAGAGTTGAAAGGAGGCGCTAGGGGATACACGGATGCCATGTCAGAGGCCGTGTAAGGGGTGTTTCGACGGCGTGAGTTGTTCAATAATTTCTATCGCAGTGAGCAGCTGTGAGTAAAAATGGTTGCCGCTTTCGAGTTCAAATAAACTAAATGGCAACTTGCAATATTTACAGTTTTTTTTACAGGAGAATTATTATTATTATTAGTGGGTATTTGTTCTAATCTGATGACCGTTGAGACCCTTTTTGACCCAGCTGTGCATGTTACCTGACACATGGCATGGCACGTGCACACACACCTGTCATATGCACATATCCTGTCATCCCTAGGGCGCGACGGGGGGTGTTAGTCTATTAGCCGAAACAACAAAGACGTCTTACTGTGTCGTCCCAATGAATAGTTAATATCTCCAAGCAGACGTTTGGAGGGAAATCCGAACCTTTTCTGACTGCCAATTACTTTAAGGACACACTATCCTTTTTTACAGACGTCTAGACGTTGTGGCTCTTTGTTTTACATAAAGGGGCTGGTCGGGAAACGTAATACGAACCCCTCCCAACAATATTTGCCTTGTAGTGTAAATAGCAGCCTTTCAGTCATCCCTTGTGAGCCGGTCGAAGTCTATTGTTGTACGAGCGTACAAGAATATATATTAGGCCACAGCAAGTAATCTTTATGGATGACATCAGCGTGCACATTAATTTTCGCCTGATTTTGGGGGGGGGATTTTTTTTTTTTTTGCCTTCTGACAGTGGTCAACATGCTATATGCCGAAAATGGACAAAGATGTCTGTTGCCATGCCGGAAGGTGGATGGCAGATATCTATGAAGAGAGGAGACAAGAAAAGGCTTTGATTTAATGTCTTGTTTCTTACCTTGATGCAGTGGTCTGTGATGCTGGCTGTGTATATGTGATGTTCCCACTGAATCAATTGCAAAACCTTTTGTACAATGATGGAGTCAAAATTTTAAAATGTAGGAACCTTGGTTATTTTGGCCCGCTTTTTTTTCGCCCGCTCGAATTAGATTTGGAGTCTGCGAAGGATGTCTTCCATAAAATTTACTTGCTGTGGCCTTTATTAGATCGCAATGTTTGAAACATTTTGAAACATTTCGGATGGCGCAGCGGAACAGTAGCCAACCTGGCCGAACACCAGCCGATCTTGCTCCCGACCTATACATGGTTGGGGGGAATTCAGCTAGTGTTTTTATTATTCCATCATTTAACACAAGGCATGGTGACGGCACACTCAAGTTTTTCTCCTTATTTTTATGCCACCACCAACGCAGAGAACAAACGCATGAACGGACAAATGCATACTGATTTTTACCCGGGCCAAGTGAGGAAAGTCGTGCAAAGTGCCTTTCCCAAGGGCATAAGGTCGGTGACATGTCAGGATTTGAACTCGGGGGCTCTTGGTCCCTAGCCAAACGCTTTGTCATCCAGGAGGCCATATTCGGCTATATGTAGCCTCCTTCGCAGTCTTGTTGGGCGTCGGCGTTATTTTTTTCTGTGAGCGACGCGAGTAATATGCCGCCGCGAGGGACGGTTTGTGCTGCCGAGGGAGTTTTTGCCGCGGAGAGAAGGATTCGCGCTCCAACAATTCGGCAGCAAATCGTCCCTCGCGGCGGCATATTACTCACGTCGCTCAGAGAAAAAATAACGCCGACACCCAACAAGACTGCGAAGGAGACTAGCATTTTCTAAATAATCAAAGTCAATACCAATGTCTTTAACCAAAGAGTCAGGGGCTTAAAGTATGCGAAAACGAAAAAAAAAAGTTGACAATATTGTTCACGTAGCTGCTGCAATTTTATTTTGAAATATCCAGTTTCACAGAGCGAAAATTATTATGAAGACATCTTGTAGTTGTATTATGTTGATTAACAATACATTTTTATGTTTCTGGTAATCTATTTGTATGTCTCCATGCATTACTCGAGTAATACATCAGTTTATGTCACTGGTGAATATGTAAATGTACTAATGAGGATGGTATTCAGTCATGTCTTACGCTGAGCTAGCCTGGAATCCATATGTTTTCAAACTATTTGCCGGGTGGCGGTGACTTCTAGAACCGGCAAATAGCTAGTAAAGGCTGCATTCCAGGCTACGTTTAGGGACCCTACGGTATTTACCGGGGGGGGGAGGCCGGTGCGTACGGGGGGAGGCCAAGGAAAATGAGAAGGGGCGGGGGAGGGCCAAGGAAAATAAGAGAAGGCGGGGGGAGGGCCAAGGAAAACTTTTTATCACAATTCTTATACCTTTTCAATGCTTTGAGAAGTAGGAAAGTACACGCTATATGTCCTTGGCAGCCGGTCACGGAACCGAAAATGCGTGTGTGCCTTCGCCCGAAATTGGTCGCCCCCGAGTATGATTGGTTTCTTCCATATCTTCCATAACTCTGTTCGCCAAAATAACGTCGTCGGTACAAAATGTCGGTACAAAATCCCCGACATTTTCGTTCAGCCAAAAACGCAGCAACCTTCGTGAGCGTAGCAAAGTGCACCAGAGGATACGTGTGTCTTTGCAGAACCTTGATGCGAGTGACACGTTGGACAAGTTGCATGAACGAGTGGACAGCACGACGTCAGATTTTGTCGAGCGAAAATACTCCGGCCTGGCTTCTGTGCGTTCCCCGCGATCGGAAAATGATTTAACTGATCCGGTCTATAAAGAGGCGGCATTTCTTTTTGTATTTGGTTCTTTTTTTTCGCTAACTTAGATGCATCGCGAACTCTTTATTTGCCCCGTTCCGTGAAATTTTAGTCGTCCAAAACATAGATGCATTTTCAATATTCTATTTTCTCGGTCGTAAAATGTACCAACAGGCACATGAATGTACTGAAAACATCAGTATTACTTCGTTGCTTATTTGCTCAGAAATGACTCTAAAACACACCAGAGAGACTCTCAATTTTAAAAATTTTCTGGGGGAGGCCCCCCAAACCCCCCCAAACGGAGACGGGGGGGCTTCCCCCCCTCTCGTGCTCTCTCCCCCGCGCAGCGCTGACGCGCAGCGCTAGCTTACGTGGCCTTCGGCCACGTCAGGTGGTGCGCCCCCCCCGTTCACAAATTTCTGGATCCGCGGATGAAACCAGCCTGTGGGTCGGTTGGTAGTATTAAAAAAGACTATGCATAGAGTCTTATTTGGTCTGAATACTGCCTATCGAGAACAACGCCGACCCAACAAACCGCCAGGTATTTTAAAAGCCAATCCCCGTCCGCGCAAATTTGACGGGAGCTTCCCACGGAATATTTCACTTCGTCGCGTGCCGCACTTAAATATCATATCAAACTATTAATGAATTATTATTGATTGTTGATAGTATTAATTAGGATGTAGTTTCAGGGGCATTTGTAATGTTTCAGAAGGGGGGGGGGGAGGGCCAAGGAAAGTTTTTCTTTATAGCGGGGGGAGGGCCAGGGAAAAAAAATAAATACGGGGGGGAGGGCCAGGGAAAACCTTTTCTGCCCGATTTCCTACGCACCGGCCCTCCCCCCCGATAAATAACGTACGGTCCCTTAGTGTTTACAAGCAGCCTTTCATGTACCGCGCCTACGCACGGCCTTCTACTCGGCACTTCGGCGTTTCCTCCCCCGGCCGCCCTTCCACAGCACGCCGGACGCCACCCCGAGCCTGTTCCTGAACTTGTTGCCCAGCCAGACCTTGGCAGCGGAGGGGTTCTTGTCACTCCACTCGTCGTACGTCTTCAGTTCCTACAGGGCAAAAGGAATCGAATGGTTTATAGAAATTTGTGAAATAATTTTTTGTTTCATTTCTTGTCGTTTTGTACCTATCTAACTAGAAAGGTAATCTTTGCAATGTGAATACATAATGTTTACCTTCGCATATGGGCTGCTCTGTTAATTCTTACTCAAACACATTCATATATGTATGGTCAGACAAGAGTCTAAATCCTTCGTACTATAAAATTGCAACATGATGTACTAGTAACCAAACACTAGTTACCATGGAGACAGACGTCTGGTTCAGGTCATTGAACTTATTGGTTTGGAGAAGAAGAGGAGGAAACAAGATGTTTTCCTTCGGTGAACATAAGAAGAAAAAAACTAATTTTTGAGGCAATATTGAAGCCTTGAAGATAATAATCACGCTTCATTTTTCTCCAATTTAAGCCACCCACAATTCAGCAAAATTCATTCCCCAGTCCTCTTAAGCCTAGCAAAAAATGTGTTTTATCCTGTTTCCCGACCGACCCCAGCAGGCCAGAAAAACCCGTCGAACGAAGCCTTTTTGTGAGGGCGCCCCTGCAAGGGATTTAATGTTTTACTTTGTCAAACTGTGTTGTATGATATACGTTGGATCACTGTGTAGAGATCGCCGAGTCTATCAAGACGAAAAAGAAAAAAAAAAGATAATCTTTATCGGCACCTACCGACCCTAATTTTTTCAGGACTGAAACAGGAAACACATTTTTCCTATTAGGCCTTACCCCTCCCTATATCTGTACCAGTATTTTGGTACGTACCAGTTCCCTGGCTTGGTCCTCCGGAATGCAGCTTCCCTCCTGGTTGTAGATTTCCTTCCACCTCAGATGGCGGAAGACCTGACACGTGAAGCCGTCTTCGCAGTCGCAGGTCTCCTTGCGCATGATCTTGTAGGGGTGACACAGACCCTTCGTAATAATCGGCCTGCACCGCTTGTACTTCGTGCAACACTCGCTAGAGGCGCAGTCGTCGTCGGCGCCACAGGGAGTGCCCTCCAGCTCCGGCCTGGGTAGGCTGTTATACTTGTTCAGGTAGGCCTTGTTGAAGAACATCCCCTCAACGGCCTGTAAATTAGTCACAAAGATATAACTTTTCAGTCCTATTATAGAAATGAAATGAAAAACCTTTATTGTACATTAATGCCACGACGGGCTAGGTACAGGTCAAAACAGACACATAACAAACGTATATAGAAAATTGGAGACAAAAGTACACTACTTGACTTAGACGTACATTCATAAGGAACATACAAGGATACTATACTAGGCTAATACAAAGTGTTCTAGTTGCTGAGATAATACAGAGTGGTCAACTTCTTCTCGCTTTTTTGTACAATGGAAAATGTGGGAACAGATCATGTTTGTGATACCGGGTTTGTCTAGACGCATCGAAAATATAAATTTATCGTTTGCATTTAGGTGTTCAAAGTATGGGAACTTATAGATAGACCACCCGCGATACGATGTAGGTACGCTCACAATTATATATCATGAATTTTATGTTGAAGAAACAATAAGGTACGCTGTATGATAAATGTCAAGCCAATGCTAGCCACACAAACATGGTCATCCTTTTTTTCAAAACGGAAATACAACCATTTAGCCTCGATGAAAAGCATAAAACACCTAACCTAAACTTCTGCTTGGGGTGTAGTAGCCAGCGACAAGATAGTAAGAAAGTTGAAGCAGTTTTAGCCCTCATTTCGACTGGTCGTAACAGGGAAGATAAACGTAATGTACAGTATTTACAGGTATTTACAGTATTTACAGGTTATACCAGGGAAATTCCCCTAGATCTTTTCGACAAGCACAATGAACCAGGAGAGCCTTCGGTAACTACGGAGGATAGTACCCAGGCTAACTAGACTCACCATGCCGGCCATGACGACAAAGATGACCACAACAAGAAGACGTTTCATCGTCTTCATGTTGTACACTTCACGTTTCCACTCGATAGGACCACTGCTGGGCGAGAATAGACAAGAAATCACTCCTATAGGCCTTCAGTCCTCGATGTGTTATGTTACGTACAGTTTGCTCAGTTCACTCTGTTCTAGAATCTAAACGTTTGTGTTCTTTATCCATGGTTTCGGAACACGGTTTATTTCGAACAAAAGAATACTGTTGTTGCCATGGCATGCCGTTCCAAATGTTCTGTTTTTAGGGAGTGTTTGTCGTGTTGTGTTGTGTTGTGTTGTATTGTATTGTTTGTGTAGTCTTGTATTGTGTTGTGTTGTGTAGTGTTGCGCTGTGTAGTGTAGTGTTGTGTTGTCTTGTGTAGTGTAGTGTTGTGTTGTGTTGTGTTTCGTAGTGTAGTGTATTAGTGTTGTGTTCTGTAGTGTAGTGTAGTGTAGTGCTGTGTTGTGTAGTGTTATGTTGTGTCGTGTTGTGTAGGGTAGTGTTGTGTTGTGTTCTGTAGTGTTGTTTTGTGTAGTGTTGTGTTCTGTAGTGTTGTGTTGTGTGGTGTTGTGTTGTGTAGTGTTGCGTTGTGTTGTGTTGTGTAGTGTTGTGTTGTGTTGTATTGTGTAGTGTTGTGTTGTGTAGTGTTGTGTTGTGTTGTATTGTGTAGTGTTGTGTTGTGTAGTGTTGTGTTGTGTTGTATTGTGTAGTGTTGTGTTGTGTAGTGTTGCGTTGTGTTGTGTTGTGTTGTGTTGTGTTGTGTTGTGTAGTGTTGTGTTGTGTTGTGTTGTGTTGTGTTGCGTTGTATTGTGTAGTGTTGTGTTGTGTTGTGTTGTGTAGTGTTGCGTTGTGTTGTGTAGTGTTGTGTTGCGTTGTGTTGTGTAGTGTTGTGTTGTGTTGTGTAGTGTTGTGTTGTGTTGTGTAGTGTTGTGTTGTTGTGTTATGCTGTGTTGTGTTGCGTTGCGTTCAAGACAGATTCGTAGAAGAGACTTGCAAATAACCGACGACGGTGCGAAGGTAAACATTATTTTCTTTTTTTGGTTACACATGGATTTGCTTGATTTATGGTTTGCAGGTAGGTCGTGACATGTGAATGGAATTGTGAAGGCTTCTATCAAAAATTCGGATTTGAATGATCATGGAATTTATTTGAAGTGAGGTCCTCTATCATAGTAGCCTGGGTTCCATCGCCCCCTAGCTTACAACAGTGGTAAGCTAGCGACATTATTGAGCGGGCGAATACTACTGGGGATGGCACCCAGGCTACCTCTATCAAAGGTCCTATTCTAAAATTACAGATGTTAGGTTTTGCCGAACCAGACGAAGTGCAACATTTCAAAGTCCAATATTGTTTTTTCAGTCTTCCAAATAGTGATGTAATATACAATTCTGTATTTCGCTCAATAAAAAAGCAACGGTCAATTCTCAGGGGAATGCGCTGAGTCTGATATACATTATTACCCGCTTACCAATCATATTTGTACCTAACAATGTGTGTTTCTATGTTTAACAGTCAGTAGCTAGCATTGGAACTTAGTACATCGGGACATCTTTCAATTTTAGACTTCTACGTCACAGAAGACATATAAGAAACTCAGTCTTGGGGTTTTCTTAACTCCAGAAAACAGAGACCTGACCCGTCTTGTTGCAGTACGCACATGCGCCCTGAGTCCGAGAGAGAAAAGTCGTTAATCTCATGTTCAAACGTGAAGCTGCACAGGTGGAGAATCTCGTTCCCAGGATTTACTGACCATATATGGACGGTGTTGCTCTCGTCTGCTGAGGCTACGAGTTCACCGTTATCAGTCGAGGTCAAGGAGGTCACTCGCGGTCGTTGACCTTGAGCTGTATGTTGTGGTACTACGAATCTTCCGTTTACCTCGTAAGATTTGGAGTTCCCAACAACACAGTTGTCTGTGTATCTGTGTCCACTGATTTTGCAATTCACAGACGAATGTGTACCAATCAGTTGTTTGATATTACCATTTTTGGCATCCCATATAATGAGTTTTTCATCTTCAGCTGATATCACAAACGGCACTGGACGGGTACAGATCACACTGTTGTTGGACGATAGGATTCTCTTTGTGCGTGACAGTTGTTGACTTGTGAAGATCTTCTCACCAGTGGGGAGCTTCCAACAGGTGTAGGCTCCTCCCACGTGACTACACATAACCGTTAGACCGTCTGACGTCACGCCTAGACCGTTCAAGCTGCCTTGGTCAGTGGCAATCTCTCGGGTAGAATTTTCGTCGTCTTTCATGGTGTAAACGCGCAGTTTTCCGTCGTCAGACCCGCTAACAAAGTAAGCACCCGAAGTGAAGGCAGCTAGATAGCGTGGTGCTGGCACGGTGGGCGGTAGAGTCCATACGCGGAGAGGGGAGGGGGTCTCGTGATCTGTGAACCCCCACGATTTAATGGTACCGTCCAGTGACGCAGTGATAACCGTGATGTCGTCATCAGATTTGGTGGTGTAGTCGATTGACGTCACGGCTTCGTGGTGCCCCTCCCAACACGTGACCCTGTGCCGCTCCCTCAGGTCCCACACCGCCACGGTCCCTCCTCTGCAGCCCGATACAACCATCGAGTCCGCGGGGCGACAGAAGCAGCTAATCCCGTCATGCTGGGCACCGAGCAACTGGAAACGGTCGCCCGGGTTTCGGGCCGCCCCGGCGCCGCCAGGCTCCCACAGCTTTACCGCTCCGTCCACGTCCCCGGTCAGAAACATCATCTGGTTTGTCGCAATGATAGCACTTATTTCCACACCAAGTCCTGGATCTGAAGAGACATCGTGCGGACTGATGCAGTACTGCGGCTCCACCTGACCGGACAGATCACACACGGTGAGGGTACCGGCTACAGAACCCGCTATGAGAAACCTGCCGTCCTGCGTCACAGCCAAAGCGCTAACACGAGCGACATGCCCACTGTAATATCGACACTCCTGACCGACTTCGTCGACTACAACGTAATCCGAACTGTCAGGGTCTCCACTGACGACCTTACACTGATCGGGCAGAACCAACACGGGACTCGGTGGCGTGTCTACCCTCGGGCCGGCAACTTTGTTGACCGTTCCGTCGCCTCCCAGCGTCCAAGCGTACAGGACGTTTAACGCTGTACAAGCCATGACACGTCCCTCAATCATACATACAGACACAACGCCAAAGCTATCGAGTGCAAAAGTATGCAGTTTTGCCCCTCCAGACGTATCCCACAGAATCACCTGTTTGTCCCTGGCACCGGACACGAATCGTTTGCAGTCTTCTGTGATGTAGACAGATTGAATAGCACCGAGGTGCTCCCGACTAGTCCATTTCCTTCCCAGAGAGACGACGTCCCATACGCCAAGTTCTGCGTTCTGAAATCCCACCACAACGACGTCGTTGTCGCGAGACAGTCGTACAACTGAGACCGAACCTTGGCCCACGACAAGGGTACTCTGAAATTGCCCAGTCTCGGCGTTCCACGTGCTCAAATTCCCATCGTCTGTCCCTGTCAGGGCGAGCTTTCCATCTCTAGATATCGTAGTGCAGACGACTTTGTTGTCCATCTCTGAAGCGTTTCGAATAAGTTCAGGACTAGAATAATCTATCCGCCAAATATTGCACTTATTATCACTGTTATTACATGATATGAGTCTTAGTTCATCGGCGACTTCTACCAGTAAAGCGCACGTGCAGTGATCTTTCAGTGTGCAGACGACATGTCCTGTATGTAGATTCCACAGTTTGGCACATCGATCAGCAGCGCCGCCTAGCGACAGAAGCGTGGTATCGTCAGGCGCCAGGGATATGGCGGCCACGGGCCCGCCTGGGTTGACCAGCGTTCTGACGAGAAGGGATCTTTCGGTGTTCCAAAGAGCTATGATGTTGTCGTCTGCACATGAGATGAGATACGCGTCGTTTTTTGTCACGGTGACACAGCGGACGACGTCCCGGTGGCCTCTGAGCGTCCCGACACGTTTTGTGGGGTCTTTCTCCTGCAGGTCCCAAATCTTGATCAACGAATCTGCAGCACAAGTCGCCACCCTGTTGCTACAGTGAAAGAAACAGAGGCCAGTGACCTGACTGCTGTGCGCGGCGATGTCTTTCCGAACGTTCCATGAACTACCGTAAGAGGAAAGAGAACGCGTTCTTGTTGGAGTTTTGTGTACCGATAGCTTCGAAACGGACGGTATCTGAACGGTGTCCTCCCAAACCTTCAGTACTCCGTCGTGTGAACACGAGACTAGTCCCCTCCCGTCTAGAGTGAACGCTACTCCAGTTACCCCTGCCTGGTGGCCGGTCAGAGTGGCGGAGAGTTCGAGCCTGTTCGTGTCCCACAGTTTGATGGTGCAGTCACACGACGCCGAGGCGAGCAGCCTGTCGTCCTTTCTCAGGTGCAGGGCGCACACCTGGCCGCGGTGACCGCGTAGAACGCCGAGGTCCCTCCCTGAGCCAAGCTCCCATGCCCGCACCGTGAAGTCTCTGCAGCCCGTGAAGACGCGCCGCCTGTCGGGAAAATTCGTCACTGCAACACACAGCACTTTGTCCCTGTGCCCGCAGTAGGACCGAACTAAACACCCTCCCGGGCGACGCAGGCAAGCTGACGATGGATACAAGGCGGCATCACTCCTCGGTTCCTCCCGCATCTCATAGACCAGCTTCTGTATACGAGGATGAGACGATTCAGACAGTCTACCCAGGAACTGTCCTTCAAACTGAGACTTGTCTTTGGCAAGAACTCGGCCCGAAAGACGGATTGTATCCAGCACCTCTTGTATAGGAGAGGCAAAGGGCGTCAACGCTTTCAGATCCTTAAAATCAGACAATAACGACGTTACGTCAGTGTGTTCCAGCCTGGCTTTCAGCCACCGATACGACGTCAGAATATTGACAAGTGTGCTGGTCCAACCCGCCCTGACGAAGTGATGCGCGGCGTTTTGAAAGTAGTACCCGTCCTGTAGACACTCCGCCCATGTCCCCCCTCCCACCTCACGGCAAGACTCCAGAAGATCTCTGTGCAGCTGAGATTCCGGTTCTTTCAACTTCGCCTTCACATAACTGAGTACAGAAGCGTTGAAGCGGTAACTGAAATGTTTACCTCCCCTTTGAACGAAAGATCGGCTATGCAGCTGATACAGGGCACCCCGAGCGCTACTTTCTGATACGTTCCTCCGGTACTTCCAAAACACTACCAGCGTAGTGAGAGGGATGTCTCTTTCCGGTATGAATACACAACAATCAATGAGACAATGCCGCACAGTCTCACCTCTGAGGGAGTCATAACTAACATTGAGCGCTTTCCCTAATGTCTTACTAGTGTAGGGATCATTCTCAGTTTCTTTAAGATCTCTGGCAGTTCCCTTCCACCACTCGGGGTCTTTCGGGTTCCAAACGCTCGACCCGACCAGAGCAGTCGCCGCGGGTAGGTAGTTACACTCCTGTACTATCGCTGCCACCGCCTCGGCTCTCGGGTCGCCCTGTTTTAGCTCTCCGTGAAGACCCGCACTCCGTAGGAGCAGGAGTTCGGCCGCGGGCCCGGGTAAGCCGCCCAGTACGTGCACGTTTGCCGGCGGCACGTGGAGCCTCGCTAACACCTCCTGGTTTCTACACGTTACCAACGTCACGCATTCTCCCGCCAGACAACAGACGACGTCGGTAACGTCTGCCACGTCCTGGACGTCGTCCAAAACGACGACGTAGTCCTTGTCTGCCGTGAAGCTCGTGAGAAAGTTGACTACGTCGGAGAGTTCAGGGAAGAAAAGTTGCCGGCCTGTCATGGAGGTTGTCAGACGTGTGAGGTGCTGTAGAACGTCCGGGCGCACACCTAGAGTCATCCAGAAAACCTGAGGATAGAAGAGAAGGATCGTCATACGTTTGCGAGAAATCAGTTGTATAGAGTTTGTTACGGATAGTCCTATAACACAAGTTGTAGGGCTTTGTGTTTTACATAGCCCAATCAGCACCAAGGACAGGAACCGCTTGTCAACTGTTTATTGTAACGACTGCCATGTGAGGATCCTAGTATACTCTCACTTTGCATGAAGAAAATAAGTTTCAAAGGGTTGCTTAACTTGCTTCCACTTAACCCCACAACAAAAAATAGTTCTCCTACGTTTTACATAGTCCATTCAGAACCAAGGACAGGAACTATCTGTCAAGCGTTGTTTATTGTAACGATCGTCATGTAAGGATCTTTATGCCCTCGTACATTGAAAGTTGAAAATAAGTTGTTTTTTATTCCAACTTTTTATTCCAACATTTCATGACCAAACATGGCGACGGCACACTCAAGTTATATAAACTTATTTTATGCCGCCACCAACACAGAGTACAAATACAGGACAGGACAATACTCATTTTCACTTATTTTTTTAAGTGAGGAAAGTCGTGTTAAGTGTCTTTCCCAAGGGCACAAGATCGTTGGCATGTAAGGACCCCGGACCTCTTGGTTCCGAGTCGCAGCACTCTGCCGCTACGCCACACGACCCCACAAAAATGAATAAGTTGTAAAGAGTTGGTTCCAGATACCCCTACAACACAAGATAGTTCTCCTACGTTTTACATAGCCTAGTCAGCACCAAGGACAGGTGCTATCTGTCAACTGTTATTGTAACGACTGTCGTGTAAAGATCCTTAGCTTCTGCTACCATACATTGCAGAAAATAAGTTATAAACAGTTGGTCTGAAATAGTCACAACACAAGTTTGTTTTCCTGAGTTTTACATAGCCCAATCAGCACCACGGACAGCGACTGTCCAACGTTCATTGTAACGACAGCCGCGATTGGCTGAAAGCAAAATCAGTATTGAACCAATCAAAGCCAGGGAAATATGATCCCTCTAGGAAATAGTATACATGTTACTTTTTAACAGCATCAAACTGTTCTCCAACTCAAGAAAAAAATTCGACCGAATCTCTTCACTAGCTATATGTGACGGGGGGCGGTACCAACTTCCGACGAACTTGCTGACGTCACACATGTGGAAAAATCACGTGTCCACAGCACTTGGGTCAGATAGCTGACGAAGGTCGAAAATTCCGGTGAGTCATTTTTTGAGTTGGAGAACAGTTTGATATTCTTTTGATAATATATAATTTTATAATTACCAACTCGGATGAATTTTCATGCTAAGGCTACACCTATTTAATTTGTTGTTTCTCGGATTCGCCCTGTCCATTTTTTTTCTGATTTGCAAAAAAAAAAACATTTTTGGTCCTAAATCAACTGCAAAATGCTCAATGAAAGACATATTTTGGCCCCAACGGTTGAAGAAAGTCCTTTTCTTCCTAGTTCTTGAAGTTTTTCAATGTAACAATGCAATTTCGTTTCATTGAAAGTTCAAAATCTATTGTTTTAATTATAAACCAGCCTGGTATGTTCACTTTATGGCTCATATTGTAACATTTCTGGCTATCATGGGGTGCCTTGGCCTTTTTTTTTCTTTTTTTGTTGCCCTGTCGCTTCATATTTTTTCTGAAAAAATCCGAGAAACAACAAATTAAATTGGTGTGGCCTAATGGTACCTTTTTGTTGAGTTCCATGAGTTTCCGTGACACGTGTTGAGCCAGCACAGTCTTTCCTGCACCGGGTTCTCCCACAACCCCGACCACGTGACCCTCTCGTCTCCCATTGGTCCGCTCCTTCAGCGTTTCCATGGTGATCTGTACCAGCACCACTACGGCGTCTACGTCATGGGGACGCTCCACCACAACGCCAGGCATGACGGGAAAGCTGGTGTTTCTCCCTTTCTTTTCACAGCAGGCACCTTTCATGAAAAGAGAGGAAGAATTTTGTTTTGTATTCCAACATGTAATCACAAGACGTTGTGACGCCACACTCAAGTTTTTTCAACATATATTAATGCCGCCACCAACACAGGGGACAGTACAATATACTCATTTGCACCTGAGCGAAGTGAGGAAAGTTGTGTAAAGTGCATTTCCCAAGGGCACAAGATCGGTAGCATTTCAGGACTCGAACCCGGGACCTCTTGGTTACGAGTCGAGCACTCTACCGCAACGCCAACGCCACACGACCCCACAAGGAAGACATTTGAGGGAGCATTCTCCTTGCTTTGTATTTACTGTCATAGATTGCACTTCTCCTAAACATCTTATTAGTGATGTGTATTTTTAACAACGAGGATTTTTGTGTCGAATTGGCGCACTTTTGAGAAATTTTCCTAGCACAAACTACTACCTTTATTATGCACACCTTACAGCGTGCGTAAAGGTACAGGCGAGTGAATTCTAAGAAATAGAGTTTTAATTTACGTATGCTTTACGGATTTGTGAAAGTAGAGAACAAATTTCTATTGGTGTTCTTTTCCCTCAATATCAAACCATTAAATTCATTTTTCCATTCATTCATTCATTCATTTTTCCTATCAATGTTTCCATTGTTCTGAACATAAATGCTGCGTTACTTGTTTTATATCAATACACTGATAATAAATTTGTTTTATTACTTGATTATGTATGTATGTATTATTTTTATGCATCCAGTAACACTTGAAAAACAGGCCACAGACCTGAGTGTGATCTACTTGCTAAATAAATTATGAATAAGGCCATGTTGATTTGATTATATGGATGGCATACTCTGGGAACCCCAAAACTGATGCAAGCGTGCGAATAAAAAAAAGGTGCCTTCATTATGAAATCTAGGTACCGGTGTTCATGAAGGTTGAACAAATGACTAAACACACAGAGTAATATTTCATTGGCATGATGAATAATAGACTCTTCGTTTTCATTCCTCCACATTTTCTTCTTGTCCTTTTGCATGAATGTTGGCATTCCGCGACATAAGTATCGTTTTACGATATTTTTTCAATTTACGGTATATATTTGCTCATTTTGCAGCTGCTTTGTACGATTTACATTGTGGTCGAAACTTTTTTTTGGAAACGGACGAAAATCCATGCGTGCGCGGATGTCATCCATATAATCAAATCAACATGGCCTAAAATGAAAAAAATAAAAGACATTTAACATTCACCTGAATGTGAAGTTGAGAAGTTTAACTGTTCCCTGTGTAGAAACCTGTGTAACTTGTCCCAGAAGTCCACGTCGCTACGGTCCAGCACCACACCACCGGCTCCTTTCCTGAACTGAGCCGGGATCTCACAACCATCGAACCGCACGGCCACCATGGTCCTCCCCGACGCGATAGCGTGGTCCAGCTCTTTCTGACACGGTCCGTCCGCCAAATACGCCGCCGACAACACCACCACAATCCGGGCGCTGATCCTAGCGGAATCCACGAAGTTCTGCAGCCTGGGCTTGGCGGATTCGTAGTCTCTGTCCCGGAGACATAGCACGAGGTTGTTGTCCCGTTCCAGCTCCGAGGCGAGGGTGTAGAGCACCCAGGGACGGTTCCTGTCACAGTAGGACAGTAGGATGTCATACAGGTAGTCCGCGGTGTCGTCTGCGGGCCGCTGACAGACTGGGCGGGAACACCGAAGAATTGGAAAACAGACGAAAGATGTCCAGACTATACATGATGTAAAAAGGAGTTAGCCGGCCATACAGGGGGTCCAATTTACCTGCACGTTGGCCTGGGTGCCAGACTATTTCCAAGGCTCACACGTAGAGCATTTCCCCGGCTCCAGGGCCAACATGCGCCCAAAGAAATGATATCACAGCCCGACACAGTCACAGGCCCTTATTCATAATGATGATATGGCTAGTATAACTCTATGAGTCTGGCATCCAGGCTACCTGTATGCTCCCCTGGCCAGTTACATTCCCTTTTTAGGCCGATTTCTACTATTTGATAAGCATGCGAAAGTGTCTGGTGAAGACTAGTGAACATTGCTTGGTAGCGAACTACCAGAATGTGACAGGCATGCTTTCCAAGCAGAGGTTTGGATTTTGGCTTATTTTTTAGTCTGTTTTAGTCTTTTTATCGGACTTTCTTCTTTGTTGGGTTGCGTAAAAAAAGATACCAATGCAAAAAAAGACCGACAAACAAGCTTAAAAAACACCAAAAATAAGCTAAACTCAAACCTCTGCTTGGAGAGTACCCAGTAATAAAAACGGTTGGTCCCTCAGGCATTCCACGAGTCTGACACGGTTTGTGATAGCGGTACGGCTGACCCCGTGCCGATGACTGGTCCTTTGTTCTTCCCGCCAGATCCATACCCAATACCGCGTTACCATCACACACGAAACCGTACAGGAAATACACCACTATCATTGTTCAATCTCAACAACGACACACAAAACAATACATATCCTTTGTACGAAAATTTACCTTCGTATGAGCCACTTGTATGTGGGAGATTTTGGCGTAATATGTCGTCAAAAATTCATGAAGACTTAGTAACATTAAAGATACATTCGTGAAAGGGTCCTATATTTTAGAAACCTTTATACAACTTAGTCTCCGTAGCAGGCTTATAGAACTGGGGGCTTGGTGGTCTTCGGCTGTTTTCTGATTAGCCCCAAAAACGGGGGTAATTCAACCAGGCCGGCTATGTTGTCTACATGCAATCAGAAAATAGCACATAAAAGCTCCCAATGACCATGAAGACC
Organism: Branchiostoma belcheri; assembly: GCF_001625305.1. Taxonomy (NCBI): domain Eukaryota; kingdom Metazoa; phylum Chordata; class Leptocardii; order Amphioxiformes; family Branchiostomatidae; genus Branchiostoma; species Branchiostoma belcheri. The sequence goes on along the minus strand of NW_017804009.1, from coordinate 935,228 downwards.
CCCCAAACCCCCAGTTTTTGGCATGCTATGGAGGCTACTATATACAGCTATCGTTGGAAGCATGTACAACATGTATAGCCTATACAAACGTCTGTTGGCGAGGCACCATTCAAAATTGGGCAGTGTATCGTACCCGTTGTGAATCCAGGTTAATGATTTAAACATTAGCGGCACGTTTCATAAACAAACTGTACATTTCATAGACTAGCAGGGATCACAGTTTCTCACCTGAGTCATGTCTGGCCTTCTCCATAGCTGACTGAAGACCCCGGGGACGCCAGTTCAGGTAAGCGGGGAACCAGACCGTCTCCCCCCGGTCCTAAACCGCCCGCTCCCCGGTCCGATAACCAGGTGTGTACTGTTATTACCTGTTCACTCCCTCAGGCACGCCAAGTTGAAAGGTTGGAGTTCGTTTGTTTTCTTTTGTTCCACCTTGTTACCCCAGGTGTAACGTTCCACCTGTCACGTGATCCCAGGTGTTTTTGTGATAAAAAGAGGGGGTCTTCGGATATCCAGGTCAACATACATTTCCTTTGTGTCCCAAGTGAGTTCCTAACGTACTACTCAATCCTCTTTTAAAATTCCTTGTCCGTTGGGACCTATACTCACGCAAGCAACGCATAAAACAACGCCGCCATGTATAAGGCCACAGCAAGTAAATTTTATGGATGACATCCTACGCAGACTCCAAATCTAATGCGAGCGGGCGAAAAAAAACAAGGTGGGCCGAAAAAAACAAGGTTCCTACATTTTAAAATTTTGACTCAATCATTGTACAAATGGTTTTGATTCAGTATACGTAGGAACATCACATACATGTATACACAGCCGCCATCACATATCACTGCATCAAAGTAAGAAACAAACCATTAAATCAGAGCCTTTTCTTGTCTCCTCTCTTCATATTTATCTGCCATCCACCTTCCGGCATGGCAGCAGACATCTTTGCCCATTTCCGGCATGTTGACCACAGAAGTCAACAAATTTTTTTTCCCCCCAAAAAAATCAGGCGAAAATTAATGCGCGCGCTGATGTCATCCATAAAAATTACTTGCTGTGGCCTATAAACCAACGCCGCCATATTTAATACATATAAAACACGTCACTCCCTAGGCATGTCATCACTATAAGCTACCAGGCGGTCACCAAAATATAATCATACGCCGGAATATTATTCAAAATATAACTATACCAGACTTTATCAATATTTTAGCACCTCTGCAAATCGATATCCACACGCTTTTTGTCTTCGGAAATCTTTTTTTTCTGGGTGGTTCTATTTGTGTTATAGGGTGGTGTGATGATGAGGTCATTATTGATAGATGAGTGATCAATGATTCACGCACTAGTGCATAGCGATCGGCCGTGGGTGTCGTAGATTGAGTCATCTCATCACAACTATGAAAGAGGTGCTAGTGTCACGGAAATGAAAAGAAACCTACAGTGGACCTCACTGGAAGACAGAAGAAAGATGTCCAGACTATGCATGATGTACAAAATGACTAATAAACTGGTGGATGTCCCAACTACTAAGTACCTAATACCAGCCCAGAAGAGAATAAGAAATAGCCATGCCTTCAAGTACCAGAGTTATCAACCAAGGATTGAGGTGTTCAAGAATTCATTCTTTCCTAGAACTATTGCAGAGTGGAACTCACTGTCACCAAGTACAGTAGGGGCATTGTCAATAGATAGCTTTAAACAATGTCTTGAGCTAGAAGTTCAAGGGTTAGGTGTAACAAGTCGATCGGTGTAATATAGCCAGCTGCCGCCGCGCCGCGTGCCTGCGAAGCTGGTGTGTTACGCCGAAAGGCGGTTATACCGGCTATACTGATACAGATCTCCAAGCAGCAAAAAAAATTGGCTGCAAGACAGCTTCAAATTGGCAGGGCAGTGTATCAATTTGCTACTTCTGGACTTGCCTAAAACAAAGACAAAGAATTTTTCGAAAGCCCGAAAAAAACACACGTCAAAATAAGCCTAAAACTCTGCTTGGATAATCTCCAAGCAGATCTTTCGGTGGACGCAATGACAGTATCAAATTGGCCCGGCAGTATCCATTGGGCACTGACAGTATTCGATCGTTTGCCAATGGATACTGCCTGGCCAACTTTTGATACTGTCTTTGCGGCCACCGAAATATCTGTTTTGAGATTAGGCCATGTTGATTTGATTACATTGATGACATTCTCTGGGAACCCCAAAACTGATGCGAGCGTGCGAATAAAAAAAAAAGATTTGAAAAAAAAGTTGCTTTCATTATGAAATCTACGTGGTCATGAAGATTGAACAAATGACACAGAGTATGGTTTGGCGAATATCTAGTCTTCACATTCATTTTCGTCTTTTTCGTTTGATTTTTGTATTCTACGACATTGGTATCGTTTTCAAATATTTCTTTTGAAACTTACGGTATATATTTGCTCATTTTGCAACTGTTTTGTACGATTTACAGTATGGTTGAAAACTTTTTTTGGAAACGGCCGAAAATTCATGCGCACGCAGGTGTCATCCATATAATCAAATCAACATGGCCTTACAGTATACGTATAGGCGATACCTGAGAAACCAAAGTTATATCAAACAATTCGCAATAAGTGGGGCCTAGAACCTTTTTGACTTTATAAACTATTGACGGTATTTGTTTAAGGGTTCAATGTCAGTCATGATCAACCTTTAGAATTCTGCATGTGATTATTTGTTTAAGCGTTGACATAACATACAGGCATGCTTTGGTATGTAGAGTGAAAAAGAATAATGCTGGAAAGAGTTTTGGTGGTGGGTGACAGTCTGTTTATGTATTAGGGTTTCTCCACATTGTTATAGCAAGAGATTGTATTATGGTATCAGGAGCAATTGTACTACATTTTGTAGATAAAAGGGATATAAAGTACTATATTAGAATCCTTCCATAACTATTAGGCCACACCAAGTTATTCGTGGTCGAAACCACCGTTTTGGAAACGGACAAAAGTTCATGCGCGCTGATGCCATCCGAATAATCAAATCAACATGGCCTAAACAAATAAACAATTGAGGTTTTTTTAGGAGGTTTATTGGGGAAAAACAAGCTGCCACGACCCGGAGCCGTGTACATGTATCTATCCCCGCCAGGTTCGTCTCCCAGTAGAAGTCGGCATCCTCCTCCCTACTGCTGTAGCGCCCGCCATCTTCTGGATAAGGTGACGGACTCTCTCCTTGGACGGGACCCTCCTGCCTCCACCCGGGCGGAACACAGGACCAGCCCGGGGCACGTGGTTCACCTTTTCACTGGTCTCCTGTACATGGTAAAACACAAATAAACAAATTTGTGGGGTCGTGTGGCGTAGCGGCAGAGTGCTCGACTCGGAATCAAGCGGTCCCGGGTTCGAGTCCTGACACTGCCACCGATCTTGTGCCCTTGGGAAAGGCACTTTACACGGCTTTCCTCAAGTTAACTCAAGGGAAAATGAGTATTGTCCTGTCCTATACCCGTCCTCTGTGTTGGTGGCGGCATAAAGTAAGTTGATATAACTTGAATGTGCGGTCACCATGTCTAGTAATGAAATGTTGGAATATTAAAAAAATAAATACCTCTGGTGCAAGCCCTCATTATGTTTACGGAAGGAAAACATATTGTTTTTGCTCAGTTTGCTCTCCTCCAAACACAAAAGGTCAATGACCTGAACCAGACAGTCTATCACCATGGTAACTGGTGTTGGGTTACATCATGTTGCAATGGACCTACTGCATTGTTACGTCACAGTTTTTTACCGCAATGAATGCCGGTCAATCGACGTTTATATTGTACAGGGGTGCGTAGCGCGGTGTGTGTTTATGTAGCGGGAGCCTTAATATAAGGCCAATACTACTTTCGTCTACTCAACTAAATCACCCATTACAGCATGTAACGCTGTGTCAACAAAAGTAGACCCAGCAAAAATGATATGCATCCACACTTGACTTTGAAAACCTGAAATTATCTTTATTCTTTCACTGACCGTTCTAGAATGTTCTTTAGAACATGTAAACAAACTGTGACGTAATAGTGCAATAGCAAGAGGGAGATGGTTGTGTAAAAAGAGTCTCTTTACACTATATGAACAAGTTGTCTTATAAAAGATAGACGTAAGATAGACAGGGGTATCATCTCCCCACACTGCACAGTCACCTTACCTTGGCACCCTCTTTATGCGCCTCTCCCACTGCGCATGCGCCACGCTGGACGACGATGGGTAGGTTCTTGGTCTCCTCCAGTAGGTCACAGTGGAGCCCGACTGCGCATGGGCAGTCAAAGCCGCGCTGGATGGTGATCGGTCGGCAGAAGCGTCCCTCGGTGAGCAGGGGCAGACAGCGGCCCAGGCGCTGAGGACAGCACTCCCCGGCACCGCAGTCTGTAGCCGACTTACACAGGACTCCGGCCCGACGGTTACGGGCTAGGCGTGGCAACTTCGAGTTGGCCTGCAGTGTGTATGATATAATGACAAGAAAGGTAACATTTGCAAGGCATAATGTTTACCCTGGCATATGGTCTGCTCTGTTAATTTGTACTCAAACACGTTCAGATATATATCCCCCCCCTCATATATATGGTCAGACAGGAGTTTAAATCCCTCCTGCTATAAAATTGCAACATGATGTAACCCAACACTAGTTACCATGGTCACAGACACAACGCTGGGACGGTAAACATTATAATTGTATGATTCTTGGTGGCTTGATCTACTCAGTAAGGCCACAGCAAGTAATTTTTTATGGATGACATCAGCGCGCGCAATAGTTTTCGCTTGGTTTTGCATTTGGAAAAAGAAAAACAAGAGATTTTGTTGCCCTCTGACAGTGGTAAACATGCCGAAAATAGGCGAAGATGTCTGTTGCCATGCCGGAAGGTGGATGGCAGATAAATATGAAAGAGAGGAGACAAGACAAGGCTCTGATTTAATGTTTTGTCTTTTTCTTTGATGTAGTGATGTATTTCATTCCCTTTATATTTGATGTTCCCACTCCAAACCATTTGTACAATGATTCAAAACTTCAAAACTTAATAGTTGGCGATAAACTTAGCACAATATAGGTATCATTTCTCGTTTAAGAAGATTTATGATGTCAAAAAATGTAGGAATTTTTTTAAACCCGCCTTGTTTTGTTCGCCCTATCGCATTAGATTTGGAGTTGGAAGATGTCATCCATAAAATTTACTTGCTGTGGCCTAACTAAGCATTTTCGAACGTCATTCGGTTGTAGAACTGAATTTCGAAGATGCATGTCTCTCAACGCGTATCAACTTCAGTACGTATTTTACTTTATATATCCACATGTACTAACCTGTGCGCCTGGAAGAGTTGTCCCCATGACAAGGAGTACAAGTCCCACTACCAGGAAAGCACGGAACGACAAGACCATTATTAGTTCCTCTTCTTCTCTGCGGTTTGTATGGGAGAATGTACAACCCGCGACGATGTTTTTTGAAAATGGACGCCGGCCCGTATCCTAGCAACCAGAGATCGAACTCATTATTCTCGAACTTCTTTCTATTCTGGCACGTCAGCAGAACGTACTGCGCCTGCGCGAAACCCTCATTTTCACGGTTTCGTTGGATGTTTGTCAACGTTGCATCAGAATTTTGCCTGTTACAAAAGATATCTTTTCTGACATAACATTTGGAAACTATTCCAGGCGCTAGTGTGTTACGCCCAAAGGCGGTTATACTGGCTATACAGATATAGAGACGTTCTGCCGAAGTGATGTCGAGTGTAGGAATCAGTCTTGTAGCTTTTCACTGTAACGTTACAAGTTTTCCAAGTCAAGTTACCTCACGGTCTTGGAGTGTGGACCCCAGCATGATCAAATTGCCATGTTCCAAGGAGCTTTAAATTTTGAAAAAAAATTTGATAGTTGTAACCTCCTTGCATATTCTAAATGTGATCTGATCATCGTCTAAAGAGGGTATGATTAGTTAGTTTTTCCTCGTGTAAGTTGGCGAACTTCAGTGACTTCACTACATCATGGGTTGTTGCAACAGTATTTCTTGTATTGAATAAACTGCGAAGTGCCTTAAAAATACACGTGTTTTTCGTATACATGTTTCGGATACATACACATTAACATGATTGGGTGATGATTAAAATGGTGTTTTCTGTGGTGTTTATTTACAATATTTCTCCCGTGTTATTTGTTTAATCGTTGACACAGCATGGAGGTACACTTTGTTAGAATGCGTCAGTGCGGATCGACAAAATGTACGTTGTCATACATAGCGACTAGATGATTGTGCCAGTAAAGATGTCATTCAGTTACTTAGTAGGCTATAGCGCTAGTGCTAGTTTGATCATGAGTATGCATAAATGACGTATATATAAGCTATTCATTTATTTTGACCGGTACTTAACCAGGTGGATGTGCATGTACAATAAAAAGGTCGTCATTCATCCATCCATCCGTCCATTCATTCATTCATATATTCATAAATTCATTCATCCATCCATCCATTCATTCATATATTCATATATTCATAAATTCATCCATCCATTCGTTCATTCATTCGTTCATATTCAATTCAATTTCAATTCTATTAAGAATAGTCCTTTCATTCAATCATTCAGTTACGGACCAGAGAGTTTTTGCTTGTGGTTGACAGTTTGTTTATTTATTAGGATTTTCCACATGGTTCTGACAAGACGTTGTAGTATGGTCTCAGGAACAACAGTATTGTAGATGAAAGCTTTCTTTGTTTATTCTATGTGAATGGCCATATGAGAAACTTTCTATAACTGTTACAGTAAAACATTTCAAACTTCCCACACCAAGAAGATGAAACTAGATTTTGCTTCACTATTTCATGCCCTACTTTGAATATCTTTACACATGGTTGTTTTTGTATTGTTACGTTGTACAGTTGTTGTTGTTTGTGGGAGGGAGGGCAACAAGTAAACTTGCGTATGCACCTGTTTTGCTCTCATTTCCACGTTGTGATAAGGCCATGTTAATTTGATTATATGGATGACATCATCTGGGAACCCCAAAACTCACGCGAGCGTGCGAATGAAAAAAACTTTGGCAAAAAAAAAATTGCCTTTATTATGAAATCTACTGTGGTCATGGAGGTTGAATAAATGACAAAAGAACTACTTGTAAAAAAGCATGGTATGGCGAATAATAGACTCTTCATTTTCATTTCTTTACATTTTCTCTTATCCTTTGGAATTGATTTTGGCATTTTACAACTTTAGTATCGTTTGCCAATATTTTTTGTGCAATTTACGGCACATATCTACTCATTTTGCAGCTGCTTTCTACAATTTACCGTATGGTCGAAAAGTTTTTTTTGGGGGGGGGGGGAGACGGACAAAAATTAATGCGCGCGTGGATGTCATCTATATAATCAAATCAACATGGCCTTAACAAATAAACAAGCTATCATGAAAGTTCATCTGTGTTGGTAGTAATCATAGTAAAACGTTGAACTTTATTCCAACACACAGTTTACAGAGAGATCAAATTTTCAGCGACCACTGTCGCCTTCATCAGGA